>NC_092710.1:141929172-142244172 GCF_047496885.1 Scyliorhinus torazame | reverse complement strand
TTCACTATCCTGCCATTCCTACTCTGACGAGCATGTGGCACTGATAGCAATCCTGAGATGACTACCTTTGAGGTCCTACTTTTTAGTTTAACTCCTAACTCCCTAAATTCACTAGTAAGACCTCATCCCACATTCACCTATAGTTGGTGCTTATATGCACCACGACAGCTGGCTGTTCACCTTCCCCCTTCTGAGTGCCCTGCAGCCGCTGAGAGAATTCTTGACCCTTGCACCAGGGAGGCAACGCACCATCCTGGAGTCTCATTTGCGGTTGCAGGAACACCTATCTATTCCCCTTCCAATTGAATCCCCTATCACTGTAACTCTACCACTCTTCTTCCTGCCCTCCTGCACATCAGAGCCAGCCAGGATGCGATTAACCTGGCTGCTGCCGCCTTCTCCTGGTGAGCCATCTCCCCAACAGTATCCAAAATGGTATACCTGTTTTTGAGAGAGATGACCTCAGGGGACCCCTGCACTGTCTTCCTACTATTCCTCTGTCTGGTGGACACCCATTCCCTATCTTACTCAGTAATTTTTATCTGCGGTGTGACCAACTTACTGAACATGATATCCACGATTTCTTCAGCATCATGAATAGAACATAGAACATGACAGCGCAGTACAGGCCCTTCGGCCCTCAACATTGCGCCGACCTGTGAAACCACTCTAAAGCCCATCTACACTATTCCCTTATCGTCCATATGTCTATCCAATTACCATTTGAATGCCCTTAGTGTTGGCGAGTCCACTACTGTTGCAGGCAGGGCATTCCACGCCCTTACTACTCTCTGAGTGAAGAACCTACCTCTGACATCTGTCTTATATCTATCTCCCCTCAATTTAAAGCTATGTCCCCTCGTGCGAGACATCACCATCCGAGGACAAAGGCTCTCACTGTCCACCCTATCCAATCCTCTGATCATCTTGTATGCCTCAATTAAGTCACCTCTTAACCTTCTCTCTAACGAAAATAGCCTCAAGTCCCTCAGCCTTTCCTCATAAGATCTTCCCTCAATACCAGGCAACATTCTGGTAAATCTCCTCTGCACCCTTTCCAATGCTTCCACATCCTTCCTATAATGCGGCGACTAGAATTGCACGCAATACTCCAAATGCGGCTGCACCAGAGTTTTGTACAGCTGCAACATGACCTCATAACTCTGAAACTCAATCCCTCTACCAATAAAAGCTAACACACCGTACGCCTTCTTAACAACCCTCTCAACCTGGGTGGCAACTTTCAGGGATCTATGTACATGAACACCGAGATCTCTCTGCTCATCCACACTGCCAAGAATCTTACCATTAGTCCTGTTATTCCTTCCAAAATGAATCACCTCACACTTTTCAGCATTAAACTCCATTTGCCACCTCTCAGCCCAGCGCTGCAGTTTATCTATGTCCCTCTGTAACTTGTAACATCCTTCCGCACTGTCCACAACTCCACCGACTTTACTCACCCATCCTTCTACGCCCTCCTCCAGGTCATTTATAAAAATGACAAACAACAGTGGCCCCAAAACAGATCCTTTTGGTACACCACTAGTAACTGGACTCCAGTCTGAACATTTCCCATCAACCACCACCCTTTGTCTTCTTCCAGCTAGCCAATTTTTGATCCAAACTGCTAAATCACCCTGAATCCCATGCCTCCGTACTTTCTGCAGTAGCCTACCATGGGGAACCTTATCAAATGCTTTACTGAAATCCATATACACCACATCAACTGCTTTACCCTCATCCACCTGTTTGGTCACCTTCTCAAAGAACTCAATAAGGTTTGTGAGGCACAACCTACTTTTCACAAAACCGTGTTGACTATCTCTAATCAAATTATTCCTTTCCAGATGATTATACATCCTACCTCTTATAAACCTTTCCAAGATTGTGCCCACAACAGAAGTAAGGCTCACTGGTCTATAGTTACCAGGGTTGTCTCTACTCCCCTTCTTGAACAAGGGGACAACATTTGCGATCCTCCAGTCTTCTGGCACTATTCCTGGAGACAAAGATGACTTAAAGATCAAAGCCAAAGGCTCAGCAAACTCCTCCCTAGCTTCCCAGAGAATCCTAGGATAAATCCCATCGGGCCCAGGGGACTTATCTATTTTCACACTTTCCAGAATTGCTAACACCTTCTCCTTATGAACCCCAAGCCCTTCTAGTCTAGTAGCCTGAATCTCAGTATTCTCCTCGACAACATTGTCTTTTTCCTGTATGAATACTGACGAAAAATATTCATTTAGCACCTCTCCTATCTCCTCGGACTCCAAGCACAACTTCCCACTACTGTCCTTGACTGGCCCTACTCTTTCACTAGTCATTTGTTTATTCCTGAAATATCTGTAGAAAGCTTTTGGGTTATCCTTGATCCTACCTGCCAAAGACTTCTCATGTCCCCTCCTGGCTCTTCTTAGCTCTTTCTTTAGGTCCTTCCTAGCTAACTTGTAACTCTCGAGCGCCCTAACTGAACCTTCATGTCCCATCTTTACATAAGCCTCCTTCTTCCTCTTGACAAGTGTTTCGACTGCTTTAGTAAACCACGGTTCCCTTGCTCGACCACTTCCTCCCTGCCTGACAGGTACATACTTATCAAGGACATGCAGTAGCTGTTCCTTGAACAAGCTCCACATTTCCATTGTGCCCATTCCCTGCAGTTTTCCTCTCCATCCGATGCATCCTAAGTCTTGCCTCATCACATCATAATTGCATTTCCCCCAGATATAACTCTTGCCCTGCGGTACATACCTATCCCTTTCCATCACTAAAGTAAACGTAATGGAATTGCGGTCACTATCACCAAAGTGCTCACCTACCTCCAAATCTAACACCTGTCCTGGTTCATTACCCAGTACCAAATCCAATACAGCCTCGCCTCTCGTTGGCCTATCTACATACTGTGTCAGGAAACCTTCCTGCACACATTGGACAAAAACAGACCCATCTAAAGTACTTGAACTATAGCGTTTCCAGTCAATATTTGGAAAGTTAAAGTCCCCCATAACAACTACCCTGTTCCTTTCGCTCCTATCCAGAATCATCTTTGCAATCCTTTCCTCTACATCTCTGGAACTCTTCGAAGGCCTATAGAAAACCCCGAACAGGGTGACCTCTCCTTTCCTGTTTCTAACCTCAGCCCATACTACCTCAGTGGACGAGTCCTCATCAAACGTCCTTTCTGCCACCGTAATACTGTCCTTGACTAACAATGCCACCCCACCCGCTCTTTTACCACCTTCCCTGAGCTTACTGACATATCTAATCCCCGGCACCTTCAACAACCATTCCTGTCACCTGCTCTACCCGCGTCTCTGAAATGGCCACAGCATCAAAGTCCCAGGTACCAACCCATGCCGCAAGTTCACCCACCTTATTCCGGAGATGCACCTGGCATTGAAGAAGACACACTTTAAACCACATTCCTGCCTGCCGGTACACTCCTGCAACTTTGAAACCTTACTCATGACCTCACTACTCTCAACCTCCTGTATACTGGAGCTACAATTCAGGTTCCCAAGCCCCTGCTGAACTAGGTTAAACCCTCCCGAAGAGCATTAGCAAATTTCCCCCCAGGATATTGGTACCCCTCTGGTCCAGGTGTAGACCATCCCGTTTGTAGAGGTCCCACCGACCCCAGAATGAGCCCCAATTATCCAGAAATCTTAAACCCTCCCTCCTGCACCATCCCTGTAGCCATGTGTTCAACTCCTCTCTCTCCCTATTCCTCGTCTCGCTATCATGTGGCACTGGTAACAACCCAGAGATAATAACTCTGTTTGTCCTAGATCTAAGTTTCCACTCTAGCTCCCTGAATTCCTGCCTTACATCCCTATCCCTTTTCCTACCTATGTCGTTGGTACCTATGTGGACCACGGCCTGGGGCTGCTTCCACTCCCCCTTAAGGATCCCGAAAACCTGATCTGAGACATCACGCACCCTAGCACCTGGGAGGCAACACACTGACCGCGAGTCTCTCTCATTCCCACAGAATCTCCTATCTATCCACCTAACTATGGAGTCTCCAATGACTAATGCTCTATTCCTCTCCCCCCTTCCCTTCTGAGCAACAGGGACAGACTCTGTGCCAGAGACCTGTACCCCAGGGCTTACCCCTGGTAAGTCCCCCCCCCCCCAACAGTGTCCAATGCGGTATACTTGTTACTAAGGCGACCACAGGAGATCCCTGTACTGACAGCTTCCTCCCAGACCCTCTCACCATCACCCATCTATCTTTATTCTTCTGAGTAACTACAGCCCTGAAGCTTCTATCTATGACCACCTCTGCCTCCCGAATGATCCGAAGTTCATCCAGCTCCAGTTCCCTTACGCGTTTTCTGAGGAGCTGGAGATGGGTGCACTTCCCACAGATGAAATCAGCAGGGACACTGATGGCGTCCCTCACCTTAACATTCTGCAGGAGGAACATTGCACTACCTTCCCTGCCATCCCCTCTTGATAAAAAAAGAAAAAGAAAGAAAGAGCTTACCTGTTATTCACTCCCCTTCTCAGCAAGCACTCACTCAGCAACCTCTGCTCCCCGCACGATAACACCTGAGGCAAAATAAAAGAAAAACTACTTACCAGTTACCAGCCAGTCCCTTACCTGCAGGCTGTGACGTCACTGTTCAACTTCTTTCGGCATCTTCCACTTGATCTTTACAGCGGTTGTTTTTTTTTTGGTTAGAGGAGGGGATAGGCAGGGAAACACTGAAGAAGTGTTTTGAGTTTCAGTGTTACTTGACAACAGCTCCTCCACAAACCACCTTCAAGTTAGGGTGCGCACACGAACGTATGCAAATTTCCCCCGCAACAGCAACTCAGCAGCTCCGCTCTACTGTCCTCTGCTGTATGCTTGTCTTCCACAAACCACCTTCAAGTTAGGGTGAGCACACGGACATATGCAAATTTCCTCCGCAACAGCAAATCAGCAACTCCGCTCTACTGTCCTCTGCTGGATGCTTGTCTTCCACAAACCACCTTCAAGTTAGGGTGAGCACACGGACATATGCAAATTTCCCCCGCAACAGCCAATCAGCAACTCTGCTCTACTGCCCTCTGCTGGATGCTTGTCTTCCACAAACCACCTTCAAGTTAGGGTGAGCACACAGACATATGCAAATTTCACCCGCAACAACCAATCAGCAGCTCCGCACTACTGTCCTCTGCTGGATGCTTGTCTTCTACAAGCCACGTTCAAATTAGGGTGAGCACATGGACGTATGCAGATTTCCCCGCAACAGCCAATCAGCAGCTCCGCTCTACTGTCCTCTGCTGGATGCTTGTCTTCCACAAACCACCTTCAAGTAGGGTGAGCACATGGACGTATGCAAATTTCCCCCGCAATAGCCAATCAGCAACTCCGCTCTACTGCCCTCTGCTGGATGCTTGTCTTCCACAAGCCACCATCAAGTTAGGGTGAGCACAGGGACTTATGCAAATTTCCCCCGCAACAGCCAATCAGCATCTCCGCTGTACTGCCCTCTGCTGGATGCTTGTTTTCCACAAACCACCTTCAAGTTAGGGTGAGCACACGGGCGTATGCAAATTTGTCCCGCAACCACCAACCACATACGGACGTATGCAAATTTCCCCCACAACAGCCAATCAGCAGCTCCGCTCTACTGCCCTCTGCTGGATGCTTGTCGTCACTTGAACAGCTAGGGTCTCTTGCTCAGGTACACCTTCAAGTTAGGGTGAGCACACGGACGTATGCAAATTTACCCCACAACAGCCAATCAGCAGCTCCGCTCCACTGCCCTCTGCTGGATGTTTGTCTTCACTTGAACAGCTAGAGTCACTTGCTCAGGTATACCTTCAAGTTGGGGTGAGCACACGGACGTATGCAAATTTCCCCCGCAACAGCCAATCTGCAGCTCCGCTCTACTGCCCCCTGCTGGATGCTTGTCTTCACTTCAGCAGCTAAGGTCTATTGCTCAGGCTCAGGTACACCTTCAAGTTAGGGTGAGCACACGGACGTATGCAAATTTACCCCGCAACAGCCAATCAGCAGCTCTGCTCTACTGCCCTCTGCTCGATGCTTGTCTTCCACAAACCACCTTCAAGTTAGGGTGAGCACACGGACATATGCAAATTTGTCCCGCAACAGCCAATCAGCAGCTCCACTCTACTGCTCTCTGCTGTCTGCTTGTCTTCCACAAACCACCTTCAAGTTAGGGTGAGCACACGGACATATGCAAATTTCCCCCGCAATAGCCAATCAGCAGCTCTGCTCTACTGCGCTCTGCTGGATGCTTGTTGCCACTTGAACAGCTAGGGTCTCTTGCTCAGGTGCACCTTCAAGTTAGGGTGCGCACACGGACGTATGCAAATTTCCCCCGCAACAGCCAATCAGCAGCTCCGCTCTACTGCCCTCTGCTGGATGCTTGTCGTCACTTGAACAGCTAGGGTCTCTTGCTCAGGTACACCTTCAAGTTAGGGTGAGCACACGGACGTATGCAAATTTCCCCCGCAACAGCCAATCAGCATCTCTGCTCTGCTGCCCTCTGCTGGATGCTTGTCTTCACTTGAACTGCTAGGGTCTCTTGCTCAGGTACACCTTCAAGTTGGGGTCAGCACATGGACATTTGCAAATCTGCCCTGCAACAGCCAATCAGCAGCTCCGCTCTACTGCCCTCTGCTGTAGAGGGCTCCAAAGTGAATCGTCCTGCAGCTCCAGACCCATCAAGCAGCCTGACAGGAGCTGCAGTTGGACACACTCCTGCATGTGAAGGAGACAAGGACACCGGAAGGTTCCCTGAGATCCCACATCACACAGGAGGAGCATTGCAAGGATGTGGGATCTCCTGCCATGACTTAACGCTTAAGTTAACTTTACAGCAATGCCAAGAGCGAATAAGAGAAAAGAAAACATGAAATTACAAAAACAAATTAAAACTACTTACCAATCACCAGCCAATCACTTACCTGCTAGCTGCGATATCACGGTTCAATTTCTTCCTTGCACCTGTAGTCAGGTTCCCAGTACCTTTTAGGCTACAACAGATTTTCTAGCAGCCTCTCTCAACCTGTCTCTCCCTTTTTCTTAGGTTTGAGGAGGAGGGAAGGGTAGAAACACAACAATAATATAATGTTTGGGGCTTACCGTTTCTTGACACCGAGTTGTTCCGCTGTTCAGTTGGGTGCATACACATTGACCAGGACCATCGGCGCCCTGTCCAGGACACTGCTAACCATGTCATACCATCCCCCTGGATGGGTAACTGTCCTTGTTGCAGTAAACATCGTCCTCTTAACAATATGGCTACTCACTGGCCCTTGTCCCACAGCAGGAATGGTAGGTCTGTCCCACCCAACCCTCCCTTACCCGCAGTCAGTCCTTATCCCTTTGGATTTATTTACTGAATTTAAATATAGTGTAAGAACTAGTTTTAACTTAGCAAGCAAGGAGTTAAGGAGTACAAATTATATTGAGCCAGAGATCTGATAAGATTATTGATCAGGTGCCTTGCTCAAACAACCAGAACTGTCTGCAAGGAGATGCTGACTCATCTGTGGGAAGCAGATTACAGAATCTGTAACTGCGGGGAATCTGGAGTCAGAGTACTGCAGCTGACTATTATTTTAGATGTGAATGTTGCTCGCTGATGGCTAAGTGGCCAAATTTACCACCTGGGTGAGTAGATGAGCCACACAGATCCAAAAGGCCTCGACCTTAATTCCCAGTCTCAGATGAGTGAGGTGATTTCAACAGAACTGATGGTCACGGTTCTATATCTGGCCTCAGGAATTTGGATGAGATAGTGGGAATGGGTGATTGTGCGGTGGGGGGTGGGGTGCGGAGGGAGGGGGGGATGTTGTTTGTCAAGGTTCTTTCTCCAGTTCAATTGACAGTTTCTAGAAATTATAGTGGGTGGGTTTGAAAAGATTTAAATTGAGCTGTACGAGCAGCTTTGGACTGTGGAGCCCAAAAATACAAGGGGCAGGATTCCCTGGTGCCCCAACCCACGTGTTTCTCGATGGCGCGCTATTCGCTAGCGGGGGGATTCTGTCTTTCCACCGCTTGTCAATGGGATTTCCTATTGAAACCACCCAATGGCGGGGGAACGCTGCCGGCGGGAAAAGTGAATCACAATGGCAGAAGCATTCCGGCCATGGTGTGCAGCTAAATCTGAGATTCACCACTCAAGAACCTCTGCCAATGACTCCACTAATCATCTGCAGAGTGATCCCTTACAATGTCAATGGTAAGTGTCATGATATTCAAACAGACATCATAACACATACATAATGATAGACAGACCAACGGACCAATTAGCACACATAACACGACAGCCAATCACAGACAAGAGCAGACACAGTATAAGACAAGGAACACGACACTTCCTGGGCAGTCCATCTGGAGACAGCACAGGGCCAGGACCTCATAGCAAGACACTCACACTGTCACAACGTGCTGAGTACCAAGTCTGATGTATAAATAGTTAAATGGAATAAAACTGCGTTGTACCAATCGCAACCGTGTTGGTTCGTCTGTACCTCAGAGCACCCAACACCTCATGATACCAGGAGTGAATCGATACATACCGGCAAATCTGCCATCCTGAGCCATGGACACCCGCAACAAACCATAGCCATTGCAAGTCGCTGGGAACCTGGGCACAAATCGGAAGCTCTTCAAGCAGCGCTTCGAACTCTTCATGCAAGCCAATGAAAAACAGGGCGCCTCGGACGAAACAAAGATTGCCATGCTCCTCACTACCACAGGTCAGCACGCCATCGATGTATATAACTCCTTGGTGTTCGCGGAAGGCGAGAACAAAGCTAAGTATGACACGGTCCTCCTCAAGCTCGACAAGCACTTCAACGTTGAGGTCAATGAAAGCTTTGAGAGGTATGTCTTTCAGCAGCGCCTGCAAGGTAAGGATGAGTTCTTTCAGTCCTTCCTGACGCACCTCCGCATACTCGCGCAGTCCTGCGGTTACGACACCACCTCAGAGTCCATGATCCGGGACCAGATCGTTTTTGGCGTTGCCTCCAGTGGCCTACGCCAGCAGCTTCTAAAAATTAAAGGCCTGACTTTAACATCTGCAGTTGAAGCCTGTGTCCTGCATGAGAATGCGACTAGCCGATATGCCCAATTTCAGGTGACCGAATCGGCACGGAGGGGGTCCCACGCAATCAAATAGGCCGCCCACGAGGCCGAACGCGTCCAGGCAATGGAGTTTCTCCCGGCACGCGGCCCGGACGAGGGCAGCCGTTTCGCGCGCTTTTTAAGGCCTCCCGCGTTTGTGCGCGCCAAAACCTACGGCAACACTGAGGGACGTGCTGCGCAGGCGCACCCGACGCAAGACCGAACTGTGCATGTGCAGTGGCGTAACGAACGCCATGACGTCATGACATGCGGCAACTGTGGAGCTGCACATTTAAAAGGGCAATGTCCTGCAAAAACCCGACAATGCCTACGATGTGGCAAGATGGGCCACTACGCTGCCTACTGTCGAGCGGCTCAACCTGTTGATCTTCCACATCTCCGACAACCTCGCAGGAACGTGCGGGCCATTCAGCCTCCACATCACGACATCCAAACCGACGACACAGATGACCAAGACGCCTTCCGGGTTGCGGTCATTGATGCGAACTGGGTCAACACCATCAATCCGGGCGATGAATGGAGTGCCACCCTAACGGTCAACCGATCGCCGATCACTTTCCGCCTGGACACTGGCGCCTCCGCAAACCTCATAGCATGGTCAGCCTTCTACGCCATAAAGGTCAGACCACCAATCCAGCCATCCCGGTGCAAGATGGTCGACTACAACGGGAACGTTATCCCGACCATGGGATCCTGCCAGCTCCAGGTGACACACAAAACACACATGGCCACACTCTCGTTCGAGATAGTTGGCTCATCGAAGGATTCCCTGCTGGGCGCACAGGCATGCAAGGCTCTCCACCTCGTGCAACGAATCCTCTCTCTCTCTCCAGACGGCACGTCTGACTTCCTGAATGCAGAGTTCTACGCACAGCTCCAATCGCTCCTCGCCCTCAACCAGGAGGCATTCAAAGGCATGGGAACACTGCCATACACCTACCGAATTCGCCTCAAACCGCATGCCATCCCGGTCGTTCATGCACCTCGCAGGGTTCCTGCGCCACTTTAAGACCGCCTCAAGCAGCAGCTGCAGGATCTCCAGGACGAAGGGGTCCTATCCAGGGTCACGGAGCCCACGCCATGGGTCAGCTCCATGGTGTATGTCAAGAAGCCCTCTGGCGAGCTCCGCATCTGTATTGACCCCAAAGACCTCAATAATAATATTATGAGGGAACATTATCCCATACCCAAACAGGAGGAGATCACCAGTGAAATGGCCCAGGCGAAGATATTCACGAAACTGGATGCTTCTAAAGGGTTTTGGCAGATCCAACTGGACCCGTCCAGACGAAAGCCTTCAACACCCCTTTCGGCAGGTTCTGCTACAACCGGATGCCATTTGGCATCATCTCGGCATCCGAGGTCTTCCATAGAATCATGGAGCAGATGATGGAAGGCATCGAAGGGGTGCGCGTATATGTGGACGATGTCATCATCTGTCCACCACACCGCAGGAGCACATATATCGTCTCCAACCCGTTTTTGCCCGCATACGGGAAAACGGCCTGTGCCTCAACCGAGCCAAGTGCTCCTTTGGCCAGACCGAGTTGAAGTTCCTGGGGGACCATATTTCCCGGTCAGGGGTCCGTCCGGATGCAGACAAGGTGAGCGCCATCACAACCATGCCGCAGCCGGCCGACAAGAAAGCAGTGCTACGCTTCCTTGGCATGGTCAACTTCCTGGGGAAGTTCATTCGCAACCTTGCCTCCCACACGACGACTCTGCGTCACCTCGTCAGAAAATCCACAGAGTTCCAGTGGCAACACACGCACCAGCTGGAATGGGAGGAGCTCAAACGCAAACTCACTACGGCACCAGTGTTGGCGTTTTTTGACACGTCTCGTGCCACCAAAATCTCAACTGATGCCAGCCAATCCGACATTGGAGCAGTGCTCCTGCAGAGGGATGACACGGCATCATGGGCCCCAGTGGCTTATGCATCGCAGGCCATGACCCCCACAGTGCAGCGCTACGCGCAAATCGAAAAAGAATGCCTGGGCTTGCTAACCGGTTTAGACAAGTTCCACGATTACGTCTATGGTCTTCCACGGTTCACGGTCGAAACTGACCACCGCCCCCTGGTCAGCATAATAAACAAGGACCTGAATGAGATGACCCCTCGCCTCCAGCGCATCCTACTTAAACTCTGGAGGTACGACTTCCAACTGGTCTACACTCCAGGGAAGGACCTCATCGTGGCGGATGCCCTATCCAGAGCAGTGAGCACGCGGAGGGGTTCGTATGTCAGGTCGCGGCACAGGTGGCTTTCACATCGGCCAATCTGCCAGCTACTGATGCACGTCTGGCCCACATTCGCCGTGAGACTGCGGCTGACCCCCTTCTACAACGTGTGATGCGCCACATGACGGAAGGGTGGCTCAAGGGGCAGTGCCCACAATTCTACAATGTACGAGATGACCTAGCCATCATTGATGGTGTCCTTCTGAAGCTGGACCGGATTGTGATTACGCACAGCATGCGCCAGCTGGTTCTCGACCAACTACACGAAGGCCACTTGGGGGTCGAGAAGTGCAGACGGAGGGCTCGAGGGGCGGTATACTGGCCGGGCACCAGTGACGATATTGCCAACATGGTGCTCAACTGTACAACCTGCCAAAGGTGTCAGCCGGCGCAACCTCCTGAGACGCTTCTGCCCCATGAGCTGGTGACGTCCCCCTGGGCGAAGGTGGGTGTCGACCTATTTCACGCACTCGGCATGGACTATGTCATCATAGTTGACTACTTCTTAAACTACCCAGAAGTCATACGCCTGCACGATTTGACGTCGTCTGCTGTCATCAGGGCCTGCAAAGACACCTTTGCTCGCCACGGCATTCCGATGACTGTCATGTCGGACAATGGGCCCTGTTTTGCCAGCCATGAATGGTCGTCCTTTGCTGCTTCGTATGGCTTCACACACGGGACGTCCAGCCCTCTGCATCCCCAGTCCAATGGAAAGGCGGAGAAGGGCGTTCACATTGCCAAGCGGCTCCTCGGCAAGGCTGCTGCTGCCGGGTCGGACTTCTACCTCGCCCTGCTGGCCTATCGCTCGGCCCCACTAGCCACTGGTCTCTCACCAGCACAGCTGCTGATGGGTCGCGCCCTCAGAACCACTGTGCCTTCCATCCTGGCACCAACAGTAGACCATGCTCCGGTACTGCGTAGGATGCAACTGCAGCGCGATCACCAGAAGAGATCGTACGACATACGGGCAACTGATCTTCCCTCCCTGGCCCCTGGAGACAACGTCCGCATTCACCTACCAGACGGTGGCTGGTCAGCACCTGCCGAAGTTCTCCGACGCGTGGCTCCCCGTACGTTCCTGGTACGCATGCCGGATGGATCCGTGCGTAGGCGCAATCGCCGAGCCCTTCGCTTACTTCCACGCTCGCAACGGGACCCTACACAGACGCCGTGTCCTCCACTGGTTCCTGATAGCGACTTTGTGGAGCTGCCATATACCATGCCCCTTCTGTCGCCGCCCGTGGCCAGGCTCGCACCTCAGCCGGTGGTTCTCCACCCACCCTTGAGGCGGTCAACCCAAATTCGTCACCCACCTAGTAGACTGGACTTATGAGACTGTCCACACGTCAAACTTTTGCAACCACTGTTTTATAACATGTCACTGTTTTATCGTTACAGGCCTCGTTTGATCGTTCCAAATTTCCACGTTGTTCTTCTTTTGTTATGGTACAACCTCTTTAGCATGTCACACCTGACATCGCCCCTTGTATATAGTTAAGCCCCATGTACATGATGTAAATATTACGCACACACACACCTTTAGCTGCACTCAGGACACATTTATATTTATAACCACGTAGGCACATAATCTTGTAAAAAAAGGGGGGATGTCATGATATTCAAACATACATCATAACACATACATAATGATAGACAGACCAACGGACCAATTAGCACACATAACATGACAGCCAATCACAGACAAGAGCAGACACAGTATAAGACAAGGAACACAACACTTCCTGGGCAGTCCATCTGGAGACAGCACAGGGCCAGGACCTAATAGCAAGACACTCACACAGTCACAACGTGCTGAGTACCAAGTCTGATGTATAAATAGTTAAATGGAATAAAACTGCGTTGTACCAATCGCAACCGTGTTGGTTCGTCTGTACCTCAGAGCACCCAACACCTCAGTAAGTAGGCCTATGCAGGGTGCTGCAGTTAAACACATTATTTTACAGGCTGGGGGGCATCTGAGAGTCAGAGATTTAGGAACTTACACCATTGAAAGTTTCTCCATCAATAGCTGTCTATGAGGGGCATCTGAGAGTCGGAGATTCTTAATGAGTACTTTGCATCGGTATTCACCAAGGAGAGGGACATGACGGATGTTGAGGTTAGGGATGGATGTTTAAATACTCTAGGTCAAGTCGGCATAAGGAAGGGGGAAGTTTGGGGTATTCTAAAAGGCATTAAGGTGGACAAGTCCCCAGGTCCAGATGGGATCTATCCCAGGTTACTGAGGGAAGCGAGGGACGGAATAGCTGGGGCCTTAAAAGATATCTTTGCAGCATCCTTGAGCACGGATGAGGTCCCGGAGGACTGGAGAATTGCTAATGTTGTCCCTTTGTTTAAGAAGGGTAGCCGGGATAATCCAGGGAATTATAGACCTGTGAGCTTGACGTCAGTGGTAGGCAAACTGTTGGAAAAGATACTGAGGGATAGGATCTATTCACATTTGGAAGAAAATACACTTATCAGTGATAGGCAGCATGGTCTTGTGCAGGAAAGGTCATGTTTTACAAACCTAATAGAATTCTTTGAGGAAGTGACAAAGTTAATTGATGAGAGAAGGGCTGTAGATGTCATATACATGGACTTCAGTAAGGCGTTTGATAAAGTTTCCCATGGCAGGTTGATGGAAAAAGTGAAGTCGCATGGGGCTAAGGGTATACTAGCTAGATGGATAAAGAACTGGCTGGGCAACAGGAGACAGAGAGTAGTGGTGGAAGGGAGTGTCTCAAAATGGAGAAAGGTGACTAGTGGTGTTCCACAGGGATCAGTGCTCGGACCACTGTTGCTTGTGATATACATTAATGATCTGGACGAAGGTATAGGTGGTCTGATTAGCAGGTTTGCAGATGATACTAAGATTGGTGGAGTTGCAGATAGCGAGGAGGACTGTCAGAGAATACAGCAAGTTATAGATAGATTGGAGAGTTGGGCAGAGAAATGGCAGATGGAGTTCAATCTAGGCAAATGCGAGGTGATGCATTTTGGAAGATCCAATTCAAGAGCGGACAATACTGTCAATGGAAGAGTCCTGGGGAAAATTGATGTACAGGGAGATCTGGGAGTTCAGGTCCATTGTACCCTGAAGGTGGCAACACAGGTCGATAGAGTGGTCAAGAAGGCATACAGCATGCTTGCCTTCATCGGACGGGGTATTGAGTACAAGAGTCGGCAGGTCATGTTGCAGTTGTATAGGACTTTGGTTAGGCCACATTTGGAATACTGCGTGCAGTTCTGGTCGCCACATTACCAGAAGGATGTGGATGCTTTAGAGAGGGTGTAGAGGAGGTTCACCAGGATGTTGCTAGCTACAGAGAAAGGTTGAGTAAATTAGGATTGTTTTCGTTGGAAAGACGGGGGTTGAGGGGGGACCTGATTGAGGTCTACATAATTATGAGAGGTATGGACAGGGTGGATAGCAACACGCTTTTTCCAAGAATGGGGGTGTCAATTACAAGGGGTCACGATTTCAAGGTGAGAGGGGGGAAGTTTAAGGGAGATGTGCGTGGAAAGTTTTTTACACAGAGGGTGGTGGGTGCCTGGAACGCTTTGCTAGCGGAGGTGGTAGAGGCGGGCACGATAGCATCATTTAAGATGCATCTAGACAGATATATGAACGGGCGGGGAACAGAGGGAAGTAGATCCTTGTAAAACAGGCGACAGGTTTAGATGAAGGATCTGGATTGGCGGAGGCTGGGAGGACCGAAGGGCCTGTTCCTGTGCTGTAATTTTCTTTGTTCTTTGTCCTTTGTTCTTTGTCTCTGGGTTGGTCGAGGTTCTGCCACCAATAGTTTAGCCAGGGAATTTCCAGGGAAGACAGAAATCTTGCTGATAACCCATGCCGACACTATAGTTAAGAAAGCCCACCAACGACTACTTTCTCAGAAGACTAAGGAAATTTGGCATGTCACCTACGACTCTCACCAACTTTTACAGATGCACCATAGAAAGCATTCTTTCTGGTTGTATCACAGCTTGGTATGGATCCTGCTCTGCCCAAGACTGCAGAAAACTACAAAAGATCGTGAATGTAGCCCAATCCATCACGCAAACCAGCCTCCCATCCATTGACTTTGTCTACAGTTCCTGCTGCCTCGGAAAGGCAGCCAGCATAATTAAGGACCCCACGCACCCCGGACATGCTCTCTTCTACCTTCTTCCGTCAGGAAAAAGATACCAAAGTTTGAGGTCACGTACCAACCGACTCAGCTTCTTCCCGACTGCCATCAGACATTTGAATGGACCGACCTCGTATTGAGTTGATCTTTTCTCGACAGCTTGCTATAACTGTAACATTATATTCTGCAATCTCTCCTTCCTTCCCTATGTATGGTATGCATTGTTTGCACAGCATGCAAGAAACAATACATTTCACTGTGACTAATACATGTGACAATAATAAATCAAATCAAAATCAAAAAAATATTGTGGAAATAAAGCATTACAGATTCTCAGCTCTATTCACTGCATAGGCAAAGATATGAAGAGTGGCCATTTGGCAAGGCACTGGATAGCTGTCTGCTCATACTCGACTTAGAACAAGTCATACATCGCAAAAGTAATGAAAAAATTACTTAAATAGTAAAAGTCCAAATTCCAGTCGTATTGCTGCAAAGTGTGGTCAGTGTAAACCTGGCCTGCACTTACCTCAGATGGGCAGAAAAATGTAAAGAGGTGAGAGTTAAGCCACAACTGCACCCTGAATAGTTGTCCGTTTAGGAAAGGGACAGAGAATAGTTGGAAGAGAGGTTGAGATATAAAACTGCCACTACTTAAATGGGCAATGACAACTGAATAGCCTATGTGGAAAGGGCTGCTACCTGATTAAGGAGAAGAACGCTGAACTTAGGAGAGCCCTATTTGGATGTTTTCCGCACATAGATGCAGAGCATTTGGACTATTTCGCGTTAATGGCTAAAAACATAATCAGAATGTGGTACTTGGTACATGAAGGGAAATGGCTGCGGCTTCGTGTGACACCTCATTGACAACAGGACTCCTCTGTGTTGTGCGTACCTAAACCACAGTGTGTCTCAACCAGTACACAGTGGACAAATGACTATGAGACTGTTTCATACAATGATTCAATATTTATTTACTATCACCCAATTGTTACTGTTCATCGATCACACACACACATACTTAAGTCAAACTACAAAGCTATTATGCACATGACCTTAACTTAACTTCAGAGTGGCTAGCAAGTCCCAGACATATATTGGCCGTTACCTGTATCCTGAACCTTGTAGTCCTCAATGTTCAGTCCTTGGTCTGGTCTGTTCCTGGCTCTGGCCTTCCTTCAGTTGGTCAGGTGATGGCCTCCTTAATCAGCCGGTGGAAGTCACCGTTGTTGGTTACTGCTGCAGCAGAGATTCTAAAGTTGTGCCGCACCTTTTAAACCTGCTTGAATTTCATCCCCTCTGGTGGGCGGTCCCTGGATTATTTGTAAATCAATTGATCAGGGCTTGATCAGCCTGATAGATCCAGTCCAATCTACCACATCAATTTTGGGGTGGGCACTCAGTGGTCATGCCTGTAAGTGTTGGATGCATGTAGGCTTTCCAAATAAGGTGTTTTGGTGCCACTGTGTCTGGTAAACAAGTGTGAATAACAGGACAGTTTTATTGTTCCTGGGATGGCCTGGAGATGGCCATTTGCTTATGTTATTCGCATCAACCTGTGAAATCTTTTGAAATCTGTAAAACCTTTTGCTGCAACTTTGTTTGATCTGCTCTGCAGCCTGCTTGTCAATAAAACCTGACCACTTTTCCCAGCATCTCTTGCTGGACACCATTTTAGATGGCCACATCTGCAATGCAGAAAGGCAGTGACTTCACCAGAACAGCCAAAATAGCTACCTGCTTCATTAACCTTTCTTTGCAGTTACTATATATGTATGGTTCTTCATCATTCATTACTCATGGACAGCAGTCTGAACCATTGCCCCTTCTTCCATCATAATTCACATGCACTTACAAATGACCCTTTCTTTACAATGTGTCATGCATGAGCAAACCACAGTCAGGGAAGGTGGCGGGACCAGATGGGATCCCAGTGGAATATTCTAAGAAGTTTTAGGACAAGTTGGTGCCGCTAATGATGGGAATGTTTGAGGAGGCGATAGGTAGGGGGGTCTTGCCACAGACATTGGGGCAAGCTTCGATTTCCCTGCTGTTAAAGAAGGAAAAAGACCTGGTGGAGTAGGGGTGGTATACACCCATATCCCTATTAAATGTAGATGCCAAGATATTGGCAAAAGTGCTGGCGGCAAGGTTGGAAGGGTGTCTCCCGAAGGTCATAGGAGAAGGTCAGACGGGTTCGTGAAGGGAAGGCAGCTGTTTTTGAATGTGAGAAAGTTGTTAAATGTGATCCTGTCTCCGGCGGAGGGAAAGGAGACGGAGATGGTGATGGCACTGGGTTGGGTAGAGTGGGGTCATTTGATGGCGGTATTAGAAAGATTTGGAATCGGGCCGAGGTTTGTGGCGTGGGTATGGCTGTTGTATAGGGAGCCGATGGCGAGTGTTCGCACTAATAATCTGAATTCGGACTACTTTGCTCTGCACCGGGGTACGAGGCAGGGGTGTCCTATACCCCCCCTGCTGTTTACATTGGCTATAGAGCCTTTGGCCATCGCGCTAAGGAGCTCGGGGTTGTGGAAGGGGATAGTGAGGTGGGGGAGAGCATCAAGAATACTTGTAAGCTGATGATCTGCTACTGTACATCTCACAGCCGAGTACGTCAGTGGGGAATATAATGGGGCTGCTGCAAAGATTTGGGTCGTTCTCAGCGTATAAACTGAACCCAGGCAAGAGTGAGTATTTTATGGTTCCCCAGCCGGGAGTGGGGGTGGGGTTGGGGGGGGGGGGGGGGTGGGGGGAGAATTTTGTTTGGCGGCAACCCACTTTAGGTTTCTTGGGGGTGCAGGTGGCGCGGGATTGGGGTGGGCTCCATAGGTATAATTTTACTAGTTTAGTGAGGAGGGTGGAGGACGATTTTTCGAGGTGGGACAACCTCCCTCTGTCATTGGCGGGTCGGGTGCAGGAAATTCAAATGAATGTGTTACCGTGACTTTTGTTCCTATTTCAGAGCCTGCCGGTCTTCTTACCAAAATCTTTCTTCAAGGAGGTGGACAAATTGGTCACCCCGTTTATTTTTTGGGGGGGAGAAGGTGATCAGGGTGGTCTTGCAGAGAGGGCGACAGGCGGGAAGGGGGGGGGGGGGCGGTGCTAGGCCTCCCAAACGTACTTTACTGGGCGGTGAATGCGGAGAAGGGCATGGCTGGCTTAAAATGGGGGGGGAGGGGAGTCCCGATGGATTAAGATAGAGGAGGGCTCATGCAGGGTGGTCAGGGCTGTGGGCGCTGGCAACGTCACCCCTCCCGATGGCACCGCACCGGGTAAGTATTCAGTCTGGTGGTGGTGGCCGTTTTGAAGATCTGGGGGCAGTTTAGGCAGCACCTTAAGCTGGGGGCCGGGTCAGGGGGGGATGCCGATTAGGGGGAATCATGGGTTTGAGCCAGGGAGCATAGATGCAAGGTTTTGGATGTGGGACGAGAGGTGAATTAAGGAAATTAAGGATCTGCTTCTTGGGGGACAATTTGCGAGCTTGGAGGAGCTGGGAGAGAAGTATGGGTTGGTGCAGGGCTTAGGTACTTCCAAGTTCGAGATTTTGCAAGGAAGGTTTCCCCGATCTTCCTAATAATGCCGGCCTCTTCGTTGTTGGAGGTGGTATTGTTAGCAGGGGGGTTGGAGAAGGGGGTTGTGTCGGCGATTTATGGGAGGATCCTGGAGGAGGATAGGGTGTTGTCATGTGACAGTACATTAAAGAAATGGGTGTTTAGTACTGCCGTGATGTCAGAGTGTGGGTGGAGCTGGACTGTCTGTCAGCTTTTAGTTTCACTTTGAGAAAAGCATGGGTGTGTCTGTGGTTTTTGGTTTCGCTTCAGTGTTGGAGCTGCAGTCAGCCACAGAATGTGTAATGTTGTTTCTCTGCCATGTAAAGACTATCTCTTGATCATTTGGTGAATTCAGAGTTATAACTGTTCTCAGTAGCGAATTTAAACCTGATGTGCTTCTGTTAAAAGTTTTTATAAAAAGTCTTATGGCTGTTAAAAGGAAAGTAAGGATTACTTAGTGTTGTATTCTTTGGGGATTGTATTTGAATTAATGGTTGCTAAGATGTTCACTGTATGTTTTAAAAAGGTTCATAGAATAAACATTTCTTTGCTTTAAAAAAATACTTTTGAGGATAGTGAGAAAGAGCGTCATAGTCGAAGGCTTGGTGGGGATCTATTTAAATATGTCCAAGCATTGCCAAGGTTTGATGAGAAGGAGGTAGAAGCCTTTTTCATTTCATTTGAGAAAGTAGCTAAACAAATTAAATGGCCACAGGACATGTGGGTATTACTGATTCAAACAAAGTTGGTAGGTAGGGCTAGTGAAGTGTTTGCGTCACTACCAGAGGAGGTATCTAGGACATATGAGGAGGTGAAAAAATTCATCTTAGGTGCATATAAACTAGTGCCTGAAGCCTGGAGACAAAGGTTTCGAAATTTAAGGAAAGAAATTGGTCAAACATACATGGAGTTTGAAAGGATCAAACAGAATAATTTTGATAGGTGGATAAGGGCTTTGAAAATAGACCAAACGTATGAAGCTCTCAGAGAAATTATGCTTTTGAAGAGTTTAAAAATTCAATTCCTGATGTAGTGAGAACTCATGTGGAAGAGCAGAGGGTTAAAACTGCGAGATTAGCAGCAGAAATGGCAGATGATTATGAATTTGTTCACAAATCAAAGCTTGCTTTCCGACATCAGTTTCAGCCTGTGAGGGATAGAAACTGGGGACATGAGAAATACTCAAGTGGTAAAGGTAAAGGTGATCTGATGGGAGATAATAAGGGGAGTGTACCTCAGACTAAAAAAAGAAATCCAGGAGGGTGGAACAGACATGAAAAGTTTCAAATGTTTTCACTGTAATAAACTAGGCCATGTAACGTCACAGTGTTTGTGGTTGAAGAAAAGCACTGGGAAGGCTGATATGGTAAAACAGGATAAGAAAGTGTGGTTTGTTAAAGTGGTAAAGCAAAGCCCAAGTGAAGCGAAGGACGTGCAAAAGATTGTACAGCCTGATCAAGAGGTGATTGATTAGAAGGTGCCAGATCTCTTTAAAGAATTTACTTGTGTGGGTAAAGTTTACTCATGTGTATCAGGAGGAGCAGGTAAAGAAGTCACAATTTTAAGAGTTACGGGAGCTAGTCAATCTTTAATGGTAAGAGATGAGGAGTTATGTAGGTTGGGAAGAATGTTGTCAGAAAAGGTGGTAATATGTGGAATTCAGGGTGAGAGGAGTAGTGTTCCATTATATAAGGTAAGGTTGGAAAGTCCTGTGAAGAGTGGTGAAGTGGTAATAGGAGTAATAGAGAAACTATCTTGTCCAGGAATACAGTTTATCTTGGGTAATGATACAGCTGGATCGTAGTTGAGAGTGATGCCTACTGTGATGAATAAGTCAGTGGAAAATCAGACAACTGAAGTGTTAAAGGATGAATATCCTGGGATTTTTCCGGATTGTGTAGTAACAAGGTCGCAAAGTCACAGGTTAAGACAAGAGGATAGATCAAAGAGTGAAGGTGAAGTTGAAGTGCAATTATCAGAAATGATTTTTGATCAGATGGTTGAAAAAGAAAAAGAACAGGTAGAGGATTAGGCAGATATTTTTAGTTCAGGAAAATTGGTGGAGTTACAACAAAAAGTTATAGAAATAAAACGGATGTATCAGAAAGCATGTACGGAAGAGGAATCTGAGTGTATACCAGAGTGTTATTACCGTAAACTGGATGTCTTGATAAGAAAATGGAGACCTTTACATATGCAGGCGGATGAAAAGTGGGCAGAAGTTCATCAAGTAATATTGTCGGTAGGGTATAGAAAGGAGGTGTTGCGAGTTGCACATGGAGTACGAGTGGGAGGTTATTTGGGAATAAGGAAAATTCAAGCTAAAATACAAAAATTTTTTTATTGGCCTGGACTACATAAAGATGTAGTTAAATTTTGTCAATCATGTCACTCATGTCAAGTGATAGGGAAACCTCAAGCAGTGACAAAACCAGCGCCCTTAATATCCATTCCAGCATTTGAGGAACCTTTTACAAGGGTCTTAATTGATTGCGTAGGACCGCTTCCTGAAATGAAAAGTGGGAATCAATATCTTTTGACTATACTGGATGTTTCTACTAGGTTTGCAGGGCCATTCCAGTACATAATATTACAGCTAAAAAGATTGTGGAGGAGTTACTTGAATTCTTTACTAGATATGGACTACCCACAGAAATACAATTGGATCAAGGATCGGATTTTACCTCAAGATTGTTCAAAGAAGTTATGGATAGCTTAGGAATAAAACAATTTAATTCAACTGCATACCATCCAGAATCGCACGGAGTTTTAGAAAGGTGGCATCGGACATGAAAGACAATGTTGAGGGCTTATTGTCACGATTATCCAGAGGATTGGGATAATGGAATTCCATTCGTACTGTTTGCAATTAAGGATGCACCTAATGAGTCAACCAAATTCAGTCCTTTTGAACTAATTTTTGGTCATGAGGTAAGAAGACCACTTAAATTGATTAAGGAAAAATTGGTGAGTAAGAGATCGGAAATTACATTATTGGATTTCGTGTCAAATTTTAGGGAATGATTAAATAGAGCAGGTGAATTGGCTAGACAACATTTGAAAGTTGCACAAAATGTGATGAAACGGGTAGCGGACAAGAAATCCAAAGTTTGTAGTTTTGCCAGTGGAGATAAAGTTTTAGTATTGTTACCAGTGGTAGGTGAACCTTTAAAAGCAAGGTTTTGTGGATCTTATCAGATTGAACGGAAATTAAGTGAGGTGAATTATGTGGTAAAAACGCCAGATAGAACGAAAACTCACCAAGTGTGTCATGTGAATATACTTAAAAGGTATCTTGAAAGGGAAGAAGAGAAAAAGGAAGAGGTTTTAATGATTCTAACTCAAAGTGACGACCCAAATCCAGATGTCTGAATTTGACATACCTCAAATTAAATTGGAAAACGAGGATGTTCTTAAAAATTGGGATAAATTGTTGAGTTACCTTCCAGAGGAAAAACAAACTGACCTGAAAGAGTTTTTGATATCAAGTGGGCAAGTTTATAGAGATAAATTGGGAAATACTAAAATGGCTATACATGATGTAGATGTGGGAAATGCTGTTCCAATCAAACAACATCCATACAGACTTTTTTTAAAATAAACATTTTGCTGAGGTATTTTTGGTATTATAACAACAACAAAATAAACATTGTACATGAAACTATAAACATAGTGCAAAAGCCGTCTCCCTCCCTTATAGGTCCCACCTTTATTAACCCCCTACTCTAAGCTGAACTAACCCCCCCCCCCCCCTACTGCTGACGATTAATTTTCCGCGAAGAAGTCGACAAACGGTTGCCATCTCCGGGCAAACCCTAACAGTGACCCTCTCAAGGCGAACTTGATTTTCTCCAAACAGAGGAAGCTAGCCATGTCCGATAGCCAGGTCTCCGACTTTGGTGGCTTTGAGTCTCTTCAAGCCAATAGTATCCGTCTCCGGGCTACCAGGGAAGCAAAGGCCAGAACGTCTGCCTTTTTCTCCTCCTGGACTTCCGGGTCTTCCGACACCCGGAAAATCGCCACCTCTGGACTCAGTGCCACTCTTGTTTTTAAAACCGTGGACATGACATCTGCAAAGCCCTGACAAAATCCCCTCAGCTTCGGACACGCCCAGAACATGTAGACATGGTTCGCTGGTCCTCCCGCACATTTTGCACACCTGTCTTCCACCCCAAAGTATCTGCTCATCCGGGCCGCTGTCATATGAGCCCAATGAATGACCTTGAATTGTATCAGGCTGAGCCTGGCACATATTGCGGACGCATTGACCCTACTCAACGCGTCCGCCCATTGACCATCCTCAATCTCTCCTCCCAGCTCCTCCTCCCACTTGCGCCTCGGTCTGCGTCTCCTCTGACCCCATAAGTTCCTTGTAAATGTCAGAGACGCTCCCTTCTCCTACCCACCCTCTGGAAACTACCCTGCCCTGAATCCCCCTTAGCGCTAGGAGCGGGAAGGTTGACACCTGTTTACGTAGGAAGTCCCGCACCTGCAGATACCTGAATTTGTTTCCCTTTGCCAACCCAAACTTCTCCTTCAGCGCCCTCATACTCGGAAAGCTCCCCTCTATGAACATATCCCCCATCCTCTCAATCCCTGCTCTCCCCATATCCGGAACCCCTCATCCATACTTCCCGGGGCAAACCGGTGCTTATTACAGATTGGGGACCAGACCGATGCTCCCGATGCTGCCACATGTCTCCTCCATTGCCCCCCAGACTCTCAGGGCCGCCACCACCACGGGGCTGGTGGAGTACCATGCCAGCGGGAACGGCAGAGGCGCAGTTACCAATGCCCCCAGACTGGGGCCCTTGCATGAAGCCACCTCCATACGTTCCCATGCCGACCCCTCCCCCACCACCCACTTCCTCATCATGGCTATATTCGCCCCCCAGTAATAGTTACTAAAATTTGGCAGCGCCAGCCCGCCCTCTCCCTGACTCCGTTCAAGCATTACCTTCCTTACTTGCGGGGTCTTGCCCGCCCAAACAAAGCAAATGATCACTTTGTTGACCCGTTTAAAAAAGCCATGATGTGGAGATGCCGGCGTTGGACTGGAGTGAGCACAGTAAGAAGTTTTACAACACCAGGTTAAAGACCAGCCAGATATTTTTGCCCTGTTGTGTATCTTGCTTGGGATTATTGTTGAGTTTCCAATGCTTTGTGTGCCTGCTGAAGACGCTAACAGAGGCAACAGCTCAGTCAAATCCGTTCTTACTCTCCAATTCTTGAATTGCTTCTCTATTAAAAGCAGCTGCTTTCCAGAACTGCTTTCTTCCTTCCCTCCCTGGAGCTCTGAATTATACCTGGAGGCTGGAACACATTTTAAAGCCTGATTAGATACGAAAGACTGAAATAAACTGTGAAGAAAATGTCCAAGGCAGTGATACACAGAATGCAAGGGAGGAAGAACCCGCCTTCCTTACAACAGTGACCTCAGGACAGGCTTGATGGACAGGATGCATCAATGGTATTGACAGGACTGGGAAAGTGCGTCTGAGTGAGATCAGTGATGAATGCTATCAGGTCCATAGTAAGAAGTCTGACAACACCAGGTTAAAGTCCAACCGGTTTGTTTCGATATCACTAGCTTTCGGAGCGCTGCTCCTTCCTCAGGTGAATGAAGAGGTATGTTCCAGAAACATATATAGACAAATTCAAAGATGCCAGACAATGCTTGGAATGCGAGCATTAGCAGGTGATTAAATCTTTACAGATCCAGAGATGGGGGCATTCAAGGGCATTCAGCCTCTGATCTCCAGCTAAGCGTTCTCCAAGGCGGCCTTCAGGACGCGCGACAACGCAGAATCGCCGAGCAGAAGCTTATAGCCAAGTTCCGCACACATTAGTGCGGCCTCAACCGGGACCTGGGATTCATGTCGCATTACATTCATCCCCCACCATCTGGCCTGTGAAATCCTACCAACTGTCCTGGCTTGACACAATTCACACCTCTTTAACCTGGGGTTACCCCATCTCTGGATCTGTAAGGATTTAATCACCTGCTAATGCTCGCATTCCAAGCATTGTTTGGCATCTTTGAATCTGTCTATATATATGTTTCTGGAACATACCTCTTCATTCACCTGAGGAAGGAGCAGCGCTCCGAAAGCTAGTGACATCGAAACAAACCTGTTGGACTTTAACCTGGTGTTGTAAAACTTCTTACTGCGTTTAAAAAAGGATCGCGGAATAAAGATGGGGCACATTGAAACGCGAACAGGAATCTCGGGAGGACCATCATCTTCAACGTCTGCACCCTCCCAGCTAATGACAAAGGGAGCGCGTCCCATCTCTGAAAATCGTCTTTCATTTGGTCTACTATTTGGACCAGATTTAATTTATGTAGCCAGTTCCATTCCCGCGCCACTTGAATACCTGGGTACCTAAAGCTTCCCCCTACTCATCTAAACGGCAGTCCCCAATCGCCTCTCCTGTCCGCTTGCCTGACCCGCAAACATCTCACCTTTCCCCATATTCAGCTTATACCTCGAAAACCGGCCAAATTCCCCTAGAATCCTCATGATTTTTTGCATCCCCGCTATTGGGTCCGATACATACAGAAGCAGGTTGTCTGCATACAGCGAGACTCTGTACTCCACCTCCCTCCCCCCCCCCCAAACCCCCCCCCCCCCACCACCACCCCCCCCCCCCCCCCCACCACCCCACCCCCCCCACCCGGTTTTTTCACACCTATTTGCAGTTGCATTCAGGACTGTTTGCAGCCCATCTATTCAGACAACCACAGTTAAATCGGCTATCTCCGGGAACAATTGCAACATATTAGCAATTGAATACCGGGCCAGACCTGTCGGCGCCTGCAGTGGCCGAAACAAAGACAGGTGAGCGACCAGCCCCCGATCGAGGAATCGCCTCACCATTGGACACATCGACCCCAGAGATTGGGGACAGAATCCAATCACTTGGGACTCAGGGTCAAGGGCCGCCCAGGGAGGCGGGAAGCCCCTGGGCCCTATAAAAGTGAAGGTCCAAGTTCAAATCTCTCTCTCTCTCCTCTTCGCCTGCTCGAGACCTTCGCAAGACCAGCCACCGGCAATAGTAAGTCTGAATCCAGCGATCGCTATCCGGTAGAGATACCTAGCCACCGACCTGTAGCAGCCTTTTGAATCCCGTGGGCCAGATTTGATTGGACAAGCCATTCGTTTCCCTGACCTGGTGGGCTCTTCCTAAGTTAAGTATTGGCCAGTAGTGATAGGTTTATTATATAAATAGTAGTATTAGGGTATTAATATTGCTTGTTGTATATAATAAATGACCGTTGTTTTAATCCTTACTAAGCGGTGTGCTGTATTATTAATCATAACCTGAACTTGAACCACGTGGCGGTATCATAAAGATACCTGGCGACTCATGAGCAAAGGTGACGTAAACATAGCAAATAGACTAAAGCTAAAAAGAGCAACAGTACGCTTGCCACAGGAGCCTGATACAGCAACCTGACCCTGTCAATAAAGCCCCGTCCAAATCCGAACCGTCCCAGTACCTCCCACAGATAATCTCATTCTACCCGATCAAAAGCCTTTTCTGCATCCATTGCGATCACTACCTCCACCTCCCTACCTTCTGGGGGCATCATGATCACGTTTAATAACCTTCTTAAATTGGCCACCAGCTGCCTACCCTTAACAAACCCCATCTGCTCCTCCCCAATGACGTCCGGAACACAATCCTTAATACTGGAAGACAAAATATTGGCCAGCAGTTTGGCGTCCACATTCAACAAGGATATTGTCCTGTAGGACCCACACAGCTCCAGTTTTTGTCCTGCTTCAGAATTAGCGAAATCGTGGCCTGTGACATCGTCGGGGGCAGCACCCCTCTTTCCCTTGCCTCATTGTATATCCTCATCAACAGGGGCCCCAATATCCCAGAGAACCTTTTTAAAATCTCCACTGGGTACCCGTCCGGTCCCGTAGCTTTATCCGACTGCATGGCCTTCAGACACTCCACTATTTCATAGATTTCATAGAATTTACAGTGCAGAAGGAGGCCATCTCTCCCAACCCGATCGGGAGCCCCAGCCCTTCTACCAGCTCCCCGTCCACCTTTGGGAAATTCAGCCCCCCCAAGAAGTGCAGCCCCATAGGGGGTTCTGACCTATACAGCCTACTGTAGAAATCCCTAAATGCCTTATTCACCCCTGCTGAATCTCCAACCAGGTTCCCATCTCCGCCTTACTTTCCCTATCTCCCTGCTGCCTCCCTCTTTCTAAGCCGCTGTGCAAGCATTCTGCTGGCCTTCTCTCCATACTCATAGATCACCCCCCTCGCCTTTCTCAGCTGCTCCACCACCTTCCCTGTGGTTAACAAGCCGAACTCCGCCTGTAGCCTCTGCCATTCCCTTAAAAGCCCTGCCTCTGGGGCTCCGCATACCTCCTTTCGATCTGTAGTATCTCCTTTACCAGTCGGTCCGTCTCTGCACTGTCCACCTTCTCCCTGTGGTCCCGTATCGAGATCAGCTCCCCTCTGACCGCCGCCCTCAGTGATTCCCAGACTATCGATGCTGAAATTTCCCCTGTGTCATTGACCTGCAGATAGTTCTGAATACAATTCCTCAGCCGTTCGCACACCCCTACCCCCTGCCAAAAGTCCCACATCTAACCTCCAGTGTGGGCGCTGGTTCTGTCTTTACTAACCTGCGGGTCAACCCAGCGTGGGGCATGGTCTAAGATTGTGATCGCTGAGCACCCCATGCCCACCACCCCTGCCAGTAAAGCCCAGCTCAAAATAAAGAAATCAATCCGGGAGTACACTTTATGCATGTGTGAGTAGAAGGAGAATGCCTTCACCCTCGGTCCATTGTCTGCAGTGGGTGAAGCGCGGACATGTTAGCATGGTGGTACCTGATTTGTTATGTTCTAGGTGTAACATAAGCGGCTTCCTTGTGGTGCACTTGACAAAGGAAGGTTCAGACGTGGAGATAACTTCAACACGTTTATTAAACTATTTACACTTCTACTACTCGTGTTCGACGCTACTGCTAATCCTACTATAGCTAACCAGACTGACTAACCAGTTGTTGCAATCCACGTGGTGGGAGTGATATTGAATCAACCCTGTGTCTCTACCCATTGACTGTATCCACTGGAAAGAGGCAGATCATGTGTGCGGTGTCCTTTATATATGGGTTGGTGTAATGCCCTCCTGTGGCCGTGTCACCTCCGTGTGTATCATGAATGTCCATGGTCGTGTCCTATCTAACTGATCTATTGGTTGAGTGTGTGTGTGTGATATCTCTTGTGCTCCCTCTAGTGTCTAGCTAGCCTACATGTATTTACATTGATGCACATCACCACACTACCCACATGCCGATCAGGCCTAATGGGCTACATAATGGCCTTGGCCTGCATTGCAGCCCTTGCCCCACATGTCCTCCTCCCACCCTCTCCTCCCGTCCCAACACACACCCACTACCGCAATTCCCCCTGGCACTCTGCCCTCCACACTGTACCCCTGGCCACATCGGTGCCTGGCACCAGAGGAGTGTTTAGCCCAAGCACCCGCAGGGTTACTGGTGGCTGGCCCTAAACATGCCATGTTCTGTGGCTCCTATCAGGCGCACTCCTGTGGGATCTATCATGGTAATTCTTCCTGGCAGAGGCGGAGCATCGCTGGAGGCCCGGGGAATACCGGGGCAGGCCCGTTAATGATATGCCAACGGCCTTTAATGTACAATAGGTATAGCCACGCCAATGTGCAGTGTAGAATGCACTCACGCCGCTGTCAAGGGGCCAGAGCATGGCATTCTGTCTGGCATCTGGCGCTGGCCACAATTGTTGGCTGATTCGCAATTCTCCGCCCAATCGTGTTTCCTGATTCCGGCGTCGGCTGACGGGGAAACCCACCATCGTCTTTGGCTTGATTAAATCATTGCAATTGTATATTATGACATGTGTAATTGTGAATTGAGAAAACTACTCACATGATGTAATTAGTTGTATGGTTAAATATTTGTCATGTTAAGTTTGTGTAAAGTGGATGTAACACCTGTGTAAAGAAATCAGTTCCACTTTACACAAACTTAACATGACGAATATTTAACCATAGAATTCATGACATCATATAAGCACAGATTATGAAGATTTATTTTTCAAAGTGTGAGGTGTTAGGAAAACAATGAAAGTTCTATATTTGTATTTGTAAACATTAGAAATAAGGGACTGGATTCTCCGCCGGCGGGATGCTCCGTCTTGCCAGCAGCCCGGGGGTTTCCCGACGGCGTGAGGCTGCCCACAATGGGATACCCCAGTGGCCAGCCGGGGTAACGAACAACCCGCCGGCATGCTGAAACAGAAATGTGGCACGGCGGGGCGGAGAATCCAGCGCAAGGATAGTTGTAAGTGTGTTTAATGTTTCTGTGCCTGGGAGGATAATTCAATTACTTCACTTTTCAAAATACTGGATTCTCTGTCCAGAGACTAAGGGCTGGATTCTTCGATTTTGAGGCCATGTTCGGAGCAAGTGGCTAGTCTTACGACAAAAAAGTCAGCCCTGCCCCCGCACGGATGCTCCATTCGATGAGGGGCTAGCAGCCGCGCCACGTAAAACCCCTGGCGTTCCCGACAGAAACAGCCACGTGCTGGCCCGTCCTCCCAGATAGTGCCCCCCTGTAATACCCCTCACCACCCCTGGACCACCCCCCAGCAGTCCCCCCCAGCAGTCCACTGAAGCCCCTCCCCCGGCCAGCGCAACGGCTCCCCCCCCCCCTCGACTGTGGCGGCGCTGGACACAGTCCACAGCCGGCATGCGAGGTTGATGAAACCTCAGACCACAAGTGATCCACAAGTGAACCACGGGAAGTCGGCCCATCGTGGGTGGAGCATCGGGGGAGGGCCTTGAGGTGACGTCCTGAGGCCGTCCCAATGGCGTGCGGCGGACTCACCGATGACACCGCTTTTGAGGGGGCGGAGCATCCGAAAACAGATGCGCCTCTGATTTCGGCATCAAAAGGGATTCTCCGCCCAATCGCTGAATGCGATTTCGGCACCCGCAATTGGAGATTCCCACCCTAGGCATTGACGCCGGCGCATGGAGTTTCATGATAGCAAAACTGATGCCACACCTGTACTGATTCAGCTACTGTGGAGGGGCTAGCACTGGCGCCATGTGGAACACAATCGATTCCAATGCAAAATAGTGCGAGATTCGCCGGATTCATGATTGACACTCAGGAGGCAGACAAGCTGCAGCTGCATGTCCACACTTCACTCCCTACACACACCATCCCAGACAACAAGATGGCACTGGTTGTGCTGGAGCTGATGGGTCGGCTGTGGCCTGAGGGCACCTGGGGGAGGGCCTGAGGGCACATCCATACGACCTGTGGCCCTAAATACACAGTGGGCAGTCAGCAGCGTGCGCAGCTGCATCGCTGCCATGCATAATATGCCTGGTAAAGAAGTAAGACTCGTACCCGGGCCCCTCATCGAGTGCCAGCGGAGAGCAGTCCCGATTCTCTGCTGGCGGGAGCACTTCGGTCCAGAACAGACAATCGAGGCCCCTGACTCTAACAGCTCGCAAATTACTTAAACTAAAACATTAAAACTTTTTACCTTACAATGACCTCCAGTGGCGAAGGAACAGTCACATTCTTATTCCTTTTGTTTATTTCTCACGCCATAGCCCTCTCTAAGCACAATAGAATTACAGTTGGAACTTAACTAACCCCCACACATAAAAACACCTTTATCCAGCATGAACCTAATTGTAGGTTTCACCCTTCCAGGCACAGAAGCATTAAATTAAACACGCTTGAAACTATACCTTATGTTTAATGTTTACCAATATAGATATAAATCTCTTAAAACCACCTTTGTTTTCTGAACATTATTCACTCTTGGATGGTCTCCCATCTTCCACTCTCCATAAACCCGAATTCACCCAAAACTCAGCTCCTTGTGTAGTAGCTTGCAACAAGTCCCATTCACTCATAAATTACTGTTGTGTCTCCGGTTTTCCAGTCCAGCAATGGCTCAACTTCAACATTTTCATTCCTATTTTCACATTCCTCCATAGCGTCATCCCTCTCCTGTGTAACATTCTTGAGGTCTACAACCCTTTGGGACCGGTGAACAATGACAATGCGCGCAACCCCAATTGTAATAGTTTTTGCTGTTGGTAGCCATTCCTTCAAAACCCCCAATGTAACAAGATTGTTTTCAAAATAAGGGCTGGAATTCTTCGACCATTGGATTCTCTTTTCCCACCAGCAGTGCCCCCCCCCCCCCCCCCCACTCCCCGTCCCGTGGGTTTCCAGGCGGTCTGGGTTGGCTTCCATGGGAAATCCCATTGACAAGCGACATGAGTCGAGATTTTGCCACCAGCGAACTGCGCGTCGTCAAGAAACACCCGACTGGGGGATCAGAGAATTCATAAGACCATAAGACTTAGGAGCAGAATTAGGCCACTCGACCCATCGAGTCTGCTTCGCCATTCAATCATGGCTGATATTTTTCTCATCCCCATTCTCCTGCCTTCTCCCCTAACCCCTGATTCCCTTATTAATCAAGACCTATCTATCTCTGTCTGAAAGACACTCAGTGATTTGGCCTCCACAGCCTTCTGCGGCAAAGTGTTCCACAGATTCACCAATCCAGTCCATGGTAGCCAAAATTAAACTTAGCATTTCAAATCTGACTTTATCGAATGTCTGCCTTGTTTATGCATTTATTTTCTGAGCATAAGGGTTCAGCTGCAAAGTTATTATAACAAGGCTTGAGCTGTAAGATGAATTGGACATTCTGAATTCTCCCTCTGTGCACCCGAACAGGCGCCGGAATGTGGCGACTAGGGGCTTTTCACAGTAACTTCATTGCAGTGTTAATGTAAGCCTACTTGTGACAATAAAGATTATTATATCATGAGTCACAACCTGGAATTGGCTACACAAGAGTTGAATAAATGCTGCTGGGTTTTCGGTTTTCGGTTTCCAATGGTTTAATTCATGCTGGAACAGCTTTCGATGATTAACTATGCATTTGAACTTGTTCATATCAGGGCTGGAGTTTCAGGTGTTGAAAATCATCTGGGGGAGAGCTCCACAGGCAGGATAAACATTGTCTGAAGTTTCAGAATTGGTATTCTGTGCAGATGTTAGGATCAATACTGGAACATCAGAGTTCTCTACTGCAGCAACTATCATGTTCCTTCCATCAGCAAAGAGCCGTGGATTAAAAGGTAGCAAATCTTGAGTGGTGTTCCAGTCATGGTCTTATGAAAGAATAACAATCCAGGCTCTACTAAAAACATGAGGAGGAAGGAATCTGGCATAAAGTCCACCGTTCTATCTTGCTTTAGAACTTTTTTTTTTGGATAAACAATTTTAATGAGGTATTTTTGGCATTACAAACAACAACAGTATAAAAACAATGTACAAAGAGCAATAAACATAGTGCAATCACCCACTCCCATCCTGCCAAGACCCGCCTAATTGACCCCCGATTGTACGCTACCTTAAACCCCCCTCCCATCCCTCCTCCCCCCTGCTGACGATTAATTCTCCGCGAAGAAGTCGATGAACGGTTGTCACCTCCGGGCGAACCCTAACAGTGACCCTCTCAAGGCGAATGTAATCTTCTCTAGGCCTAGAAAACTTGCCATGTCAGTTAGCCAGGTCTCTGACTTCGGGGGCTTTGAGTCCCCCCAAGCTAGCAGTATCCGTCTCCGGGCTACCAGGGAAGCAAAGGCCAAAACGCCAGCCTCTTTCTCCTCCTGGACTCCCAGGTCCTTGGCAACCCCAAAAATCGCCACCTCTGGACTCATTGCCACCCTTGTTTTCAATACTCTGGACATGACGTCCGCAAACCCCTGCCAACATCCCCTAAGTTGTGGGCACGCCCAGAATTTGTGAACACAGTTCGCTGGTCCTCCCGCACATTTTGCACACCTGTCCTCTACCCCAAAGAATCTACTCATCCAGGCCACTGTCATGTGGGCCCAGTGGACCACCGTGAATTGGATCAAGCTGAGCCTGGCACACATTGCGGTCACGTTGACTCTAAACGCGTCCGCCCATAAGCCATCCTCCATCTCACCACCATCTCCTCCTCCCACTTACACTTCAGCTCCTCGGTCTTCGTCTCCTCTGCCCCCATAAGTTCTTTGTAGATGTCCGAGATGCTCACCTCCCCCCTCCATCCTCTAGACACTACCCTATCCTGGATCCCCCTTCGTGGCAGGAGTGGGAAGGATGATACCTGCCTGCGCAGAAAGTCCCGCACCTGTAAATACCTAAATTTGTTCCCCCTTGTCAACCCAAACTTCTTCTCCAGCGCCCTCAAGCTACGGAAGCTCCCCTCAAAAACAAGTCCCCCATCTTCTCAATTCCCGCCCTTCACCATACTCGGAACCCCCCATCCAAGCTCCCCGGGGCAAACCGGTGATTGTCACATATTGAGGACCAGACCGGTGCTCCCACTGCTCCAGCATACCTCCTCCACTGACCCGAGATTCTCAGGGCCGCCACCACTACGGGGCTGGTGGATTACTGCGCCAGCTGGAATGGCAGAGGTGCCGTTACCAACGCCCCCAGACTGGTGCCCCTACACGAAGCTGCCTCCATCCACTCCCAAACCGACCCCGCCCCCATCACCCACTTCGTTATCATGGCTATGTTAGCCGCCCAGTAATAATTGTTAAAATTCGGCAGCACAAGCCCCCCCTCCCCCTGGTTCCGCTCAAGCATCACCTTCTTCACTCGCGGGGACTTACCCGCCCACACAAAGCCCAGGATGATTTTATTGACCCTCTTAAAAAAGGACCGCGGAATGAAAATTGTGAGACACTGAAATATGAACAAAAATCTCGGTAGGACCGTCATTTTGACTGTCTGCACTCTCCCAGCTAATGACAGCGGGTGCGCATCACATCTCCGAAACTCGCCCCTCATCTGATCGACCAACCGGGACAGGTTCAACTTGTGTAACCGGCCCCAGTTGCGTGCCACTTGTATCCCTAAGTACCTGTAACTGTCCCCTACTAACCTAAACGGCAGCTCCCTCAGCCGACCTTCCTGACCCCTCGCCTGAACTACAAACATCTCACTCTTTGCCACATTCAGTTAATACCCCGAAAGTCAGCCAAATTCCCCCACATTTTGCCCATCCCTGCCCCTGGATCCGATACGTATATGAGCAGGCCGTCCGCGTACAGCGAGACTCTATGCTCCCCACCCCCGAACCAGCCCCCTGAAGCTCTCTGAGCAATTGCCAGTGGCTCTATAGCTAACGCGAACAGCAGTGGGGAGAGGGGGTTGTCTTGTCCCCCGGTACAATCTAAAGTAGTCCGAGGTCATCCTATTCATCCTTACACTAGCCTCCGAGGCCTGGTACAACAGCCTGACCCAGTCGATAAAGCCCTTTCCCAATCCAAATCGTCCCAGCACCTAGCACCTCCCATAAATAGTCCCACTCCACCCGGTCCAACGCATTTTCCGCATCCATTGCCACAACTACCTCAGCCTCCCTACTCTCCGGGGGCGTCATGATCTCATTGAGCAGCCTTCTTATATTGGCCACCAACTGCCTGCCCTTGACAAACCCTGTTTGGTCCTCCATAATGACATCCGGCACACAATCTTCAATCCTGGAGGCCAAAAGTTTGGCCAGCAACTTGGCATCCACATTAAGCTGGGAGATCGACCGATATGGCCCGCATAGCTCCGGGTTCTTGTCCCGCTTCAATATCAACGAGATAGTGGCCTGTGACATCATGGGGGGCAGCACCCCTCTATCTCTCGCCTCATTGAAAACCTTGACCTGCAACGGCCCTAAAATCCCCGAGAACTTTTTATAGAACTCCACCGGGTACCCGTCTGGCTTCGGGGCTTTACCCGACTGCATTGCCTTCAAGCCCTCAACTATTTCTTCGGCCCTAATCGGGGCCCCCAGCCCATCTACCAGCTCCCTACCCACGCTTGCGAAGGTCAGTCCGTCCAAAAAGCGTCTCATCCCCTCCGGCTCTGTGGGGGGTTCCAAGCAATAGATCCCACTGTAAAAGTCCCTGAACGCCTTGTTTAGCCGTGCCAACTCCCCTACCAAGTTCCCATCCCCATCGACCACCCTCTCTATTTCCCTGGCTGCCTCCCTCTTCCTAAGCTGCTATGCAAGCATTCTGCTGGCCTTCTCCCCATGTTCGTAAAACGCACCCCTCGCCTTTCTAAGCTGCTCCACTGCCTTACCTGTGGACAACACCCCAAACTCTGCCTCCAGCCTCCGACGTTTCCTTAAGAGCTCCACCCCCGGGGTCACCGCATACCTCCTGTCTATCTGCAAGGTCTCCGTTACCAGTTGGTCCGTTTCTGCCCGACCCATCCTGTCCCTATGAGCCCGGATCGAAATTAGCACCCCTCTCACCACTGCCTTCAGCGCCTCCCAGACCACCACTGCTGAGACTTCCGTCGTGTCATTAACCTGCAGGTAGTTCTACATGCACTTCCTCAGCCTTTTGCACACCGCCTCGTCAGCCAACAACCCCACCTCTAACCTCCATTGCGGGCGCTGGAAGCTCTCCTCACTAACCTGCAATTCCACCCAGTGTGGGGCATGATCCGAAATAGTGATGGCCGAATATCCCGTGTCCACCACCCCCGCCAGTAAATCCCTGCTCAAAATGAAAACGTTTATCCGGGAATGAACCTTGTGAACATGCGAATAAAAAGAAAACCTCCTTCCCCGTCGGCTGCCTAAACCTCCATATGTCGATTCCCCCCCCAACTGCTCCATGAACCCTATCAGTTCCTTTGGCATTGCTGGCACCCTCCCCGTTTTCGAACACGACCGGTCCAGGCCGGGGTCGATGACTGTATTAAAATCCCCTCCCAACTTGTGTGAGTCCAGGTCAGGTACCTTCCCCAGCAACCTCTTTATAAATTCTACGTCATCCCAATTTGGCGCGTACACATTAACCAAAACTACCTTCCTCCCCTCCAGCTTACCGCTAACCATGACATAACATCCCCCCCCATCCAAGACTATACTGGGGCTGGTTTAGCACTCTGGGCTAAATAGCTGGCTTTTAAAGCAGACCAAGGCAGGCCAGCAGCACGGTTCAATTCCCGTACCAGCCTCCCTGAACAGGTGCCGGAATGTGGCGACTAGGGGCTTTTCACAGTAACTTCTTTGAAGCCTACTTGTGACAATAAGAGATTTTCATTTCATTTCATTTCATACTGCCCACCTGAAATTGCATCCGCTTGTTGATCAAAATCGCACCCCTCTAGTCTTGGTGTCCAGCCCCGAATGAAAGACCTGACTGACCCAGACCTTCCTTAGCCTGATTGATCCGCCACTTTCAGGTGTGTCTCCTGCAACATCACCACGTCCGCCTTCAGTGCCTTCAGCTGCGCGAACACACGTGCCCTCTTGACCGGCCCGTTCAATCCTCTAACATTCCAGGTGATCAGCCTAGTTGGGGGGCACTGTGCCCGCCCCTCCGCAGATCAGCCATCCCCTTTCCTGGGCCCGCCACCAGCCCATGCGCCACTCCTCCATCAGCCCGCCTCCTAGCCGCCCCCACCCCCGACCTCCTCTCTGTCCCGAAACCTAAGTCCCTCCCTCGTCAGCAGAATAACTCCCCCCACTACCCCCCCCCCAGCAACAACCTTTAGGTTTGTAACCTAACCCCATCATATGCACACCCCCCACTTTGCTTCCATAGACTAGCTCACCCAGATAGCCTGGTGGCCATCGCCTCTGGTGCCAAGAAGTCTCCCACCTATTGTTCCCTCACTCCCCTACCCCCCGCCCACCGAAACCACTTCCCTCATCAAACCGACCCCAAAGAATCGCAGAAAAGTCGGTGGGAAAGGTCCAAAAGTCCGGCCAGAGTGGGAGCCACCAAATGCGTGACTTACTCCCTCATAGCTGCCACCGGAAGTCTTTGCTTTGGAACTTGACAATAAAGGCAACTTGCAAAACTTGCACAAACTTGCAGAACAGGCCTGCTTCTGAAACCAAGATGTGGAGATGCCGGCATTGGACTGGAGTGAGCACAGTAAGAAGCCTTACAACACCAGGTTAAAGTCCAACAGGTTTGTTTCGATTCACTAGCTTTCGGAGCCCAGCAACTTCCACCTGAGGAAGGAGCAGTGTTCCGAAAGCTAGTGATTCAAAACAAACCTGTTGGACAACTCCCTGGTGTTCGCGGAAGGTGAGGACAAGACGAAGTACAAGACGGTCCTTCTCAAACTCGAGCAACACTTCAGCGTCGAGGTAAATGAGAGTTTCGAGAGGTACCTCTTCCAGCAGCGCCTGCAGGGTAAGGATGAGCCTTTTCAATCTTTCCTGACACGCCTCTGTATCCTCGCGCAGTCCTGCGGTTACGAGGCTACCTCCGATTCCATGATTCGGGACCAGATTGTTTTTGGGGTCACCTCGGGCACCCTATGCCAGCAGCTCCTTAAAATTAAAAGCCTCACCCTAGCCACTGCCATCGAAGCCTGCGTCCTCCATGAAAACGCGACCAGCCGCTACTCCCGATTCCAGGCGGCCGAATCGGCACGGCAGGGGTCCTACGTGGCCGAATCGGCAAGGCAGGGGTCCTACGGGGCCGAGCTGGTCCAGGCGATCGAGTTCCGCCCAGCCCGCGGCCCGGACGAGGGCGGCCATTTCGCGCGTTTTCCGCTGCCTCCCGCGCTTGTACGCGCCAAAAGAGACGTCGACGCAGAGGGACGCGACGCGCTCTACGCAGGACCGAACTGCGCATGCGCGATGGCGCAACGAACGCCATGATGTTACGACGTGCGGCAACTGTGGATCCGTACATTTAAAGCGGCAATGTCCGGCAAAGAAACGACAATGCCTCCGCTGTGGCAAGATGGGCCACTACGCTGCCTGCTGTCGAGCAGCTCAACCTGCCAATGCTCCCCAATTACGACCACCTCGCAGGGACGTGCGGACCATTCAGCCTCCATACTCCGAGTCATACCTGGACGATATACAAACCGGCGTCACAGACGACCGGGAAGCCTTCCCGTGTTGCGGTCATTGACAGGATACAGATGTCTCCAAGCAGGACCCACTAGCCGATGCCAGTGAACAGTGTCAATCCGGGTGATGAATGGTGGAGTGGACTTGATGGGCCGAATGGCCTTACTTCCACTCCTATGTCTTATGGTCTTATGGTGTGCCACCCTAATGGTCAACCGATCACCAATATCATTCCGTTTGGACACTGGTGCCTCCGCCAACCTAATAGCATGGTCAGCCTTCTATGCCTTGAAGGTCAGACTACCAATTCGGCCATCCCATTGTAAGATGGTCAACTACAACGGAAACGTTATCCCGGCCATGGGATCCTGCCAGCTCCACGTGACACACAATACATACATGGCCACACTCTCCTTCGAGATAGTTGGATCATCGAAGGACTCCCTGCTAGGCGCACAGGCATGCAAGGTTCTCCACCTCGTTCAGCGGGTACACGCTCTGTCTCCAGAAAGCACATCAGACTTCCCGGATGCAGAATTTAGGGCACAGCTCCACTCGCTCCTCGCCCTCAATCAGGAGGCATTCGAGGGCATGGGAACACTGCCCTACACATACAGAATTTGTCTCAAACTGGACGCCACCCCGGTCATTCATGCACCTCGCAGGGTCCCAGCACCACTCAAAGACCGCCTCAAGCAGCAGCTGCAGGATCTCCAGGACCAAGGGGTGCTATCCCGGGTCACAGAGCCCACGCCATGGGTCAGCTCCATGATGTGTGTTAAGAAGCCCTCTGCGAACTCCGGATCTGCATTGACCCGAAAGACCTGAACAACACCATAATGAGGGAACACTACCCCATACCCAAACGGGAAGAGATCACGAGTGAGATGGCCCAGGCTAAAATTTTCATAAAGCTTGATGCCTCGAAGGGTTTCTGGCAGATCCAACTGGATCAGTCCAGCCGAAAGCTGTGCACCTTCAACACTCCTTTCGGCAGGTTCTGCTATAACAGAATACAGTTTGGCATCATCTCGGCATCCGAGGTCTTTCACAGGATCATGGAACAGATGATGCAGGACATCGAAGGTGTGCGCGTCGATGTTGACGACGTCATCATCTGGTCCACCACATCACAGGAGCACATCAGTCGTCTCCAGCGTGTCTTTGCGCGGATACGGGAACACGGCCTGCACCTCAACCGAGCCAAGTGTTCTTTCGGCCAAACTGAGCTCAAGTTTCTGGGGGGCCACATATCCCGGTCAGGAGTGCGTCCGGATGCAGACAAGGTGAGCGCCATTACAGCCATGCCGCAGCCGGCAGACAAGAAAGCAGCACTACGCTTCCTAGGCATGGTCAACTTCCTGGGGAAGTTCATTCCCAACCTTGCTTCCCACACGACGGCTCTTCGCCACCTAGTAAAGAAGTCCACGGAGTTCCAGTGGCTGCCCGCACACCAGAAGGAATGGGAGGAGCTCAAAACTAAGCTCACCACAGCCCCGGTATTGGCGTTCTTCGACACCTCTCGTGATACAAAGATCTCGACGGATGCCAGCCAGTCCGGCATTGGGGCGGTACTCTTGCAATGGGATGACACTGCATCATGGGCCCCAGTCGCCTATGCCTCACGGGCCATGACCCCCACTGAACAGCGCTATGCGCAGATCGAGAAGGAGTGCCTGGGTTTGTTAACCGGCATAGACAAGTTCCATGACGACGTGTATGGTCTCGCCCAGTTTACTGTGGAAACCGACCATCGCCCCCTGGTCAGCATCATACATAAGGACCTGAACGAGATGACCCCTCGCCTCCAGCACATCCTACTCAAGCTCCGGAGGTACGACTTCCAACTGGTCTACACCCCGGGGAAGGACCTCATCATCGCGGATGCCCTGTCCAGAGCAGTGAGCACACCGCCCGACTCGGAGTGGTTCGTCTGTCAGGTCGAAGCGCAGGTGGCCTTCACATCGGCAAATCTGCCAGCTGATGATTCAAGTCTGGCCCGTATTCGCCGGGAGACTGCGGCTGACCCCCTACTACAACGTGTGATGTGCCACATGACGGGAGAGTGGCTCAAAGGACAGTGCCCACAATTCTACAATGTCCGGGACGACTGGGCCGTCATTGATGGTGTTCTCCTAAAGCTGAACCGGATTGTGATTCCACACAGCATGCACAAGCTGGTCCTCGACCAACTACACAAAGGCCATCTCGTGGTTGAGAAGTGCAGATGGAGGGCCCGAGAAGCTGTATACTTGCCGGGCATCAGCGACGACATTGCCAACATGGTGCTCAACTGCCCCGTCTGCCAAAGGTTTCAGCCGGCGCAACCCCCTGAGACGCTTCAGCCCCATGAGTTGGTCACATCCCCCTGGGCAAAGGTGGGTGTGGACCTTTTTCATGCGCTTTGAGGGACTACGTCATCATCATAGATTACTTTTCGAATTATCCAGAGGTCATACGCCTGCACGATTTGACATCCTCCGCTGTCATAAGGGCCTGCAAAGACACCTTCGCTCGCCATGGCAATCCGCTTACTGTCATGTCGGACAATGGGCCCTGTTTTGCAAGCCAAGAATGGTCTTCTTTTGCTGCTTCGTATGACTTCACCCACGTGATGTCCAGCCCTCTGCATCCCCAGTCAAATGGCAAGGCGGAAAAGGGCGTTCACATCGTCAAGCAGCTCCTCTGCAAGGCTGCTGATGCCGGATCGGATTTCTGCTTAGCCCTGCTGGCCTATCGCTTGGCCCCACTGGCCTCTCACCAGCCCAGCTGTTGATGGGTCACGCCCTCATGACCACTGTGCCATCCATTCTGGTCCCTACACCCAACTATGCTCCAGTACTGCAAAGGATGAGACAGCAGCGTGCTCAGCAGAAGGTGGCACATGACACTCGGGCAACTGATCTTCCTGCCCTGGCGCCTGGAGACAACGTCCGCATCCACCTACCAGAGGGTGGCTGGTCGGCAACTGCCGAAGTTCTCCGACGCGTGGCTCCCTGCTCGTTCCTGGTTCGCATGCCTGATGGCTCCATTTGCAGGCGCAATCGCCGGGCTCTTCGCCTGCTTCCACGCTCGCTACGTGATCATACACCGGTGCCACGCCCTCCTGTTGTTCCTGATGTCGACTTTGTGGAGCTTCCTGCCACCATGCCCATTCCTCTGTCGCCTGTGGCCAGGCCCATTCCTCAGCCAGTGGATCCTGACCCACCCTTGAGGCGGTCAACCCAAATTCGTCGCCCACCTACTAGGCTGGACTTATGAGCCTGTTTGAACATTGAACTCACTGACGTATTATGCCACAATGTTAATATGTTTCTCTTTTTGTCGTTAAAGGAGTTTGTTTTGATGCTTAATGTTTACACGTGTTTTGTTTATGGTACAACCTCGTTGCTATGTTGCACCTGACACCTTCCTCTGTATATAGTTTAGCCTCATGTACATGTTGTAGATATTGCACACACACATTCAGCTGCACTCAGTACACATCTATATTTATTACCACATAGGCACATATTCTTGTAAAAAAGGGGGGATGTCATGATATTCAGATAAACATCATGGTGCAAACATACATACACACTGATGGACAGATCAATGGACCAATCAATACACACACAACATCACAGCCAATCACAGGCAAAAGCATACACACTATAAAACGGGGAACACGACACTTCCCGCTCATTCCAGCAGGAGACAGCTCAGGGCACAGAGCTCACAGCAAGCCACTCAGACATTCACCATGTGCTGAGTGCTTCTCCAAGATAGTGTTAGGGCTAGGTCCACAGGTTAGAGGGTAATGAATGAACCACAGCAACCAGTTTACAGATGTTAATATTGTTAGTAATAAAACTGAGTTGTACCATCCGCAACCGTGTTGGTTCGTCTATGTAGCAGAGCACCCAACACGACAGACTCTGCCTTCTCAATCTTGTTCCCTTGCCTGAGGTGTGGTGATCCTCAGGTTAAATCACCACCAGTCAGCTCTCCTCTCTCAAAGGAGAAAGCAGCATATGGTTATCTGGGACTATGGCGACTTTAACCTTACCTTCAGTTTGACACCAGATGGTGTGCAAACCCAGTTGAGAATGAAATGTGGTTTTCAGAGGATTCCTCTTCCTTGTGCTCTAAATAATTAAACATTGAACTTTTGAAAGCAGCTCTGTCCATGCCTGTATCGAGGGCATGCACACAACTCTCTCCTGACTGCGGAGTCTGCACGTCCTCCCCGTGTCTGCGTGGGTTTCCTCCGGATGCTCCGATTTCCTCCCACAGTCCAAAGATGTGTGGGTTAGGTGGATTGACCATGCTAAATTGCCCCTTAGTGTCCAAAAAATATTAGGTGGGGGTTACGGGGATAGGGTGGATACATGGGCTTCAGTGGAGTGCTCTTTGCAGGGGCCGGTGCAGACTTGATGGGCTGGGTGGCCTCCTTCTGCACTGTAAATTCTACATGTGAAACTCAGAGTTAAGCCATTTAAGATTGAAATCAAGAAGCAAGTTCTGGAAGTCTTGAATTCACACCCCTCAAAACGCTTTAGATGCTGGGTCAAATGACATTTTCCAGACATACATTGATAGATTTTTGTTAGGTACGGATATTGAGGGATATGGAGCGAAGGTGAAAAGATAGAGCTGTGGTACAGATCAGCAATAATCTAATTCAATGGATGAATATATGAATATACAAATTAGGAGCAAGAATAGGCCACTCGATACCTCGAGCCTGCTTCACCATTCAATAAGATCGTGCTTCAACTGATTGTGTCCTCAACTCCTACACCTTTGACTCCTTTGTTAGTCAAGAATTTTATTTTCCTCTACCTTAAAAATATTCACTGGCCGTGCCGTGGCTGAACAGCCTACTCCCATTAATATATTCCCTGGACAGTCAAGCTTCCAGCTAGGCCGAAGAATGTGAACATGGTTTTCTCGCTGGCGGGAACACTAAGGCCAAACTACAATGCTAAATGTATCTCAATAATGAATATTTACATGCATAAATTGTGAAAGCAACATATCTAACAATATAACATGAAATGTAATATTTGTAGCATTTGGGAATTACTAAGCAGTGATAGAAAAAGTATAGTAATAACATGGTAAATAACAGCGTGTAAATCACCTCAAAGCCAAACCACTTTATAGGGCTTTTTACCAAAAGGCAATTGTGAACTCCGAGTGAAATATATCCATCAAGTTTTATAGCAGCTACCCATAGTTATGCTTTCTGCTTAGTAATTTGAGGTTTCTCTCCCAGTGGAGTTCAGAATGATTGTGTTTGATTAATTATTCTGCGTAAAACTAAAGACAGTATGATTCATTTGAAGCAAAGTGGATGTAAAAAAATCTAGATGTACTGGCTTGGACTTTTCTCTTCAGTAGCTGCCGTCCGAGAGGCAGAGAAGGAATTCTCACCCTGGTGAATTTTCTGGGGTCAGCCTAATTCAAATCGTTTTACAGGGGGCCTGTACCAGTGAGTCCATCATAATGGAGGAGTAGTTGGGAGGTGATGGGCTTTACTGAAAATCACTGATATTGCAGGACTCTGCAGCAGCTCAGAGGGGTTGGCCTCTTCCATGTAAAGGAAAAACATCAGGGGTGCGATCAAACAACCTTGTCGCACCCGACTCAGTAACACGCCGAAGCCATTAACTCTCGCTAGAGGCCTCTGGGCTCCAGTGAAATATCATGATCTGGCTCTTTCCCTCGCTGGGCACGATCCAGATGAACATATTTAAACAAGTCGGATTATCCCAGTGTCCGGAATTAACGTCCGCGCCTGGGAGACCTTGCCATGGCAACGTTTAGCGCTGGCCCACACAAACGTGGACCACATCAAATAGCACCTTCCAAGGTGTCTAGGTGGCAATGCCAGGCTGGAAGGGGCACTGTCATGGTGCCAGGGTGACAGTGCCAGGGTTCCCAGGTGCCAAGAGTCAGAGCCAGAGTGGGGCTCTGCCCATGAAAGGGGGTATGGGGGGTATGAAGGCTGTTGGGGTTAAGCGTGGGTATGAAGAAGCTTCCTAAAGGTTGGGGGATGAAGGGTGGAGGTCCCAAAAGTGAGGGTCCCAAAAAGGGAGGGGTGAGGAGGCCAGAAAAGGGGGGGACACTCAGTGACCCCAGAGCTGTGTGACCTCACATGGGGGGCGGGTGTGGTGGGTAATGCCCATGTGGCTGGGAAGTGACATTTCCCATGGGTGGGGGGGACCCTCAAGCTCAATTAGCGATCAGGGTACGCTTTCAAAATGACGGCCCATTGCTGAAAACATTTCTAAGTATGGGCTAGACTGGGGAGAAACTCCCCAAGGCCAAAAGAATGACTAAGGGCGCGATTTAACGGAAACATTTCTAAGTGTGGTAGTGAGTGGGAACTGTTGTGGGTTTCCTGATGTTCGGAACGGCGAGGTCATCGTCGGTATCAAACTCTAATTGGTCCACTTAATGAGGCCCTACAGGCTTCACGCCGCAAATGACTGTCCCACTGGCTGATTCGCCAGAACTGCGCTAACAAGGGAGAGCAGCATTTAAACCGATCCTGCAGAGTAAACTCCACACAGCTCGCAGCCATGTCACCGAGGTGATAAGCCCCATGATTCGGGGATGCCGGCCTGGCCAGACTGTTGGACGTGATCAAGATCAGACGGTATGCCCTGTTTCCCCGAGGGTCTCGGAGCGTCAGACACGGGGCAGCCTGGGTGGAAGTGGCAGCGGCCATCAGCTCGAGGTGCATCACCAGGGGGATCAGCACCCAGTGCCGTAAGAAGATCAACAAACTCCACCGGGCTGCACGGGTGAGTTAGCACCGCTACACCAGCACCATTCCGTGCCCCAGCCCACCCATGTCGAACAGTGCTGCCCAAGCCCCCCCCAGCCCCCCACATATTCCCCATCATATTCCCCAACCCCCGCACTCCCCATCCTTCCATCCCCCCCATACTCCCATCCTCCATCCTCCCTCGTACGCCCCCCCAATCGCAAACCCCCAACCCCCTGATGAACATCTTGTGCGGCTCACGATACCCCCTCTGTGACCCCGCAGGAGAAGTTGGCCCACAACAGGCGGGAGAGGGCCCAGATGGACAGTGGGATGCCGGATATGAGAATACACCCCCTACCAGGAGTGTCATGAAGGTGGCCAAGGACAGATCGATCACCAATGTAGAGGTTGGCGCACGGCATCGGTCCCACCCAGATGACTTGTCACATGTGAGTTGTTAATGTAATGCAGAATGACCCATACCTCCCACTGACCACATATCCATTCTCCCATAGGATCTCCATCCAAAGGTGCCGGCGCATCCGGGGTGGAGACCACCCCCCCCCCTGCTTCCAATGAGAACATCTCGGAGGGGGGCTCCGAGGAGACCATCATATTCATGGCACAGCTATCATACCCACACTCCACCTGCGCAGAGACACACACCTCGGTGATGACAGTACTGGACAGGCTTCCGGTGCACAGTTGCTGATGCACATAAGGTGGAGGCAGGAACGCCCAGGTGAGACAGCAGTCGGAGGTCTGCTGGATCCCATGGCCCAGCTGGGTCCCAGCCAGATGCTGAGCCTCTGGGCTAGGATTAGCTGGAACTGATGCAGTTGTTAGAGAACGGCTGAGAGATCAGAGGAGAATGTCAGTGACACTCCAACAGGTCCATAGTCAATTGAAGGCATCTCAGAGGCTGCGGGTGCATGAGATGGTGTCGGCAATGCGTGGCACCGAGGCCAACACTGCTAGGGTGCTGACCGCAGTGGAGTGCCTGGTACTTGACATCAGCAGCATGAGTGGAGGTGTCCAAGGCGTGGCTCAGTCAGTGACGGCCGTGGCTGAGCACCTCAACAGCAAGTTCCAGTCGCTGGGTGACGTGTCTCAGTCCCAGGTGGACCTTCATGAAGCATTGCGGAGCATATCGCAGTGTCAGGTGGGCACTGCCGAGGCCCTCAAGAGCTCATCTCGGTTGCTAGGCCACATGTCCCAGTCACAGGTGCGTATTGATGGGGTGCTCCAGAGCATGTCCCAGTCACTGACGAGCATCACTGAGGGCGTCAACACTGTGCAGCAGACATTGGGGCGTCGCCAGGGCTGGCAGAGCCAGCTGACGCAGGGATAACCGGACTCGATCCAGCTGCCCCTCTGTCCTGAGGTGAATCCCAGGGTCCTATGGGCACTGACTGGGAGGAGAGGGTGCTCAGTGCCTACCTGGAGCCACACTACAGAGTGACGATCGATATGGGCCACCACCTCTCTGAGGCCCACCCTCCTGGCAATGGCGCATCTCAGAGTCAGCACCCGGAACAGGGTGGCACAGCAGGGCATGTGCCACCGGAAAGTGACGGTGCCCTCCAGCCCCAGGGCCTCTAGAGGATGCCCGCAGGGGCATTGAAGGCCATGGGACACGGTAGGCATTAGGCTATTGATGTATCTGCACCCACTGCTATTTATGTATCTGCATCCACTACTATTTATGTATCTGCACCTACAGCTATTTATGTATCTGCACCCACTGCTAATTGTGTATCTGCACCCACTGCTAATTGTGTATCTGCTCCCACTGCTATTTATTTATCTGCGTCCACTACTATTTATGTGTCTGCACCACAGCTATTTATGTATCTGCACCCACTGCTATTTATGTATCTGCACCCACTCCTATTGATGTTATCTGCACCCACTGCTATTCATGTATCTGCACCCACTGCTATTTATGTATCTGCATCCACTACTATTTATGTATCTGCACCCACTACTATTTATGTATCTGCACCCACTGCTATTTATGTATCTGCACCCACTGCTATTTATGTATCTGCGTCCACTACTATTTATGTGTCTGCACCACAGCTATTTATGTATCTGCACCCACTGCTATTTATGTATCTGCACCCACTCCTATTGATGTTATCTGCACCCACTGCTATTCATGTATCTGCACCCACTGCTATTTATGTATCTGCATCCACTACTATTTATGTATCTGCACCCACTACTATTTATGTATCTGCACCCACTGCTATTTATGTATCTGCACCCACTGCTATTTATGTATCTGCACCCACTGCTATTGATGCGTCTGTACTCACTGCTATTTTGTATCTGCAACCACTGTTATTATTGTATCTGTACTCATGCTATTTATGTATCTGCACCCACTGCTGTTGACATATCTGTACTCACTGCTACTGATGTATCTATGCTCACTGCTATTTTTATCTGCACCCACTGCTATTTATGTATCTGCACCTACTGTTAATGATATATCTGTACCGACTGCTATTTATGTATCTGTACTCACTGCTATTTTGTATCCGCACCCACTGTTATATATGTATCTGTACACACTGCTATTTTGTATCTGCACCCACTGCTATTGATGTATCTGCATCCACTGCTATTTATTTATCTGTACTCACTACCATTTATGTATCTGCACTCACTGCTATTGATGTATCTGCACCCATTGGTATCGATGTATCTGCACCCACTGCTATTCATGTATCTGCACCCAAAGCTATTTTGTATCTGCACTCACAGTTATTTATTTATCTGTACACACTACATTTATGTATCTGCACTCACTGTTATTTATGTATCTGCACCCACAGCTATTTATGTATCTGCACCCACTGTTATTTATGTACATGCACTCAGTGCCATTGATGTATCTGCATCCACTGTTATATATGTATCTGTCCCCAGTGCTATTTATGTATCTGCACCCACTGTTATTTATGTATCTGCACCCACTGCTATTTATGTATCTGCACCCACTGTTACTTATGTATCTTCCCCCAGTGCTATTGATATATCTGTACCCACTGCTATTTTGTATTCGCACTACTATTTATAACTATTCAGGGATCAGCACCATCTGCTGTTTATGTACCTGCACCCACTGCTATTTAAATATCTGCCTCATTGCTATTTATGTATCTGCACTCACTGCTATTTATGTATCTGCATTCACTCCTATTTAATATCTGCACCCACTACTCTTTATGTATCTGCAGACTTTTCCTGCGATGCTCTGCTCTCTAATACCAACCTGAAGGGCTTTAGCACACAAATATCATCACTTGGATTTCTTGAATGACTTCTGTTGTGGGCAGGAAAGGGATTAATTTAAACAGCCCTGATTTCTCCTTTCACTGCCTGTCCTCCGGTGTTTTTGATTTTTACTTTCCCTCTTTATGTCGGACCCCCGCAGGTGGTCAGAAGTAGAATGTTTTGGTGGTCTTTGCCAGATATACCATTTGCTTGGAAGAAATATCGCATGCATTTTGCATACTGACTCCAATCCAGTCCAACATCGAAGGCATCCAATTTACCGAACAACAGCATTTTAAACCATACCATGTACCATGCTCAGTGCAAACGTCTGGTGGATAGACGAAACGACAGGCGAATCCGGAGTTTCTGTAAATCCTCGTCACCAATGTAATATCTCAGAAGGAAGCTGACGTGAACGAAAATTAATTTATTTACATATTTACAAAGGCCTGCGTAATGCAGCAGCTCACTCTGAGTACAATCCTAGCTCGGAGGATTTGTTATACCAGGCCCTGAGTTGGGCCTGCTCATACCTTGCTCATAACGAGCCCCAGGTGGTTGTCCTCCACCCCATACCGAGGGGGTTCATACTCCACGAGTCCCACAGGGAGATCAATGGTTGTTTCCCCATGGTCGACACAGACCAACGTAAAATGTGACTTTGCACTTAGGATATTTTCCACTCCCATTGCTGAAGCCGCCCACCTTGAATGGGAGTAGAAAATCCTGGCTGAGGAGTGTAAAAAGTGAAGCCATTTGACACCTTCTCACTTGGTTGTAACAATTATTATAGATATATCTCTTGTCAAGTTTCCTCTGTTTCCTTATTCCTGATCTCCATTTCATGTATGCCTTTGAGTCTCTGTAACCATATCCAACTTTTGACGATATTCTTCCCCAAGGTCTATCTCAGAGTCATTCTCAACCCTATTTATCCTCCCCTCATCTATCCGGTCTAAATGATTCTCAGTTGGAATTGGGGGAAAGCTCTCTGTTGGTTGGAGTCATACCTGGCACAAAGGAAGAAGATTGTGGTGATTGGAGATCAATCAGCTCCAGGATATTAATACAAGAGTTCCTCAGGGTAGTGCCAAGGACCAACCCTCTTAAGCTGTTTCATCAATTACCTTCCTTTCACTATAAGGCCAGAAGTGGGGATGTTTGCTGTTGACTGCTCAATGTTCAACACAACTCTCAACTCCTCAAATACTGAGGCAGTCCATGTCCAAATGCAGCAAGAACAGGACAATATCAAAGCTTGGACTAACAAGTGGCAAGTAACATTCGCACCACACAAGTACCAGGCAATGACCATCTCCAATAAGAGAAAATCTAACCATTGCCAAATGACATTCAACACTGAATCCCCCACTATCAACAAGAGCTGTTCAAAGGCTAGAAATTGTGTGGTGAGTAACTCACCTCCTGACTCCCCAAAGGCTGTCCACCATCTACAAGGCACAAGTCAGGAGTTTGATGGAATACTCTCCACTCGCCTGGATGAGTGCAAATCCAACAACACTCAAGAAGTTCAATACAATCCAGGACAAAGCAACCTGCTTGATTGGTACTGCTCCCACAAACATTCACTCCCTCCAACACTGACGAACATTGGGGACAGCCATGTACACCTGCAGATACAAGATACACTGCAGTAACTCACCAAGGCTCCTCAGGCAGCACCTCCTAAACCTATGATCGCTACCATCTAGCAGACATATGAGAACACACCTGGACATTCCCCTCCAAGCCACTCATTATCCTGACTTGGAAATATATCACTGTTCTTTCACTATCGTTGGGTCAAAATCCTGGAACCCCCTCCCTAATAGCACTATAGGTGCTGCAGCAGTTCAAGAAGGCAGCTCACCTCCACTTTCTCAAGGAAAATTAGGATGGACAATAAATGCTGGCCTCGCTGGTGATGCCCTCTTCCTATATATGAATGAGTAAGAATAAGCTTCCTCAATGTTATTTGTAACTCTCCCGACTCCTAATTGGTTTAGGTGCAGTTTGTCTTTTCTGCATTGGCCCCCTTTGTGAAAATGTTCCCAGTTATTCATAAAGATGGCATTCCTTTCTAATGTTTCTTTTTAAAAAAAACTAATTGCAGTGGAGAATATCGAGTATAGACAGCCTAATAAGAAAAGCAGGTCACAATTCAGCTTTAGCTACTGGAATAAACTGTTTGGTAGTAGTCTCGCCATTTGAGAAATACCTACATTCTGATCCCTCAAACATTCAGAAAAGCCTGTACATTTGACAAATCACTATTCACAGTTTAACGTGATTTACTAGACAGGATTGAGAGGTTGGCTGGGAGGGCCAACAGTAAATACTGTGTGGGGCAGGTGGACAGTTGGCATTGGGCCAAATACAGCAAATCTATGTTTTATACTTATCCATTTGTATCTTGCAATCTTGCTGAACTTTAACTTACAGCATTCATCTTTTTTTATCCTTTCAGAAGCTGAACGTGCTAAACACCCCACAGGGGCTGTGCACTCTATAGTAAATATGACCAATGCAGGAATAGAGCTGGCCTATAATTCAGATGGTGGTGGTAGCTGGGGAGGGAGTGATAAAACATTCTCTGAAGTTTAAGTGGCACCAATAAAACCCAGTTTGCAAAGCGGTTGATGGTTCCAGCAATATTACTGGACTGACTTTTTTGCTCAGGCGCTTACAGCGATTAATATACATGTGTGTGTGTGTGCTAGTTGCTGCTGCTTCGGTAGTCATTGTGTGTGCAACCTGCAGACCATCATTGTGCCAGCTGAAGGGCAGCCAGGCACGTGAGGCCGCCCTCCTGACGGAAAGGTTTAAGGAAAAAACTTTTATTGGGATAAATTGGGCGGCAGACTGGATTTTATTTCACACCACAATCCTCTCTTTCCCTGCGTTACCACACACCAACGGGCTGTTCCTCCAAGGTAATGTGCCACACATATGCTATAATGTTCCTCTCTCAAACTGCTGTCGTGAAATTGGCCGGGATTCTCCAAAATCCCGGCTAAATGTTGACGCCAGCGTAAACACCGGAGTGTTTCATGCCGGCGTCAATGGGCCTCATGGCCTAGCGATTCACTGGCCCACAGGGAGCCAGCGCAGCGCCGGACTGCTCCACGCAGCTCTGGCGCCGATACGCAACCCAACATTGCCAGCGCGGGTCTGCGCATGCGCATGGTGGCCGTTTCTGTGTCGGCGCCGCACAACATGGCGTAGCGACACAGTGGACCCACGTGGAAGAAGGTAGGTGAGCCTGGCCATCGTGGAGGTTCTCCTCGGAGTCGTATCCCCCACCCCCCCACCAGGACGGCCACCGCGGCCGCGGGTCCGAGCTCCCGCCTGGTGGTACCATATGTGAACCAGGCTGGCGGAACTTGGCAGGAACTCGGCCGGTCGACTGTGGAGAATCGCGTCGACCGCACGCGCGCGACTGGCGCCGATTCTCCGGTCGCTGGAAAATCGCATCCTGGGGCGTCATTCTCCGACCCCCCAGAGGGTCGGAGAATGGCCGGTGGCCGCCGTGAATCCCGCCCCTGCCCCCGCCGAAGTCTCCGAAGGGAGAAAAGTCGGCGGGGCGTTAATGGCGCCGCTGCCGCGGAGAATGTCACGGGTCTGCGCAAGGCAGCTGATTTTCGGCCTGCCGATATTCTCCCTTCCGGATGGGCCGAAGTCCCGTCGGCGTGATGACCGTTCACGTCGACGTGAGTCGACGACCGTTCACGTCGACGTGAATCAAACCTCCTTTTCATCAGCGTGACCCGGTGCTCCAGGCTCACGCCGACCAGCGTGGAGGTGAGTGACGGCCTGGGTGGTTGGCTCTGGGCAGGAAATGGCGTGGCCGCAGTCCGATTGCGTGAGGAGAGGTGTGTCTCGGGTTGTGTGTGTGTGTGTGCGGCAGGGGGGGGGTGGTTAGAGTAGGCTGGGCTCCGGGGGAGTGCCGGGAGGGGGGTCCGTGCCGGGGAGGGGGATGGGGGGGGGTCCGTGCCGGGGTGGAGGTTGGGGGGGGGGTCCGTGCTGGGGTGGAGGTTGGGGGTTGGGGGGGGTCCGTGCTGGGGTGGAGGTTGGGGGTTGGGGGGGGTCCGTGCTGGGGTGGAGGTTGGGGGTTGGGGGGGTCCGTGCTGGGGTGGAGGTTGGGGGGGGTCCGTGCCGGGGTGGAGGTTGGGGGGGTGTCCGTGCCGAGGTGGAGGTTGGGGGGGGGTCCGTGCTGGGGTGGAGGTTGGGGGTTGGGGGGGGTCCAAGCTGGGGTGGAGGTTGGGGGTTGGGGGGGGGGGTCCGTGCTGGGGTGGAAGTTGGGGGGGGTCCGTGCTGGGGTGGAGGTTGGGGGGGGTCCGTGCTGGGGTGGAGGTTGGGGGTTGGGGGGGGTCCGTGCTGGGGTGGAGGTTGGGGGTTGGGGGGGGTCCGTGCTGGGGTGGAGGTTGGGGGTTGGGGGGGGGTCCGTGCCGGGGTGGAGGTTGGGTTGGGGTCCGTGCCGAGGAGGGGGATGGGAGGGCAAGTGAGGTTGTCCACCTGGCCAGGTGCCAGCCTCCAACAGTTGGACCCATGCGGTCCATGCCACCTGGCTGGGGGGAGGAGGGGATATGGGCAATGATGACATGTCGTCGTTCCCCTCACCCCCACCAGGCCGTCATGTTTTCAGATCATCCAGCGATGTTGGCCGCCGTGGTGGCAGCCGCTCATGTCTATGTTGCCCTGGATGAGGAGGAGGAGGAGGAGGAGGAGGAGGAGGAGGAGCGTGCCAGAGAGGCGACGCAGGCTGCTGCAGAGGGACAGGCGGCAGCCGCCCAGGCTGGAGGGACACCTGACCGACAGGACGAGGAGGGGGAGGAGGACGTCGCGGCCCCACGGCAACGGAGGCACCCGAGGGCGCCCCGTGTGTACCGGCCCTGGCAGTCATACCAGGACCTCACGGACCGGGAATGCAGGAGGAGACTCCGGATGAGCCGGGAAACCGTGGCACACATCTGCCACCTGCTGGCACACCTGTCACCGCGTGGCACTGGCGGGGGACACCCTCTCCCCGTGTCCGTCAAGGTTACGGTGGCCCTGAACTTTTATGCAACGGGGTCATTCCAGGCACCGAGTGGGGACCTGTCCGGCATATCGCAGACATCGGTGCATCGGTGCATCCGGGCAGTGACAGATGCCCTATATGCCATGGCGCACCGCTACATCCGCTTCCCCGTGGACCGGGCCAGCCAAGATGCCCGGGCCGTGGGCTTCTCTGCCGTGGCCGGGTTCCCCATGGTCCAGGGCGCGATCGATGGGATGCACGTCGCCGTGCGGCCACCTGCAGATAACAGGGCCGTGTTCACTAATAGGAAGGGGACCTATTCGATGAACGTACAGGTGGTCTGCGACCACCGCATGATGATCCTGCACGTCTGTGCCCGTCACCCAGGCAGTGTACACGACTCATTCGTGTTGTCGCGGTCATCCATCCCCGGCATTTACGAGGGACGCCATCCCCGGCTGAGGGGCTGGTTGCTGGGCGACAGGGGCTACCCATTGCGATCGTGGCTGATGACGCCTATACGGAGGCCACGCAATGATGCGGAGAACCGCTGTATGATGCCCATGTAGCGACAAGGGGAGTGATCGAGAGGTGCTTTGGCGTGCTGAAGATGCGTTTCAGGTGCCTGGACCTCTCTGGGGGCGCCCTCCAGTATCGGTCAGATAGGGTCGGCCGCATCATTGTGGTGTGCTGCGTCCTGCACAACATAGCCCAGCAGAGGGGCGATGTGCCGCAGGCAGAGGAGGGCGGAGTGGAGGAGCAGCAGGAAGAGGCGCAGTCCTCCCCAGATGAGGGGGATGGGGGCAATGGTCAGGGCAGACGGGGTAGACACAGGCTGGTGGCTGTCCACCGTTACCGGCTGGCCCGGCGGGCACGGGACAGACTGATAGACGCCCGCTTCACTGACTAGATGGGCGTGGGAATCGGGTAGTATGGCCACAGACCGCACACCATGGCAACAGCCGACCACCCACACCCCCCACCCATCCACCCACCCAGCACCCTCACCCCCCACCCCAACCCCACCCACCCCACCCGCATGCACACCACCCCCCCCCCCCATTGCCGATCCACCTGCGGCACAACGGGCCGGGCTCACACAGTTGCGGGTGGACACGTGTCTATCGCAGGCCATGGAGGATGATGACAACCCGCCCTGCGATGAGCTCCTGGCTCTAAATCGTTGGACTATGTCTGACCCATGGCCACAGTACCACCATCCACCCGGACCATCCCTGCATGCGGCTGTGACACTGCAGCGCACGGTCCCGTCCTCTGCCCGGGGGATGTTGATGGCGGCCCAGGGGGAAGGGGGCAGACTCACCTGGGGCTGAGGTAAGACCACCCCTCACACACACACACTTGCGCTCAACGTACATGACACCCCGCACACTTTGGACAGAGCACAAAGGCAGCTTCGGTAGGTGTAACATTGACTTTAATAACCAAAGGAGTTCATGCACGTGCCCTAGCCCCTAAAACTCATCTGTGCCCTGCACCCGTGCCAACTTACTCAGTGTCTAATTGTTTGGCCTTACGGGCCCTTTGACTACGTCTACGTGGTTCCCCAGACGGTACAGCAGAACTGGAGGTGGACTCCTGTGATTCTTGCCCTCTGACACTGGATCCCTTTGGCGGCCGTTTCCTGGGGCGTCCTGGCCTAGATGGGCCAGGCTGCGGCCCGGGCGACTGGGATGGCGAGCTGCCAGCCTGTCCTGCCCGTTGCCCACCCGATGCACCTGGGACGGAAGGGGGGGGAGTCCGAGGTGTCGCGGTGTACCGGGACCTCCCCTACAGAGGGAGCCGGGACGGACGACACCACCTCCTCCTCCCTCGGGGTGCCCGATGGCCCCCAGGCCTCTACATGGGTGGGGGATGCGAACGGACTGGCCATCCGACGCCCACCCGACATCTGGCGCTGCCAGTCCTGGAGGCCCGTGCTGGTATCGGCAGGGGTCTGCAGGTTTGCAGCCATGGAGCCCAGGGGGTTGGCAAACCCTGTCTGTGACAGTGCGACGCCGGCTCGCACATGGCCACTGGCGCCGATGCCCTCAGCGATGGCCTGCAGAGACTGGGCCATGGCCTGCTGAGACTGGGCCATGGCCTGCAGAGACTGGGCTATGGCGTTGAGCGCCTCTGCCATCTGGCGCTGGCACTGGCTCATGGCCTCCTGTGAGAGGGCAGCCATTTCCTGGGCCACAGACGCCGCCTGCACGGAAGGCCCCAGGCCTCGCAAACCGTTCCCCATGTCTGACACCGTCGCACCCATTGCCTCCACCGCGGACGCCACCCGTGCGGTGTCAGCCTGGGTGGCACGCATGACCGGCACCACTCCCAGCTCCTGGACGCGGGGGACTCCTCCACCTGCGACCGCAGCCGCCGCAAGCCGCCCGTCACCCTCTTCGCTCGTCTCCGGGTCGGTGGTTGCATCGGGTCTATGTGTGGGTGTGGTAACTGCAGGAACCCGGGATCCATCTGGGCGGCAGATGTTCGCTTGGGCTGGGCTGCCCTCCGACCGCCCGGCTCCTCTGCTGCTCCTACCTCCACCTGCTGTACCGGGACGGCTGTGTTGTGCGCACCAGTGAGTGTACCAGACGCCTCATCACTAAAGTGCCCAACCGTGGTGAGTGTTGCTGCGATGGTGGAGGGTGTTGGTGACAGCAGTGGCGTTGTGTCGTGCTCTTCGTCCCACTCTGAGTCCATGGCACTTTGGGGTGGGGGTTCGTCTCCACCCATCCACTCTGACTCACTGTCCGGTATTTCGTCTTCCTGGGTAGTGCTGTCCCGGGTAGGGGTGTCCTGGGTAGTGCTGTCCCGGGTAGGGGTGTCCTGGGTAGTGGTGTCCTGGGTAGTGGTGTCCTGGGTAGTGGTGTCCTGGGTAGTGGTGTCCTGGCTCGGATGTGACGGGGGCCTGTGGCTGCCCCCCTCATCGCTGGGTGGTCGCTCCCGCACGTGACGGGGGTGTCGTCTCCCTGTTGCTCCAGGTCTCTCCGTCTCCTGTGGTCTCCGAGGGGCATCCTGCGGGCGTCGCATGCTGGAGGGTCCGGGTCTCTCCGTCTCCCGTGGTCTCCGAGGGGCATCCTGCGGGCGTCGCATGCTGGAGGGTCCGGGTCTCTCCGTCTCCCGTGGTCTCCGAGGGGCATCCTGCGGGCGTCGCATGCTGGAGGGTCCGGGTCTCTCCGTCTCCCGTGGTCTCCGAGGGGCATCCGGCGGGCGTCGCATGCTGGAGGGTCCGGGTCTCTCCGTCTCCTGTGGTCTCCGAGGGGCATCCTGCGGGCGTCGCATGCTGGAGGGTCCGGGTCTCTCCGTCTCCTGTGGTCTCCGAGGGGCATCCTGCGGGCGTCGCATGCTGGAGGGTCCGGGTCTCTCCGTCTCCTGTGGTCTCCGAGGGGCATCCTGCGGGCGGTCTGCATCTGCGGGGATGGGTGCCTGGACGTTTGGTCCTGCGATACACAATGAAGCATGCATGGTTAGACATCAGGCAGTGATCAGGTGATACGGGGGAGGGGGATATAGGGGAGGGGGGATATGGGGACGGGCTGTCGGTGGCTCACTTGCTACTACGCCCCCCGACCTCTGCATCAGCAACCTCCCGGTCCTCAGGTCCACCAGCCAGTTCCAGGGCCCTTTCCTCATGTACGGTCAGTGGCCTCTCATCAGCGGGGCCTCCTCCAGTCCTCACATGCTCCCTATTGTTGTGTGCGCGCTTCTCCTGTGGGTGGGGGGGGTGGCAGGGGTAAAAGGCAACACTGTTAGGCAGGTATATGAATGCACGCCATCGGTTGCGCGTGCATTGCAGAGGTTAAGGTTAGGGCTATATTCACTTGGGGATATGGGGGAGGGGGGATATGGGGGATATGGGGGATATGGGGGAGGGGGGATATGGGGGAGGGGGGATATGGGGAGGGGGGGATATGGGGAGGGGGGATATGGGGGCGGGGGGATATGGGGGATATGGGGGAGGGGGGATATGGGGGATATGGGGGAGGGGGGATATGGGGGATATGGGGGAGGGGGGGATATGGGGGAGGGGGGGATATGGGGGAGGGGGGATATGGGGGAGGGGGATATGGGGGAGGGGGGATATGGGGGATATGGGGGAGGGGGGATATGGGGGAGGGGGGATATGGGGGATATGGGGGAGGGGGGATATGGGGGATATGGGGGAGGGGGATATGGGGGATATGGGGGAGGGGGGATATGGGGGAGGGGGGATATGGGGGAGGGGGGATATGGGGGAGGGGGGGATATGGGGAGGGGGGATATGGGGGAGGGGGGATATGGGGGAGGGGGGATATGGGGGATATGGGGGAGGGGGGATATGGGGGAGGGGGGATATGGAGGATATGGGGGAGGGGGGATATGGGGGAGGGGGGTATGGGGGAGGGTGGGATATGGGGGAGGGGGGATATGGGGGATATGGGGAGGGGGGGATATGGGGGATATGGGGGAGGGGGGATATGTGGAGGGGGATATGGGGGAGGGGGGATATGGGGGATATGGGGGAGGGGGAATATGGGGGAGGCCGATATGGGGGAGGGGGGATATGGGGGATATGGGGAGGGGGGATATGGGGAGGGGGATATGGGGGAGGGGGGATATGGGGGATATGGGGAAGGGGGGGCTATGGGGGATATGGGGGAGGGGGGGATATGGGGAGGGGGGATATGGGGGAGGCTCACCCTGCCTGCTCTGACGAGGTCGTTCACCTTCTTGTGGCACTGGGTGCCTGTCCGTGGTGTCAGGGCCATAGCGGTGACGGCCTCTGCCACTTCCCTCCACAGACGCCGGCTGTGGCGTGGGGCAACTCTGCGGCCGTGCCCGGGATACAGGGCGTCCCTCCTCTGTTCCACCGCGTCCAGGAGCGCCTCCACATCGCGTGACTCGACCCTCGGGGCTGAGCGACGGCCAGCCATCCAGTCGGGTGTTGCGATCGGGTGTTCCGGTCGGGTGGGGGGGAGCAGCGCGGCCTTATGAGCCGTCACGCCGTGCAGCATGTATGACGCTGCACGGCGTGAACCACTGCGCAAGCGCGGATCCTGTCATGTCGCTGCTAGCCCATTTCGGGCCGGAGACTATCGACCCATTTTTCCGACGTGACGTAAGTCGGATTTGCGCCGTTTTTTGCGCCGATCGGCGGACTTTCCGCCGATAACGGAGAATTTCGCCCCTGGTGTCAGAGCGGCGTGGAGGGAATTTTCGCTGTCAGCGGCGATTCTCCAACACAGCGCGGGCTCAGAGAATCCCGGTCATTATCTTTTAAGTTGCAGGTCAGGCCAAACAAAAAATAAATAGAGCTTGTTCTGAACTTTGGGAAGATTGTATTGAATAGAATGAACTTCTTTGTTGCAGGAGTTTTAGAATAAAGCCTGGAGTGCTCAATTGCGGTCATGAAAATATTTTTTTGGTGGAAGGAAACAAAGTTAATGAACGATATCAAACTGTGAAATATGCGAGCCAAGGATTTATTTACGTTCCATGAGTTACCTTACTAAAACATCCCAGCGAATACCATTTTACTAAAGCAAAAGTTGAGATTTTATTTGGGCAGCATTGCACTTAATCGCTAATTTACTAATTCAGGTGGATATTTTTTGCGGTTATCATAACATGCATCTATTCCTATGTGTTGTGAGGAAATGCAGAAAGTGGCTTTCGCATTGTCATAAACATTTTTCGGATTACTCAAGATTGATAGACTATATCAACCCATGACAAGAAAGCGCTGGAAGATAGACACAGGAGATTGCAATGTTAAAACATGTGCGCTGACAGACACATTTAAAGTTAAAGCTGTATTCAAATTGGATCATAAATTAAAAAGGTGAAACAAGTTTATACAGCATCTATCCATTCACACAGCATTATAGAATATGAAGTGATAAATATTACCAAATTAAAATTAAGACCCAAAGAACAGGTTTGAGGAGAATCTGAGTGGCAAGAGAGTTAGTAGTTTAGGACACAGATTTAAGCTAATTGGCAAAAGAACCAGGGGTGACACAGGGAAACATATCCATGCACAATAAATTGTGATATGGAAAGCTTTATGGAAAATATGGCCCCGTTGCACTGCCGTAAATCCCGTTATGTCGGGAGAATTGCGGGAAAGTCCTGAAACAGGGGGCTGGATTCTCTGATTTGAAGACTAAGTGCTGATATCGGCGTGGGAACAGTGGTGTTTTCCTTCTGAAAAAGCAGCTCCAAAGCTGCACCGATCCTCTATCTGGTGGGGGGCTAGCAGCCATGCAGCCCTTTACCTGCGGATACGGCTGGAGAATTGCCGGGTCCATGGCCACGTATGCGGCGTACCAAAAACTGCACCCCTCTGACCAGGCTTGCCGCCCTCGGACCACCCCCCACCAGTGCCCCCAGCCCCCGCCAAAGCCACCCTGCCCGCAGAATGGCTCCCACCCGACTGTGGCGACGCTGGACTCTGTCCGCAGCCACCACGCCGGGTTCACGAAATAAAAAGGACACGTGCCACACGCCGTCGGGAACTCGGCCCATTGGGGGCAGAGCACCGGGGTCTCAGGTGACGTCCTGATGCTGTACCGACGGCATGTGGCGTTTTCGAGGGGGTGGAGCATTGCAAAAGCGCCGAAGCCCCCGATTATGGCACAAACGGTGATTTTCCGACCGATCGTCGAGTGCGATTTTGGCGTCGGTGACCTGAGAATCCCGCCGAGGAATTTCACCACACACAAGTCAGTTCGCGATTCTCTCGGTCTGCTCCAGATGGTGTAAGGGCGAGGACCTCAGCACAAAGCATTTACATTCATTTAAATCTCATTAGCGAGATAAAAGTTGAATACATCACCCACCCCTCCAGAGAGAAACCACCCGGCATTTGTTGCCCTTGAGAAGGCCGTTGTGAGCTGCCTTCTTAAATTACTGCAGCCCTTATAGGTACATCCACAATATTCTCAGAGGGAATTCCAGGATTTAACCCAGCGACAATGACGCAACGGTGGTATATTTTCAAGTCGGGATGGTGAGTGACTTGGAGGGGGACCTCCAGGTGGTGGGGGTCCCATTGTGTTAAGGCAGGATATGAAATTTCAAGGCCTCTGATTTCAACATTTCTTTGTTGACTATATAAATATTTTCACCGCAAATACTTGGAGGTTGAACTGTGTTGTAACCTATTTTTTTTTCTTTATTCATCCATGGGATGTGGGCAACACTGACGAGGCCAACATTTATTGCCCATCCCTAATTGATGCACCTGTGAATGAGCAGGTCTTGGCAAATTAATTCCAATAAAGGTATGTGTGAGGTGGTGCATTTGGTAGGAAAAATAAGGAAACCCCATAATCTTTGGAAAATAAGAAAGCAGGACCCTGCACCATCTGAAACACTAAAGGCGGAATCTTCCTAAAAATGCACAGGGGTTTGGTTCAGGTGAGAAAACCGGTGTGAAACATGCATTTAAAAGGGTAAACAAGGTTCACACCGTTGTGGAGGGTGGGGCCCAAAGACAGCAGTAAGGCCGGAATCCCGTGATCGAGGTGTAATTTTTAAAGGACATCCTGATCTCAGGCTTAAATAAAAGACCCCTCATTGGACACTGGAACCCTCTCCCCCAGACCGCAGCACCAACATCGGGGCACCTCCCTCACATGCATCGTGGCTCTCTCCAATTCCTCCTCTGCCTCACAGGTATCGAGGCTCTTCCCTAACCGCCCCCCCCACCTGATATGCATCGGGACACTCCCAGCCCCTTGCTCCCACCGCCCAAGGCAGCCAGGCTCTCCTTCCGCCCTTTCGCATGCACGGGACTCTAACCCCTCTCCTCACAGGCATCGGGGCATTCCCCTCTTCCCCCACCACCACCTGTTGGACTTTAACCTGGTGTTGTCAGACGTCGTAATGTGCTCATTCCAGTCCAATGCTGGCATCTCCACATGTAAGGGGAACCCCCGAATGGGACTCCCGTGCAGGCTCGCCACTGGCAGTGCCAGCCTGGTGGCAAGGTCCGGTTGGCATTCCCCGGCAATGTCCCTCACTATCCAGGGGCTATACCTACCTCCACGCCCCCAACACAGTCATTATGTCTGGTTTTTGTTTTTGAAAACCAGTAGTGATTCACGGTAGCATGATAGGAAGGATAAAGCATTGGGAGAAATTACTGTGTCAAGGATAGTAAGTACATATCTATTTATTAAAATCTATGGAAATCGTCACCGGCAGGAGGAGGGGGGTGGGGGGGAATCTCAAACTGAGTTCTCGCCGGAGCAAATCCCTTTTTTGGCCGCTTGTGAGACTTAGTGGTCATTGTGGGAATTCTACCCGTGACCAACAGGGTCGCTAAATTGAGGCCTTACTCTCTCCACCACTGACACCCATTGGAAACAATGTGTACATGATGCGTGGCAGAAACTTGCCACACCTCCTTCCACAGCATCTTCAAAATGCAGGCTCGCCCTTTCAATTCACACATCATCCTGACCTGGAACAATGTCACCGTTCCTCCACTGCGGCTATCAAAATCCTGGAACACCTTTCCTATCTGTGTCATTCGTCTTCATAAGCTTAGTGATGTAAAAGCGGAAATTAAGTTGTTTGATCTGGCATTCATATTGTGGGGTCAAGACTGGATCAGAGGGGAGTGTTCATGATCTCGGGAGGCGAAGGGTGGTTCAGGAGAATATGTCCTCACAGCTCGCTATTTACTGCAGGGCCTTGCTTTTCATGTGCGTCCTCTGGCTCCTTATCTTTTCTTGATCCTCTTTTGCCTCTTTTTCCTTCTCAGACAGCTCTAATGCAACTTCCTTTTTCATAGCAAGATTTTATAGTGTACAGCGAATAATTAGGAATATAGACCTTCATTCTTAGCTGCACTGAAGCTCCAAACATAGAACCTTGGTTTCAATGGCCTGCTCAATCAAAGCCCTTGTTGCCTGGCTCTCATTGGGTAGAATTGTACCACCGCTGAAATCAATCTTTTGGCTGTTTGTTCCAAAAGAGGACCTTGACGTGGTCATGGCGGACTGTGAGGCATCGCAATCTTGCGTGGGGCAGGCAATTAAGAGGCCACCTCCATGTTTCCCATTTAATTAAGCATGGCGGGTGGGTTCTGGAGGCTGGAGGTTCAATCAGAGAGCCTAAATCTGTGGACAGCGAGCAGCCCCATGGGAGAGGTGGATGTTTTTGAAGTATGCAGGGGACAGTACCGTGCCTCAAGGTGTAAGGCTCTCTTCTTAATTCTAAGAATTTTAAAATTGGGAATGACCATAGTTGCAGGCCATCATTGTGGCAGGGAGCCCCTCCCCAGGATTGTTTGTAGGCGTTTGCCACCTCGTTCCAGTATAGAGCATAAGATCCCTACAGTGCAGAAGGAGACCATTCGGCCCATCGAGTCTGCACTGACCCTCCAAAAGGTCACCCTACCTAGGCCCCCTCCCCATCCTATCCCCATAACCCCACCTAACCTACACATCTTTGGACCGTGGGAGGAAACCGGAACTCCAGGAGGAAACCTATACCGACACGTGGAGAACATGCAAACTCCACAGTCACCCAAGGCTGGAATCAAAACTGGCTCCCTGGCACTGTGAGGCAGCAGTGCTAACCACTGTGCTGCCCATTTGCCACCGGGCCACATATATATATCCAGAATGGAGGGGTGGGGGGGTGATTTGCAGGAGACATCGAAGGCTTCTAGGCTTGTTGTCAAGAGGCCACCTCGAGGTACCAATTACGTTTCTACTCAGTGGAGGGTACAGCGATGTCAGTTAGATTCTGGTGACAGCAGCATTTTGCCCTTATAACCTGGGCCTATCCACCATTGCTAGGCAGACACCCACTGCTGCATTGACCCCGCCTCTGACAAAATGGGAGCATGCCAGGGAGTCATCCAAAGACAAACTATCTTCAGATTTTACCCCCATTCCCGCCTACAGCCTGTGGTAGTCTGTATAGAGGTATTACGGTACCTGGTAATGCTGGAACACCATTGGTAGATATTGTATGCTTCCTATTGGTCAAGCTGTATGGTAGCTCCACCCTGCTAGGTGGGGTATAAGAGCCTGTGCCGCCCCAGCAGCCTTCATTCTGTACCTGAGCTACTGGGGGAAATATCTAGCTTATTAAAGCCTTCAGTTGGACTACAACATCGCTTTAGTGGTCATTGATCGTGCATCAATTTAATAAGCTAGATTTAAAAGGATGGAGCTCCGAATCAAGCCGGAGTGTCTGTAACTCAGCCCCCATGCGGCGAACTCTGCAGCAATCTTCAAGCACTGGCTGGCGTGTTCTAAAGGATATCTCGGAACAGCCAAAAACACACCCACAGGAGAACAGAAAATGCAAGTCGTGCACTCGAGGGTGAGCCCGGAAATTTACACCCTCATCGAGGACGTGGAAGACTTCGATGCGGCAATAGAGCTGCTAAAAGGACATTATATCTGCCCAGTAAACCAGGTCTACGCCCGACATCTGCTAGCAACGAGGCAACAAATCCCTGGGGAATCGCTGGAAGAAATCTACCGTGCACTCCTGGTGTTGGGTAGAAACTATAGCTGCTCGAAAGTTTCGGCGAGCGACCATACAGAACTTGTGATCCGAGACGCTTTCGTGGCAGGTATGCTGTCCTCCCAGATCCGCCAGCGATTGCTGGAAAAAGACACCCTAGGCCTAAAGGAGGCACGATCCCTTGCCGGCTCCCTGGACGTGGCCTCCAGAAACGCCCGCGCTTACGTTCCCGACAGCGCGGCAGCCCTCTGGGCAGCGTGAAACCCCTCCGCAGCCGACCCCGAGACATCCCCCATCCCCCTCAAGCTTGTGCTGCAAGGCGGCCTGGCAAGGGATGCGGTAAAAAGGACCATTTCGTGGTTGGATGCCAGGCCCGTGCGGTCGCCGCGGTCTCTGCCGGCGAATGCGGACCACCACCACAAACCTCTCCACGGTTCCCGTGCAGCCAGCGGGTGCCGCCATCTTCCTACTCCAGGGCCACGTGCGGCCCCCGGGCGCCGCCATCTTGTCCCATGGACACCACGTTCGATGGATGGGCGCCACCATTTTGTGCACCCCCAACCATGTGCGACCAATGGGAGCCGCCATCTTGGATGGACTCCCAGGACCCCAGTTCAGCTGACCACACACTGCCGAAGAGAACACACAACTGCTGAGATGAGCCTCAGTGACTCTGGATCAGTCCCGGCCTCGAACACTCTCAACTGCTACAATGACAGTACTAATCAACGGGCACGAGACGTCCTGCTTAATCGACTCTGGGAGCACGGAGTGCTTCATACACCCCGACACGGTAAGGCGCTGTTCTCTCCTCATCCACCCAGTTAATCAAAATATCTCCCTGGCCTCCGGTTCCCACTCAGTAGAGATAAAGGGGTTTTGTTTAGCAAACCTCACAGTCCAGAGAAGGGAGTTTAAAAATTACCGGCTATACGTCCTTCCCCACCTCTGCACGGCCACACTCCTAGGTTTAGACTTCCAGTGTAACCTTCAAAGTGTAACTTTCAAATTTGGCGGCCCTATACCCCCCCTCACTGTCTGCGGCCTCGCGACCCTCAAGGTCGATCCGCCTTCCCTGTTTGCGAACCTCACCCCGGATTGCAAACCCGTCGCCACCAGGAGCAGGCGGTACAGTGCCCAGGATCGGATCTTTATTAGGTCAGAGGTCCAAAGGCTACTGAGGGAAGGAGTCATTGAAGCTAGCAACAGTCCCTGGAGAGCTCAAGTAGTGGTGGTAAAGACCGGGGAGAAGCATAGGATGGTCATCGACTACAGTCAGACCATCAACAGGTTTACGCAGCTGGACGCATACCCTCTTCCCCGCATATCCGACCTGGTAAACAGAATTGCGCATTACAAGGTCTTCTCCACGGTGGATATTAAGTCCGCCTACCACCAGCTCCCCATCCGCACTAGTGACCGCAAATACACTGCCTTCGAGGCAGATGGGCGGCTCTATCACTTCTTAAGGTTTCCCTTCGGTGTCACCAATGGGGTCTCGGTCTTCCAGCGCGAGATGGACCAAATAGTTGACCGGTACGGTTTACGGGCAACATTCCCATATCTCGATAATGTCACCATCTGCGGCCACGACCAGCAGAACCACGACACCAACCTCCGAAAATTCTTCCAGACCGCAAAGATCCTTAACCTTACATACAACAAGGACAAATGCGTGTTTAGCACCGACCGCCTCGCCATCCTCAGCTACGTAGTGCAAAATGGAGTTATAGGCCCCGACTCTGAGCACATGTGCCCCCTTATGGAGTTCCCCCTCCCTCACTGCTCCAAGGCCCTGAAGCGCTGCCTGGAGTTTTTCAGTTACTATGCCCAGTGGGTCCCCAACTATGCGGACAAGGCCCGTCCCCTGATCCAATCCACAGCTTTTCCACTGTCGATAGAGGCCCGCCAGGCCTTCAGCCACATCAAAACGGACATTGCAAAGGCCACGATGCACGCCATCGACGAGTCCCTCCCCTTCCAGGTCGAGAGTGACGGGTCTGACGCAGCTCTGGTGGCCACCCTCAACCAAGCGGGCAGACCCATGGCCTTCTTCTCATGTACCCTCCAGGTTTCCCAAATTCGCCACTCCTCGGTCGAAAAGGAGGCCAGGCCATAGTAGAAGCTGTGCGACATTGGACATTACCTGGCCAGCAGGAGATTCACGCTCCTCACTGACCAACGGTCGGTTGCTTTCATGTTTGATAATGCACAGCGGGGCAAAATTAAAAATGACAAGATCTTGCGGTGGAGGGTCGAACTCTCCACCTTCAACTACGAGATCTTGTATCGTCCCGGGAAGCTAAACGAGCCTCCTGATACCCTGTCCCGCGGCACATGTGCCACCGCACAAGTGGACCGCCTCCGAGCCCTCCACGGGGACCTCTGCCACCCGGGGGTCACCCGCTTTTTCCACTTTATCAAGACCCGCAACCTGCCCTACTCCATCGAGGAGGTCAGGACAGCCACCAGAGACTGCCAAATCTGCGCGGAGTGCAAACCGCACTTCTACTGGCCAGAGAAAGTGCACCTGATAAAGGCTTCCCGTCCCTTTTAACGCCTCAGCATGGACTTCAAAGGCCCCCTCCCCTCCACCGACCGCAACACATACTTCCTGAACGTGATTGACGAGTACTCCCGGTTCCCATTCGCCATCCCCTGCCCCGACATGACTGCAACTACCGTCATCAAGGCCCTCCATAGCATCTCTGCACTGTTCGGGTTCCCCGCCTACATACATAGTAATCGGGGGTCCTCCTTTATGAGCGACGAACTGCGTCAATTCCTGCTCAGCAAGGGCATCGCCTCGAGCAGGACGACCAGTTACAACCCCCGGGGTAACGGACAGGCAGAGAGGGAGAACGGAACGGTCTGGAAGACGTTCTACTGGCCCTACGGTCCAGGAATCTCCCAGTCTCCTGCTGGCAGGAAGTCCTCCCAGATGCCCTCCACTCCATCGGGTCACTGCTTTGTACCACAACCAACCAGACACCTCACGAACGTCTCCTTGTCTTCCCCAGGAAGTCCTCCTCTCGGATTTCGCTTCCGACCGGGCTGGCAGCTGCCGGACCCATCCTGCTCTGAAAACACGTGCGGGCGTACAAGTCAGACCCGTTGGTCGAGAGGGTCCATCTTCTCCACGCCAACCCCCAGTACGCCTACGTGGCGTACCACGACGGCTGACACGATACGGTCTCCCTACGAGACCTGGTGCCCGCCGGAGCCCCATGCACACCCAAGCCACCAGTGCCACCCTCCCTTCCACCAGTGCACCTTACGGGAGGATCGGTCCTCCCGCCGGCCCCGTCTAGGGCCCCCCACCCACCAACGCACCCCGCAGACGCTCCCTTCCCAGGTCAACCGTTTTCCCACCAGTGCCGTCTAGGGGTGTCGAAGTTGCCACAGAGATCGAGGCTACGCTCCCAGAGTCAAAGGCGCCCAAGCCTCCACCGGAGTCACCACCGAAGCTTCGACGATCACAGAGGACGACCAAGGCCCCCGATCGACTGATTGCTTCATTTTAAAGTGTATAGCTAATTAAGAATCATAAATTGTAAATAGTTACAAAACACTGTACGGAGGTATTACGGTACCTCCATAACTAGAATTCTACCATGTTACCATGTTGTAGTATTAGGCCACCACCCCTGCCGGACTCTTTTTTAACAGGGGGTGAATGTGGTAGTCTGTGTAGAGGTATTACGGTAGCTGGTAATGCTGGAACACCATTGGTAGATATTGTATGCTTCCTATTGGTCAAGCTGTATGGTAGCTCCGCCCTGCTAGACGGGGGATAAGAGCCCGTGCCGCCCCAGCAGCCTTCATTCTGTACCTGAGCTGCTGGGGGAAACACCTAGCTTATTAAAGCCTTCAGTTGGCCTACAACCTCGCTTTAGTGGTCATTGATCGTGCATCACAGCCCTGTCTTTTTGGAACCAGGAGAATCTTACCCAAATTATTGGCTCTATGCATCTGTGTCCAGATTTCTGGTCGGCGCCACAAGCCAGGTAATAGACCTTGTCCAGTCTGCCAGCTGACGGTCCAGGTGCAACCGAGGGGCCTTTGAAGACTGACCAGTATGAAAGTGACATGACTGTTGCCAAGAAACCAGGCATATACCTGTATGAACTGGCTGGAGAAAAGAGGTAATTAGTGCAGAATATCAAATGAAAAGGAGGCACGACTTCAGTCACCTAATTGGAGCAGATGATGGACTGAGACAGTTATCAGAGATGCAGATCGATGGAAAATGTAGGAGGGGAAAGCAGAGGAGAAAATGAAATGATAAATATAATGGACTGAATGTAATAGACTTTTACAGAATGTATAAGGATGAGACAGACGTGTCGAATCATGCACCGCCAACCTTCTGGGATGATGATGACATCAATGAAAAAAATGAGCTAATCTGAATGAGTCGAATGGAAGCCCTTCTTGTTGAAAAACAGAGGTGGTTGGTGATGGGGATCACTGTGCTACCTGCGTGCAGTCTAGAATGATGCAGTGTGCTTGTGCGAATCGAGATGTGTGGGCAAATTCCAGTATTCACCCTTGCTGCTTGACTGCCTTAATTGCGAAGCTAATGAACTGGATGATTGTGTACAAAGCAAACTGACTTTGATTGCTGGTGTCACCAGAAACAATTTCTTCCTTAACAACTAAAAACATGGCCCCGTTAAATGACTAACTAAAGACCCGTGAATGGAAATAAGGATTCTTTTGAATATCACTTGCGTAATCATCTTACTGACTACTACCCACCTACATGGGCTGGTTTAGCTCACTGGGCTAAATCGCTGGCTTTTAAAGCAGACCAAGGCAGGCCAGCAGCACGGTTCAATTCCTGTACCAGCCTCCCCGAACAGGTGCCGGAATGTGGCGACTAGGGGCTTTTCACAGTAATTTCATTGAAGCCTACTTGTGACAATAAGCAATTTTCATTTCATTTTCATAATTTGCTAGACAAATTAAAGAATTAGTGCACGATCTAATAAAAAATAACCACAGTCTTTTCTGGGTGGGATGAGTGGGGTCGCTCCTGGTGCCAAAGGCATTCTGTTTTTTTCGGGGGGACCTCAGCGGGGAACACCTCACCAAGGCCGCAGTCAGTCGCATTTCCTGCACTGAGAAGCTCCGTTTGTAAGTGCGGGAAGAGATCGGTGGGCCCCTGAACTCCCGAACCTGCGACGCAACCCCTGGACCCCTCCCCCCAACTCACCTGTTTGGGGTCCTCAAGCTCCACACACCCCACCTCATATGGGCAGGTCACCCCCAGACCCAATTCCCAGAGGGGTAAAATGCCACCTGGGCACATTGGCAGGGCCAGGCTGGCACCAGGTTTGCACTGCCAGGGTGCCCATGAGGTGCTGCCAGAGTGCCAAGTTAGCAATGCCAGGGTGCCAAACAGGCAGTGCCAAGGTGCCCGGGTTACATCAGCAGAGCCACGGTGCTCATGGCGCCGAGGTCGCAGATTCAATCCCGGGTCTGGGCCACTGTCCGTGTGGAGTTTGTACATTCTCCCCGTGCTTGCGTGGGTTTTGCCCCCACAACACAAAGATGTGCAGGTTAGGTGGATTGGCCACTCTAAATTGCCCCTTAATTGGAAAAAATTCTTTGGATACTCTAAATTTATATTTTAAAAAAGCAGTGCCACGGTGTCACCTTGCCCAGAAACCAACCACCTGGGGGGCCTCCAATCGCCGGCAAAACTCCCTCCAAGTGCCCTTCCACCTGGTCTCCGTTTGTGGGGACCAGTGCTACACGGCAACTGGCTGGGGTCTCCTTGGCGAGGCTGGTAGATCCCGAGTGCCAGTTAACTCGGCAGAGTTAAATGAAGTTTTAATCTCCCTTAATACTCAAATCTGGGTCCCGTCTCTTGTGGTCAGGAGCCACATCGCAACGTCTCGCGAGACATTGTTTGACCGTCGGCAATCCTGTAAGAGGTCCCTTGCGGATCTACCGGCCGATTCCGGCGTACACATAAACATCCATTGGTTCAGGACCCAAACAGTGCCTGCATTTGTTACAGGCAACCCCTAGTAATAGCTAACAAAGTGCCCAAACCAGTATGGTGTTGTCAAACTTCAAATTACTATTCAAATTGGAAGTCCTCACTGCAGACACATGTCGTTATTGTGCCTGTTTTGGATGCAGGAAATGTACAAAACACCTTTCAATTTCTACCCCATGAATTGGACATTTATATTTGTAGTAGTGCTGTGAAACATTCCAAAACAAATATGTAATAACAGCAAATGCTGGAAATCTAAAATAAAACCAAAAAGCAGTTGAAAAACTCATGTCTGGCTGCATCTTTAGAGAGAGAAAAACAGAGTTAATGTTTTGAGCCGAATATGACTCTTCTTCTGAAAAGCTCCGTTTCACCTTCGTCTCAAAATGTAAACTCTGCTTTTCTTTCTGGGTGCTGTCAAACCTGAGTTTTACCAGCACTTTCTATTTTTATTTTTAAAACATTTGTGTATTGACTTTTAAAGGATGGCGATTAATGCAGCATTTGCTGCTTTAGTTGGGAATTCATTCACTCCCAAATGAACATTTTTCTCCTTCAATTTTGTGCACCCCTTTCTTACATAAAGAAAAATGAATTCTATTTTGAGTGAATGTTTAAAAATAGTTATTATGATTTTTGAGGAATCTCTGTTCCATGCAGACATTCACTCTTACTTAAAAAAATGATTAAAACTTATTTCAGTTTGAGAGATCGAGCATACCATTGATAATAGCCACTGTAGGGGTGATTGCGTTTAATATAATCCAGATATCATGCAAAGAAATTCCTCATCTGTACTTCACTGCCCATCTCCATGCTCAGAAATTAAAGCCTCACACAGACGCACTGTAGTGGCTGTTAATCTTTGAATATATTTTATGTGTAATTTTCAACAAGGCTACAATTTTAGCTTGCGAGACTGTGAGGCGTAATACTGAATTATAAAATGTGCCTGTCTGTTTCATTTCTGTGGATGCTTTATAATGAAGCTTCTTGAATATTAGTGCATGAGTAATTAACATATTTCTATGGAATTTCTTTGCTTTTTTTTTAGCACACCTAACATAACGTTTAAAGAGCTTCAATTCTGGATGAACGTACCAAAATGTTGGTCTTGCCTGTGTGGTTTATCAGGTAGAATGTTATCATAAGTACAGCCAGAGCAAATAACTACAAAAACACGACTCAATATTAGACCAATTTATTTTATTTAGAGGCCTTTTCTAATGCTAATTGCGACAGTTGCTAGGAGGAACAACAATTATTCTTCCTTGTAGGGAAATGCGTGACCTTTTCCAACATGATATGGCAAGGGTGTTAGGGAATAAACCTGTGTTCTTCCACTCTATGGTTTGAATTTACAAAGGTGAATGGGTTTGGGAGTAGGTGGGGTTTGAAGCTGACTTAACCAGTCGACTTCTGCATTAAACTGCAGTGTGTTAGGCTGCTTATAAGCAATTGCCAATTTCAATGTTAATTGGGCTTTTTTAACAGGGATGGTCATCTTTAATTGAGGGTGCACAGGTTTCCTGAGCTTCCTGCAACTTGACAGAGACAGCAAGGCACAGTAGCAATTGAGGGGACTGAAGTAACAACAAGCTAAAATTCCACAGGTGTTGAAACCTCATAACTGCTTTCTTGCCTAATTATTTGAAAAGATTTTGCTTGTCTTGAAAGTTTACTTTCACTAAAATTTCTACCACTTTAGAGGTGACTTTCATTTTTGGGAGGTTTTTGCATCTGATTTCTGCTTTTCACCTGGAGCAGGAACAGTCTCCTCTACTTGGGAGTTCATCTTTGTCCAGTTGAGGAATCCTGGGCCGGTGAATTGGCAGGAGCTGGAGGCCAAGGTCACCATTCGCCTGAAACACTGGACAGAACTTCTCCAAGATTAGGAGAGATAGGGTGATGGGAGGGGAGGGGAGGAGTGGGGGAAGATCTGGGGAGTAAAGGGTCGGGGGAGATTAGGGGGTGAGGGACATTGTGGCTCTATGGGGAGATATGGGGGTGGGAGCGAAGATTAGGGAAGGTAAGGGAGATTGGGGGGATGTTTAGGAGAGGTAATGTGGTGGGAGTGGAGGATAGGGGTGGGGGAAGATAAGAGGGTATGGTGGGAAGATTAGGGTGCAAGGGGGGTAGGGGACAATATGGGGAGTAAAGGGTTAGGGGGAGATAAGGGGGGCGTGAGGGAGATTGGGGCTCAAGGAGGAGGTAAGGGGGTAGGAGTGAAGATTAGGTGAGGTAAGGGTGTGAGGGAAGATTAGGGGAGTAAGAGAGTAGAGGGTGAGCGGTTGGGGGAAAGTGGGTGGTGTTCAGGATAAGGGGGTGGGGGGAAGAATTGGGGATAAAGAGGTGGGTGTGGATTAGGGGTTAATGTGTGGGGGTAAGATTACAGGATTGGGGGAGGTTATAGGGGGAGATTCAGGGGTGGGGGGGAGATTCGGGTGGAGAAGACATTGGAGTGGGTAAGGGGTGGGGGATGATTTTGGGGGGGTAAGAGCATAGGCGGATGATTAGGGCAGTAAGGGTGGAGGATTGGGGGTGGGAAGATTAGGGCAGTAAGGGATGGGGAAAGATTACGTGATTGGGGGAGATTAGGGGGAGATTAGGGCGGTAAAGTTGTAGGGGGAAGAAAAAAAAGGACAAAAAACCTGTTGTGCTCGGACCAAAAGGCACTCGTAGTCTTGAGGCGGCACAGATGTGTGGTGGGCCCCTGTCTGAGTACACCCCTGCTTGGACGGAATTTCACATTGGCCCCAAGACCCGACCTCCCAATTGGGCACTGGAGCCCCACAGCCTGAGCTGCCTCATGGAAATGCCCTCCATGCCCTTTCATACAGTGTGGAGAGATTTCCTGTATGGGCTGCTGCTTCACATCCTTTCGTTCCTTGCCCTCACCCACCACTCGGGCACACCTTGGCACGCCTTGTTACCATCCGGCAGAGGAGGTCCTGGGTGGAGGTCCCTCTATTGGGGAGTCCTCCCTTTTAACATTGTGGACCTTGGGTAGAGAGTGTTGCATGGAGCAGTATCATACAACCGTAGGAATCATCAGTTCACGGACTCCCCAGATACATGCCATTTTTGCAGCCTTGTGAAGTCCGTGGACCATGTTCATGTAGGTTGGTATAGGCTGCACTCCCTTTTCAGTTACTTAAAAAACCTTTTGTTGCAGTTGTTTGCACTTCAGCCCCATGCTCCTAATCTACGGGCACCCAGTGAGGAGAGGGGCAGGGAAGGAGGAGGACATCCTTATGAAACTGCTTCTGGGCCTGGCCAAAGTTGTCATTAACAGGTCCAGGCAGCGGGTGACCAAGGAGGTTGTCTGACCTGATTGTCTGCCCCTCTACTGTGGCTATATTTGTGGCAGGGTGACCAGGGAGCATTCAGTGTCCACTGGCACCCTTGAGACCTTCCATGCCCATTGGGCACTGCAGGGGCTGGGGTGCCTTATTGACCCCGTTTAACACATTTTGCTTTATTGTTTTACGTTTCCTTTGTGATTCACTGTTTGTTTAAGGGAGTTTCCCTTTAAGGCACCGTCCTTTTAATTTGTCCATCAGTTAAGTTGATTCAGTTTACTTGGTTTTTTATGTTAATCAAAATAGTTGGATGCTGCTCATGCTGTTTTAGCTTGGACTTCAGATCAGGAATAAGGTAAACAAGAGGGTGAGCAGCATCGACAGGAAGAGCAGCAACCACATTTTCTCACAAACCTGCTGCTCTACAGAGAGATGAACAGAGAGTTGCAGCTCACAGGAGGCAATATCCACAAGATAAGGCAGGAGATTAGTTTCCTGTAGATGTCTATGTTCAGTGTTCTAGACTCTCCGCTGGCTCAGAGTCTTATGCCAGGTGTGATCCAAACTGCTGGAACAAGACCTGCCAACTGAAACTGGTGACCATGATTTCCCAGTTGTTGTCAAAGTGACTACTGCTCTCAACGTCTGTGCCTCCTGCTCCTTCCAGGGAAACAGATTCTTGCTGGATTTTGTATTTGGCCCTCAAGCACAGGTGACAGATGCCATGCTAGCTAGAGAAGGTAAATATATGCACCTTTCCACAAATGGTGGCAGTCAGAGTGAGGGAGGACTTGGGTTTGCATCTCTGGCTGGCTTCCCACAACTGCAGGGTCCCCCCATGGTTTCTGAATCTCATACTTAATAAATGTTTGCTATTCAACGACCTAAGACTACGAATACCGTTACTTGGAATATTGTGCACAATTCTGGTCGCCAGCTGCCAGAAGGATGTGGAGGCTTTGGAGAGGGTGCAAAGGAGGCTTACCATGATGTTGCCTGGTCTGGAGAGTGTTAGCTATGTGGAGAGGCTGAATAGACTTCGGACTGTTAGAAAGATGGAGGTTGAGGGATGATGTGATAGAGGTCTACGAGATTATGAGGGGCATGGATAGAGTGGATGGGCAGGCACTCTTTCCCAGGGTGGAGGGGTCAGTCACCAGGGGGTTAAGGTCCATGGGGCAAAGTTTAGAGGAGATGTTCGAGGCAGGTTTTTTACGCAGAGGGTGGTGAGTGCCTGGAACGAGTTGCCAGGGTGGTTGTGGTAGCAGATACATTAACGGCGTTCAAAAGGCATCTTGACAAACACATGGATAGGATGGGTATAGAGGAATACGGCACAAGTAAGTGGTGAGGGTTTGGGCAAAGGTTGGTATCATGATCGGTACAGGCTTAGAGTGCTTGTACCTATGCTGTATTGTTCTCTGTTCTTTGTTCTTTATCAGACCAACCGATATAGACCCAACATTTAATCATGGAATCCCTAAGGTGCAGAAGGAGGCCATGCGGCCTGTCGAGACTGCACCAGCCCCATGAGCATTCTACCCAAGTCTCCTCCCCTACCCCATAATCCCACCCAACCTGCACTTCCCTTCAGACTAAGGGGCAATTTAGCATGGTCAATTCACCTAACCTGCACATCTTTGGACTATGGGAGGAAACTGGAGAACACTGTGGAAACCCACACACATGTCGTGTTAGGTACACTGGTCTAACACTGGCTGCAATTGGATGCAGCTTAGATCAGAAAGATACTCCAGTTTGAAGTTAGTTCAATCAGGTTTATTGAACTAATAGCATAGTTAGCACAGTTCTCTGTGAGTTCGACTCTCTGCTAACTTAAGTGTGGTTACTCTGTCTGACTGAACCAGACTAGCACTTAGCCACGTAGTGGAGGTGTGAGATTGTAACAACACCCTTGACTGACTCTTTAGATGGTCATCGGTGGAAAGAGGCAGACCATAAGACATAGGAGCGGAAGTGAGGCCAGTCGGCCCATCGAGACCACTCCACCATTCAATCATGGCTGATTTCAACTCCATTTACCCGCTCTGAACAAACAAAGAACACAGAAATGTACAGCACAGGAACAGGCCCTTCGGCCCTCCAAACCCGTGCCGACCATGCTGCCCGACTAAACTACAATCTTCTACACTTCCTGGGTCCGTATCCCTCCATTCCCATCCTATTCATGTATTTGTCAAGATGCCCCTTAAATGTCACTATCGCCCCTGCTTCCACCACCTCCTCCGGTAGCGAGTTCCAGGCACCCACTACCCTCTGTGTAAAAAAATTGCCTTGTACATCTACTCTCAACCTTGCCCCTCTCACCTTAAACCTATGCCCCCTAGTAATTGACCCCTCTACCCTGGGGAAAAGCCTCTGACTATCCACTCTGTCTATGCCCCTCATAATTTTGTATACCTCTATCAGGTCGCCCCTCAACCTCCGTCGTTCCAGTGAGAACAAACCGAATTTATTCAACCGCTCCTCATAGCTAATGCCCTCCATACCAGGCAACATTCTGGTAAATCTCTTCTGCACCCTCTCTAAAGCCTCCACATCCTTCTGGTAGTGTGGCGACCAGAATTGAACACTATACTCCAAGTGTGGCCTAACTAAGGTTCTTTTCAGCTGCAACATGACTTGCCAATTCTTATACTCAATGCCCCGGCCAATGAAGGCAAGCATGCCATATGCCTTCTTGACTACCTTCTCCACCTGTGTTGCCCCTTTCAGTGACCTGTGGACCTGTACTCCTAGATCTCTCTGACTTTCAATACTCTTGAGGGTTCTGCCATTCACTGTATATTCCCTACCTGCGTTAGTCCTTCCAAAATGCATTACCTCACATTTGTCCGGATTAAACTCCATCTGCCATCTCTCCGCCCAAGTCTCCAGACAATCTAAATCCTGCTGTATCCTCCGACAGTCCTCATCGCTATCCGCAATTCCACCAACCTTTGTGTCGTCTGCAAACTTACTAATCAGACCAGTTACATTTTCCTCCAAATCATTTATATATACTACAAACAGCAAAGGTCCCAGCACTGATCCCTGCGGAACACCACTGGTCACAGCCCTCCAATTAGAAAAGCATCCTTCCATTGCTACTCTCTGCCTTCTATGACCTAGCCAGTTCTGTATTCACCTTGCCAGCTCACCCCTGATCCCGTGTGACCTTAATTCCTCGAGAAATCAAGAATTTATCAACTTCTGTCTTAAAGACACTCAACGTCCCGGCCTCCATAGCCCTTAATTCCTCGAGAAATCAAGAATTTATCAACTTCTGTCTTAAAGACACTCAACGTCCCGGCCTCCACCGCCCTCTGTGGCAATGAATTCCACAGACCCACCACTCTCTGGCTGAAGAAATTTCTCCTCATCTCTGTTCTAAAGTGACTCCCTTTTATTCTAAGGCTGTGCCCCCAGGTCATAGTCTCCCCTGCTAATGGAAACAACTTCCCTACGTCCACCCTATCTAAGTCATTCATTATCTTGTAAGTTTCTATTAGATCTCCCCTCAACCTCCTAAACTCCAATGAATATAATCCCAGGATCCTCAGACGTTCATCGTATGTTAGGCCTACCATTCCTGAGATCATCCGTGTGAATCTCCACTGGACCCGCTCCAGTGCCAGTATGTCCTTCCTGAAGTGTGGGGCCCAAAATTGCTCACAGTATTCTAAATGGGGCCTAACTAATGCTTTATAAAGCTTCAGAAGTACATCCCTGCTTTTATATTCCAAGCCTCTTGAGATGAATGACAACATTTCATTTGCTTTCTCAATTACGGACTCAACCTGCAAGTTTACCTTTAGAGAATCCTGGACGAGGACTCCCAAGTCCCTTTGCACTTCAGCATTATGAATTTTGTCACCGTTTAGAAAATAGTCCATGCCTCTATTCTTTTTTCCAAAGTGCAAGACCTCGCACTTGCCCACGTTGAATTTCATCAGCCATTTCTTGGACCACTCTCCTAAACTGTCTAAATCTTCCTGCAGCCTCCCCACCTCCTCCATACTACCTGCCCCTCCACCTATCTTTGTATCATCGGCAAACTTAGCCAGAATGCCCCCAGTCCCGTCATCTAGATCGTTAATATATAAAGAGAACAGCTGCGGCCCCAACACTGAACCCTGCGGGACACCATTCATCACCGGTTGCCATTCCGAAAAATAACCTTTTATCCCAACTCTCTGCCTTCTGCCTGACAGCCAATCGTCAATCCATGTTAGTACCTTGCCTCGAATACCATGGGCCCTTATTTTACTCCGCAGTCTCCCGTGAGGCACCTTATCAAAGGCCTTTTGGAAGTCAAGATAGATATCATCCATTGACTCTCCTTGGTCTAACCTATTTGTTATCTCTTCAAAGAACTCTACCAGGTTTGTCAGGCACGACCTCCCCTTACTAAATCCATGCTGACTTGTTCTAATCCGACCCTGCACTTCCAAGAATTTAGAAATCTCATCCTTAACAATGGATTCTAGAATCTTGCCAACAACCGAGGTTAGGCTAATTGGCCTATAATTTTCCATCTTTTTCCTTGTTCCCTTCTTGAACAGGGGGGTTACAACAGCGCTTTTCCAATCCTCTGGGAATTTCCCTGACTCCAGTGACTTTTGAAAGATCATAACTAACGCCTCCACTATTTCTTCAGCTATCTCCTTTAGAACTGTAGGATGTAGCCCATCTGGGCCCGGAGATTTATCAATTTTTAGACCTCTTAGTTTCTCTAGCACTTTCTCCTTTGTGATGGCTACCATATTCAACTCTGCCCCCTGACTCTCCTGAATTGTTGGGATATTACTCATGTCTTCTACTGTGAAGACTGACGCAAAGTTCTTATTTAGTTCCTCAGCTATTTCCTTGTCTCCCATCACTAGATTACCAGCGTCATTTTGGAGCGGCCCAATGTCTACTTTTGCCTCCCGTTTGTTTTTAATGTATTTAAAGAAACTTTTACTATCATTCCTAATGTTACTGGCTAGCCTACCTTCATATTTGATCCTCTCTTTCCTTATTTCTCTCTTTGTTATCCTCTGTTTGTTTTTGTAGCCTTCCCAATCTTCTGACTTCCCACTACTCTTTGCCACATTATAGGCTTTCTCTTTTGCTTTCATGCATTCCCTAACTTCCTTTGTCAGCCATGGCTGCCTAATCCCCTTCTGATAACCTTTCTTTTCCTTGGGATGAGCCTCTGTACTGTGTCCTCAATTACTCACAGAAACTCCTGCCATTGCTGTTCTACTGTCTTTCCCACTAGGCTCTGCTCCCAGTCAATTTTCGTCAGTTCCTCCCTCATGCCCCTGTAGTTACCTTTATTTAACTGTAACACTTTTACAACTGATTCTACCTTCTTTCTTTCAAATTGCAGATTGAATTCTACCATATTATGATCACTGTCTCCTAAGTGTTCCCTTACTTTAAGATCTTTAATCAAGTCTGGCTCATTACATATACTAAGTCCAGAATGGCCTGTTCCCTCGTGGGCTCCATCACAAGCTGTTCCAAAACGCCCTCCTGTAAACATTCAATGGATTCCCTTTCCTTGGGTCCACTGGCAGCATTATTTACCCAGTCCACCTGCATATTGAAGTCCCCCGTGATCACTGTGACCTTGCCTTTCTGACATGCACTTTCTATTTCGTGGTGCATTTTGTGCCCCTGGTCCTGACCACTGTTAGGAGGCCTGTACATAACTCCCAATATGTTTTTTTTGCCTTTGTGGTTCCTCAACTCTACTCCCCATCATCTGACCCTATGTCGTTTAGTGCTATTGATTTAATTTCATTCCTAATTAACAAGGCAACCCCGCCCCCTCTGCCCACCTCTCTGTCTTTTTGATAGGTTGTGAATCCCTGGATGTTTAAATGCCAGTCCTGAACCCCCTGCAACCACGTCTCTGTGATGCCTACCACAGCATACCTGCCAGTCACAATCTGGGCCACAAGCTCATCTACCTTGTTCCGTACATTGCGCGCATTTAGATATAGCACCTTTAATTCTCGATTGACCGTCCCTTTTTGTTTTCTTAGTGTGGTGGACCTTGGTTTACTGAGCCTTTCCATACACTGTGTCATATTTTGTGGGATGGGGACTATCGTAACCTCTCCTGAGTTCTGTCTTTTCGTGCTTTTTTGTATTCCTAGGCAGCTACGCTTCCCACTGATTACTTCACCTCTTGGTTCCCTGACTTTCCCTTCCCCCCCAATCTCTAGTTTAAAGTCCTATTGACCACCCTATTTACTCTTTTCGCCAGAACACTGGTCCCAGCTCGGTTCAGGTGGAGACCATCCCAACGGTATAGGTCCCCCCTGTCCCAAAACTGATGCCAGTGTCCCATGAAAAGGAACCCCTGCTGAACCATGGTGCCTTGGTCAGCTGACTCATCCTTCCTGCAGCCCTGTGCACCATCCACACAGGGAGCAAGTGCCTCATACCTGTTGGACAGTGTCAAGGGCTGAGGCTCCTGAGTTCCTGACTGCTGGTTCCCTTTACCTGCCTGACTTGCAGTCACACCGCGCGGAGTGTGAGTGCCTTGTGTCTTTTATAGTCAGATCCCATCCCTGAGTATCCTGCCTGCTTATTGGTCATGTCCTGTTCTCTGTGTCCATTAGCTGCTTGTCTGTATATCATTATGTGTGTGTCCACATATCATGAAAGCACACACAGGGAAAAAGTGCATACCCCACACACAAGCCACTCAAAGCCGGAATTGAACCCAGTGCTAACCACTGTGCCACCATGCCACTTAACAACAGACATGTTTATTGTATATTTATAATCAAATGAAGCAACTTTGCACCATTCCATGTGTTTTAATGTCAACTCTCTTCGCAAAATACTGCCATACCATTATACAAAGTAGTACACAACAGTCTTAATAGCCTGTGGTGTTCCTTCACCGTCATAAGTTAATTTTCCCATTGTACAATGTAGCAGCATTATCTATAGAAATTATCATACCTCTCTCAGAGTTCCATGTGGCATCTTCACCTGTTCAGATTTCATATTATTGAACTATGTGACTGGATTTCATAAAGATCAAGGCATCGATTGTGCACATATAGCCTTACTTTCACCAACACACAATAGTGGGACATTAATGAACTGAAAAGGCAATCATTCTATTAATATACTGCTAGTCTGCACCAAGCTGCATTGGATCATGTGGGTCAATGTCTACTGCCCCAACAGTAGTCATAATGTCTTCATTTTGAGGCAATCCATCATTCACTCCTTATTTGACCTACAAAAAAGTACTCTGTTGGCTTTTAAGAGGCCAGAATATCCTCTCCAGCATGGTTCATAATACACCTAATGCAATTCTGCAGAGCTGATGCAACAAGTCCCATATGTAAACCAAAGCCATTGTGAAGTACTTTGCTGTGAAGCAAAGGTTTTAACATTTTGACAGTTCAACAAAGTCTGTCTAAAGTATCCCATGGTCATAATTTACTGTTTGCTCCATTCCTCTACACTCTTGAGCAGGATGTACTGTTACGGACAGTGGAAAGTGGGATAATTTCTCCCTTTTCTCATTGCTCGACTGACTGCAACAAGATCTATTTTTGTGAAGTTTGTTTAATCCCTTGAGAGCTGTTACTTTTAATAATAGATGCAAAACAGACTTTCTGGTAAATTTAAATCAAAAGAAAGGGCAAATGTTTATTTTTCACAACACTCAAAACTATGCACCAAATGCTCATTCCTCATTTACCCAGGCGTACACACACACACACGCAAGAAAAGGTGATTTCTAATGATGCAACATGTACTAAGGTTACTTCAACTCACAAAAGCCATATTACTCTGTTTCTCCAAGATGGACGTTGAAAGTGTTGAAAGTTCAAAAGAAACTGAACTTCTTCAGTTCATTGAAGAAGGAAAATGAGGGTCGGAGGTTTCTGGTGATGAACTCATAATGATACTTCAAGTAATAGCAGACCCCTCCAGCGCTGGCCTAGTCCCCGAAGGTGCGGAGGATTCCACAACTTCCAGGCGGCCCGACACCGGAGTGAAACTGGTGACCGTGATTTCCCAGTTGCCGTCAAAGTGACTACTGCTCTCAACGTCTGTGCCTCCGGCTCCTTCCAGGGAAACAGATTCTTGCAGGATTTTGTACTTGGTCCTAAAGCACAGGTGACAGATGCCATGCTAGCTAGAGAAGGTAAATATATGCACCTTTCCACAAATGGTGGCAGTCAGAGTGAGGGAGGACTTGGGTTTGCATCTCTGGCTGGCTTCCCACAACTGCAGGGTCCCCCCACGGTTTCTGAATCTCATACTTAATAAATGTTTGCTATTCAACGACCTAAGACTACGAATACCGTTACTTGGAATATTGTGCACAATTCTGGTCGCCACACTACCAGAAGGATGTGGAGGCTTTAGAGAGGGTGCAGAGGAGGCTTACCAGAATGTTGCCTGGTATGGAGAGTGGAGTGGCTGAATAGACTTCGGACTGTTAGAAAGATGGAGGTTGAGGGATGATGTGATAGAGGTCTATGAGATTATGAGGGGCATGGATAGAGTGGATGGACAGGCAATCTTTCCCAGGGTGGAGGGGTCAGTCACCAGGGTGTTAAGGTCCGTGGGGCAAAGTTTAGAGGAGATGTGCGAGGGAGGTTTTTTACGCAGAGGGTGGTGAGTGCCTGGAACGAGTTGCCAGGGGAGGTTGTGGATGCAGATACATTAACGGCGTTCAAAAGGCATCTTGACAAACACATGGATAGGATGAGTATAGAGGGATACGGCACAAGGAAGTGCTGAGGGTTTTGGCAAAGGTTGGTATCATGACTGGTACAGGCTTATGGGCTGAAGGGCTTGTACCTATGCTGTATTATTCTTTGTTCTTTGTTCTTTATCAGACCAACCGATATAGACCCAACACTTAATCATGGAATCCCAAAGGTGCAGAAGGAGGCCATTCGGCCCCACGAGCATTCTACCCAAGCCTCCTCCCCTATCCCATAATCCCACCTAACCTGCATTTCCCGTCGGACTAATGGGCAATTTAGCATGGCTAATCCACCTATCCTGCACATCTTTGGACTATGGGAGGAAACCGGAAAACACAGACGAAACCCATGCACACACAGGGAAAATGTGCAAACCCACACACAAGCCACCCAAAGCCGGAATTTAACCCAGTGCTAACCACTGAAGGTCGGAGGTTTCTGTTGATGTACTCACAATGATACTTCAAGCAATAGCAGGTTTCTGGCTGCTGTAGTCAAGAACTATAATCTTACAGGTAAAATAAATTAGCCGTACTTCTCCCCCTATTGTGGATTTTTAAGGCAGGCCCTCTCTTGTTCTGGGCGAAGTGACTTCCTTCTGGTCTTCGTATCCCAGACTAAGGGCGGGATTCTCCGACCCCCCGGAGAATCCCCGGGGGGACGGCGAGAATCCCGCCCCGCCGCTCCGACGCCGGCTGTCAAATTTTCCGGCGCCGGTTTTCAGGCAGGGGCGGGGATCACGCCGCGCTGGTCGGGGGTGGTTGGCAGCGGCCCCCTTGGCAATTCTCCGGGCCCCGATGGGCCGAGCGGCCACCCGTTTGCGGCCAGTCCCACCGGCATGAAATGAACATGGTCCATTCGGCAGGACCTGGCTTGGAGGGTGGCTAGCGGGGTCCTCGGGGGGGATCCCGCCCTGGGGAGGCCCCCCGGGTGGCCTCACCCGCAATCAGTGCCCACCGATCTGCGGGCGGGCCTGTGCCGTGGGGGCACTCTTTCCCTCCGCGCCGGCCTCTGTAAGGCTCCACCACGGCCGGCACGGAGAAGAAACCCCGTGCGCATGCGCAGGAAACACGCAGGCAGTCCTGCGCATGCGCCAACTCATGCCGGCCGGCAGCGGCCCTTCGGCGCCGGTTGGCGCGGCGCCAACCCCTCCAGCGCTGGCCCAGTCCCCGAAAGTGCGGAGGATTCCACAACTTCCAGGCGGCCCGACACCGGAGTGGTTCACGCCGCTCTTAACGCCGGTACGGGCCGCCCCGCCAATTGTGGGAGAATTCCGCCCTATATCTCTGGGCTGTAATTAGAATAAATAAGATAATTGCTAACTTAAGCTGGTATGTCATATGACAACAGTATTCATGTTTTCCATTGCCCACACAAAGATTATTATTAATAAATAATAATAATATTATTATTATTATTTCAAAAAATGGTTGATGGCTAAGCAATTTGCCACACAATAGAAGGTGTGTGATAAAATGTATGTCCACTTGTGATAACATTGTTCCTTGCTACCCATCAGTGTTAGGTTTCGAGTTTGCAAACATCACATCTGGGGGCCCATCTGAGTCTCTGTAAATATCCAGACAGCAGTAAATATAAATTCTGTATGGGGGGCTTGCACCCCAATATCTGTTCAATGGAAGGTCCTCCAAAACAAACATTTACATTTTAATAACCTTCCAAAGATATGTTCAGAAATGGAATAATACTTGTCTGCATAGAAACCACAACATGAGTCACCTGAGCCTCTGGAATACATTTTGTTCAGGTAAACCATCCAATTTCGATACTGCCTTTTAAAAGTAAAGTGTCTCTGTTTTTAAAAAATATTTCTATTCAACTTTTTCAATCTTATACAGAAACAGTGAAACAATAATAACCCACCCTGCCCACCCCGCCGGCGCAAAAGACCCCAACAGAAAGCCTCGTCCCCCCAAATCCCTCCTTCCTTCCCTGAGGCACGATCAATTTGACTGGAGACGAAGTTGAATCCAAACTGAGGCTTCATTAGTATCAGATGTGTGGCCTCCCACAGCAACTGGCGAAATGGCCGCGAGCTGGAGGCCACACATATTTATAACCCACCTCCTGGGCGGAGCTAGCATGCAGGGTCCACAGGTAATAATAATCAGTGAGGCGAAGGCCAGAACATCAGCCTCCACCTCTGTCTGCAGCTCTGGCAGCTCTGGCACCCTAACGGCTTCAGTTCTATTTCTAAAATTGCCAACATGGTGCTAAAGAAGAAAACCCAGAACCCAGAGCTTAGGACATGACCTGAACATGTGCACATGATTAGCTAGGCCCCTCCCACAATGCTCACACTTATCCTCCACTCCCACAAACAACCTCCTCATCCTGGATTTGGTCAAATGGACCTTATGCACTACCTTCAACTGTATGAACTCTAACCTCACACATGACGACATAGCATTCACCCGATGCTGAGCCTCGCACCACACCCCATCCTCCAAGTCCAACTACTGCCTATCTTCCTAATAGGTTTTATGGTTTAGGTCATGACTGTGACAGACAGAGTCATTGGGCTGGATTCTCTGTTTGGGAGACTAGGTCCCCACGCCGGCGTGAAAATGGTAGTGTTTTGCTCCAGGAAAACGGGCCCAAAACGGCCAGCAATTCTCTGTTCTGGGTAGGGGGGTGGGGTGGGGGTGGGGGGGGGGGTGGCTAGCAGCCAGGCAGCATAGAGCACCTGGCTCTAGGTGCTGATACAGCCTGGAGAGTTGCCGGATCCGTGGGCGCTCCGTGCTTCATGGCGGATGCCGCTCACGGACCCGGCCCGCAAAATAGTCCCCCCCTTCGGCCGACTTGCGCGCCCCTGAACGTCCCACAACAGTGCCCCCAACCCCGAATAATGCCCCCCCCCCCCCCTGCCCACGGATCAGCCCTCCCCCGACTGTGGCGGCACTGGGTGAATGTGTGATCAGGAAATTCAATTTTCTGAGTTCTTTAAAGGCTTGGCACAGCACGATATTTGGGGTAGGTATAGAATCATATAATCTACAGTGCAGTAGGAGGCGATTCAGTCCATCAAGCCTGCACCGGCACTTGGAAAGAGCACCTACTTAAGCCCATGCCTCCACCCTATCCCTGTAACCCAGTAACCCCACTTAAGGACACTAAGGGCAATTTAGCATGGCTAATCTACCTAATCTGCACATTTTTGGACTGTGGGAGGAAACTGGAGCACCCGGAGGAAACCCACGCAGACACGGGGAGAACGTGCAGACTCCGCACAGACAGTGACCCAAGCCAGAAATCGAACCTGGGACCCTGGAGCTGTGAAGCAACTGTGCTAACCACTGTGCTACCGTGCTGCCATGTTTGTCAGTTTATAAAAGAGACGATTGATTTCAGTAAAAAAGTTGTTAATTGCAACCACATGGGGTAACCTCGCAAATTACAATAACGCGGTACTTTTATAAAGTAGAAAACAATAAAAACCTTATGAGGATAAACACAGTAAGACATTATAAAAATTACAACATCATAGACATCTTAATTTGGTGAACACAGTCTAATATACAGAAAAAAAAAATCATTTATAGGATGGATGTGCAAAAGCACTTGATAGTCAATTAAATATTTTTGTAGTGCAGTCACAGTTCTAAGGTGGAAACATGACAACCAATCTGCATACAGCAATCCCCACAAACAGAAACCAGATATTAACTAGATAATCCATTGTTCCACGGGACGTATGGACAGATTCAATGGAAGGGAGGTGGATTTGCGTGATGGGCTGGGCTGTGTTCACGACTCTCTTACGGTCTCGGGCTGAGCAGTTGCCATACTAGGCTGTGACGCAGCCAGATAGGATGCTTTCTATTGTGCACCTGTAAAAATTGGTAAAAGTCAATGTGGACGTGCCAAATTCCTTGGTTTCCTGAGGAAGTATAGGCGCTGTTCTGCTTTCTTGGTTGTAGCAGTGACGTGGGTGGACCAGGAGAGATTGTTGGTGATGTGTACACCCAGGAATTTGAAGTCAACCATCTCCACCTCGGCACCATTGATGCAGACGGGTGTGTACGATACTTTGTTTCATGATGTCAATGACCAGCTCCTTAGTTTTACTGACATTGAGGGAGAGATTGTTGTTGTTACACCACTCCACTAGGTTCTCTATCTCCCTCCTGTACTCTGACTCATCGTTGTTCGAGATCCGACCCACTGCGATCGTTTAATCAGCACACTTGTAGATGGAGTTGGAGCCGAATTTTGCCACACAGTTATGTGTGTATAAGGAGTGCAGCAGGGGGCTAAGTACACAGCCTTGTAGGGCCCCAGTATTGAGGACTATCGTGGATGAGGTATCATTGTTTATCCTTACTGATTATGGTCTATGCGTCAGGAAGGTAAGGATCCAATTACAGAGGGAGGAGCCAAGTCCTAGGTTTTGGAGCTTTGCTATGAGCTTGGCTGGGATTATGGTGTTGAAGGCAGAGCTGAAGTCAATGAATAGGAGTCTGATGTAGGAGTCCTTGTTGTTGAGGTTCTCCAGGGATGAGTATAGGGCCAGGGAGATGTTGTCACAACCGGTCCATAGCAGACACTATGCGAATTTCAGTGGGTCAAGGCAGTCTGGAAATATGGAGTCGATGTGTATCATGACTAACCTCTCGAAGCACTTCATAATGATCAATGTCAAAGCCACCGGCCAGTAGTCAATGAGGCATGTTGCCTGGTTCTTCTTTGGCACCGGTATGATAGTAGTCTTCTTGAAGCAGGTGGGAACCTAGGAACGGAGGTTGAAGATGTCCACGAACACACTTGCCAGTTGGTCCACGCAGGATCTAAGTGCATGACCAGGGATTCTGTCAAGACCCATTGCTTTCCATGGGTTCACTTTCAAGAAGGCCGACCTGACTTCTCAGGGTGTGACGGTAGGTATGGGTGTGTCCGAGGCTGTTGGGGCAGTTGGCAACAGTTTATTGGCTTCCTTCTTGAAACAAGCATAGAATGTATTGAGTTGGAGAACGTACGTACGACCTTTTTTGGCACGCAATCTTTGACGCACTTACTGATGAAGTCTAAGACGGTGGTGGCATCCTGCTGGCCACTGAGTTCTTGAGCATGGACCAATCCACTGACTCCAAACAGTCGCCTAGAAGCTCTTCCATTGCCTCTGACCTGCATTGCACGACCTTCTTAACCAGAGTCTCCCGCTTAAATTTCTGCTTATGTGCCGGGAGAATACTGTCTTGTTTTTCGATTATCCAAAGTGTGGCCGGGAGATGGATCGGTCGGCGCTCTTGATGCTTGTGTGGCAGTGGTGAAGTGGTTGGAGTGGATCTTGTGTAACTCAGTTGCAATCGTTCTACTGTACCAGGGCTGACACAATCAACACTAATTTTCCATTGCTTTTTGTCATACACAAAAAATTATATCAAGACTTCAGAACATCTTAAGGGTAAATGTAGTGTAACCTCTTTAAAAATGAAAGGAAAATGCTCATGTCTTGAGAATTTTTAGCCTGCAAAGAATTCTGTAATTTCTTTGGTGATCAGAAGCTGTACTTTCCCTTCCAGTGCATAGAATTCATCAAGCAATTCACTAGCTTTTGACTCAATTAATTGATGCTGAACACAGTGTGCAAAATCTTTTTGCTTAATTTATGGGGCTGGATTATCCGTCCTGGAGACAGTGCTGCCGTCGGAGTTGAATGGTGAGAACTGTGTTCTCCCACTGGGAACACCGACAAGGAGATATTCAGGTCATGCAAATGGGCCAGCACACTGCCCACGTGCAGCCCGCGCAATCCCCGGACCAGCTGGCGTCTGATTCGCTGGGGTCGGCTTCGCGTTAATAAGCCTGACAAGCTGAAGGAACTTTTAAGTGCCCCATTCACCACAGACTGTCATTCCAGCTAAGAAGATGGTTGCACGAAGACCTGTTACAAAGTTTCAGGAACCAGAGATCGACAGAATGCGGGATGCTATTGAGGTGAGGAGGGACACCCTCTTCCCCAGGGTGGGTGGAGACTCAAGCCCACCATTCTCAACTCTGCCTGGGAAGAGGTGGCAGAGGTGATCAGTGCTAACAGCCTCATCAGGAGGTCCGCCACACAACGCTGAAAGAAGATGAACGACTTCCTTAGGGCAGCTCGGGCGAGTCACCACCTCTGTGCTCCTGGCATCGCTCCCGTCCCTCACCCCTCACCCAATCCCCTAGAGGCCAACAGAACTCCCTCACAACATACTCTTCACGAAATCCCACCAAACGTATTGTCCTCTTTGGCTAAGAGCCTTGCACATACATGCCACCAGCTACAACCCTCCCCCCCCATAAAACTCGCATCCCAGCATCTCACTATGTCCTTTCTGTGTTCCTGAGGGTAAAGTGTCCCATAATTGCTGGGAGCGGCAGAAGATGGGAGTAGGCATCCCAGATATTTGGGTCCACACCCCCTCAGAGAAACTCGCGAGGGAGGCCGTGAAGAGGGCAGTGGCTGTATAGCTTGTATATACCTGAACCAATTTTACGCCCGTGTGACTCCCGACTGACTGGGCTGTAGCATCGTGAAGGGGTGGAGCATCGGACTTCAAGCCCGTTAATCATATTAAAATCCATGCAAATCACGGTTTTGCATAGTGCCGCTGGCATAGGGCATATAGCTTGCTGCTGCCACTGGAGCACCGGAACTGGTTTGGCACTGGGTGTCGATCCTGTTTTCGGCCGACGCTCGATTCTCCGCCGTATTGGGAAACCTGCTACCGGCGGCAGGCAGCGGAAAATCCACCCTGTGGAATTTCCAGTCCATACACATCTCTTTTATATCTTCAGTCATCAGTGTTGCTGATTCTTTTAGAGAAGAAATTACTGCACTAATCGTGTCCCTGCAGATCTCAATGACGCCATCTATTGAAACAGAAGTCTAACTCACTCGAGCTACCAGGAATCCCTTCACTAACTGACTAACTTCAACTGGGACATTATTTCCCTCACAGTTATGATGTAGTTGGGAGACAAAGCATTCCAAACTTTACCAGATAGGTAGATAGCATCCAACACATGAGAGTTCTTCATGATCTGTGAATTGCCAGTTTCCTTCAGTGGAATTTAAAAGAGAAGCCAGCTTGCATTGTAAATATTTCTTGTAGTGTTGCTTCATGTTATGAATAGCCAGGGATTGATGGATGTGGTGTTGGATAGTGCAAGTTGGACCCTCATGTGCGTAAGGTGACATTATCCAATAATCGCACTACCTTCTTGCACCTCTTTTTCTTGTTTGCATAAGGACACAGCCACATCCAACTCACATTCCTCCTTCACCCGCCCATCACTAATAAAGAGCTGATGAACAGCCCAAATTAATTCTCGGACACATATAACCCAATCAGATTCAGGTAAAATCCTCACCGTCACAGGTGACGAGTCTCATGAACTTATGATTTCATGGCTGGCATGCTTGCATGTAAGTGGGACTGGCAATAAAGGAAATTGCAATAAAGCTAAATTTTCACAATTGGAAATATAGAGGAACAAGTAATTAATAATACGTGGTAATGAGCTCAAAACTATACAGAAAAGTTGTTTCCTACATTACAAAAACCTCCCACGAAAAGTGCTTTGAAAGTTAATTCTTTCCTTCATCTATTGTTTAACATCAGAAATTAACAGGGCGGCAGGGTAGCACAGTGGGGTGACATCGTAGCACAGTGGTTAGTACTGTTACTTCACAGCGCCTGGGTCCCGGGTTCGATTCCTGCTTAGGTCACTGACTGTGCTCCCCGTGTCTGCGTGGGATTCCTCCGGGTGTTCCGTTTTCCCTCCACAAGTCCCGAATGACCTGCTTGTTAGATGAATTGGACATTCTGAATTCTCCCTCTGTGTACCCAAACAGGCACCGGAGTGTGGCGACTAGGGAATTTTCACAGTAACTTCACTGCAGTGTTAATGTAAGCCTACTTGTGACAATAATAAAGATTAATAAAGATTAATTAATTAATTATATTCGGATACAAAGGGCTGGATTTCCCCACCCATGATGGTTCGCTTGGAGGCAGGGGAGCTGGGAAAATGGTGGCTGGAGGGAGACTCCCTCCACCATTAGGCTGGCTCCCCCGTGCATTCTTGCCACTGGGGAGCTTTCCTGGGGTGGACTGGGAAATGGATTGGTCAATTATCATTGTTAAGGCTCCAATTAGAGGTGATTCTATGGCCTGCTGGCAGAGTGCTCTCCTGCTATTTGTGGAGGGCACCAGCTCAGTGGAAGTGGCTTCCATGCAGCAGCCTGAGGGCCAGAGACTCCATACCCCATTATTGACCCCATTGTGGCCAATCGCGATCCAGCAGAGGTGTTTCTCCTCCATCCCAGTAAACCGAGCAGTTTATTTCTGTTTTATTCTGCACTGCTGTGCAACCCAGCATGGCCCTCAACCTACCGGAGTAGCACCCAGCTCTTCCGATTAGGCTGCTGAAATTCCACAGCTGCTGGCCCTCTGTGCCTAGCATCAAGGGCTTGCCTTTATAAGATGGCGGGCGAGGAGGTGGCCATTTAGGAGGCCACTTCCCGGAATATTGCTGTGCCTGTCTCGCGTCTGGCAAGTGTGGACTCGGGACCCCCATTTGGTCACAGATCCTGTGGAAAAATGCAGTCCCATATGAAAGTGGGTGGTTTACATGATCATATCCCAGTAGAAGAATCACATTTTGATACAACTGCTATTTTCAGGTTCTTGTTGCCTTTGACATGGAGATGTAAGATTTTATAACACACCATTTAATTTTTGACATGCAGCCAAAGGGAAGATTTGCCTCCTCATATCAGTCATTACTGCTGTCTCCTCGCAGTTTCTGGCTCCTAACTTCAACAGTACCTTTGCAAAAATGTAAAGGGAGTCATTAGGGCACTGGTTGAGAGCGTATTTAATATTTTTGGATATCTTTTTGTGTTGTGGTGGTAATGTATTTAGATTCTCAAGGTAAATGGCTTATCTAACACCTAGGGCGCGATCTAACGGGAGAAGCACTAAGTGCAGTAGTGAACCAGAATTGCCGGGTGCTTCCGCAGGGCTGACCAGATGAGACCGCGACCGGTATCTAACGTCAATTAGGGCCGGCAATGTTGCCCCACAGGCTTCATGGTGGAAATGGCTGTCCCGCCAGATGATGCGCCCGGACCAGGCCCGGCTGCTCTCCGCTAACAGGGAGGAGCAGCACATAAACTGTTCCCTCCGAGCAAACCCCAGACAGCACGCAGCCATACCACCAAGGAGACCTACACCATGTTTCGGAGACGTCAACCTTACCAGGCTGCTGGACGCAGTGGAGGTGCGATGGATTGGATTGGATTTTGTTTATTGTCACGTGTACCGAGGTACAGTGAAAAGTATTTTTCTGCGAGCAGCTCAACAGATCATTAAGTACATGGAAAGAAAAGGGAATAAAAGAAAATACATAATAGGGCAACACAAGGTCCACAATGTAACTACATAACACCGGCATCGGATGAAGCATACAGGGGTGTAGTGTTAATGAGGTCAGTCCATAAGAGGGTCATTTAGGAGTCTGGTAACAGTGGGGAAGAAGCTGTGTTTGAGTCTGTCCGTGCGTGTTCTCAGACTTTTGTATCTCCTGTCCGATGGAAGAAGTTGTAAGCCGGGTGGAAGAGGTCTTTGATTGTGCTGCCCGCTTTCCCCAGGCAGCGGGAGGTGTCGATGGAGTCAATGGATGGGAGACAGGTTTGTGTGATTGACTGGGCTGTGTTCACGACTCTCTGAAGTTCCTTGCGGTCCTGGGCCGAGCAGTTGCCATACCAAGCTGTGATGCAGCCAGATAGGATGCTTTCTATGGTACATCTGTAAAAGTTGGTAAGAGTTAATATGGATATGCCGAATTTCCTTAGTTTCCTGAGGAAGTATAGGCGCTGTTGTGCTTTCTTGGTGGTCGCTTCAATGGGACACCTTTTTCCCCTGAGGGGGTCGGAGGATTAGCCACATATGCCACCTGGGAGACAGCGGCAGCAGCTGTCAGCACAGGAAGTGTTACTAGAAGGACTGCCACCCAGTTCCATAAGTATCTCAACGACCTCCACCAGGTCACAGCGGTGAGTCGGCATTGGCCCCCTGGCACCGCCCCCTGGCACAAACTGGTGAGCACCATACAGTTGCGTGTGCACATCAGATGGAGGCAGGAAGGTCCAGAGGGGACAGCAGTCAGAAGTTTGCAGAATCCCAGGACCCAACTGGATCCTAGTCTGGACCAGGTTATCCCAGCTGATGGAGTTGCTAGGGTGCAGCCATGTGATTCAGGAGGGGATGTCAGCGACACTCCAGCGCATCCATCACCAATTGGAGGAGTTCAAAAGGCTATGGGAGCAGGAGATGGCACCAGCAATGCATAGTACTGAGGCCAACGCTGCTTGGGTGGCGACCGAAGTGGAAAGCCTGGAGCACCACGTCAGCAACATGGGTGATGGTGTCCAAAGCATTTCTCAGTCAGTGACGGCCATGGTTGAGCACCTTCACAGCATATCCCTTTCATTAGGGCTTGTGCCTCTGACACAGGTGGACCTTGCCGAGGCGCTGTGGAGCATGTACCAGTCGCTGAGGATCGTGTCCCAGACACAGGCGCACACTGCCGTGGCACTCCAGAGCATGGCCCGGTCGAAGAGGGGCATCACTGAGGGCATCGACACCATGGAGTGACAATGGGGAGCTGTCAGGGCTGGCAGACCCAGAGGATGAAGGGGTCGCTGGAGCTCATCCCAGCTTCCCCTCCTTCCCAAGGTGACTCCCGGGGCTCTATGGGCACCATGCAGGAGGAGGTTGCGGAGGCTGACCCGGACCCTTCCTACAGGGAGACGATGGCGGTCACCAGGTCTCCTGGGTCCCCCGTCCTGACAACGGCACGTCTCAAGCTCAGAGGGCGTAATGGGGTGGCACAGCGACGTATGTGCCCACCGGCAAGTAGGCCGAGGCCCTCTGGCCCGAGGGCCCCCAGAGGACGCCCACCAGGGATGTAGTAGGCAGCAGGCTGCCATCCTATCCTGGGATGCACCTAGATGTTACACCCAAGACATGTGAAGCCTCTGTCACATTATGCCGCACTACGGGCCCACCTGCACCCGCCAACCCTCAGTGCCCTCCCTGAGCCTAAGCCCACCCGGCATGGTGATCCTAGATCTGGGGCACCCTCCTAAGGCATACCACGTGTCGGTGATGAGTGTGAACACCCTGTCAGCACCCTTTCCGCAGACAGACAGGAGTCAGACTTGCACATAGAATTGATGTACCAGAGCTCACTTTAAAGTAGGTTATCATCACCCTCTTGCCTTGAATATTGACCCGCTGACAGTGCCGACTCAGGCTCATCGCCTTGGAGTCATGTTACACACATCATGGGAAGTTGGACTGGGTGACAAAATGGTGGGGGGGGGGTGGAGGAGGGAAATCAGTAGGTGATGGGGGGGAGTGGCGGGTCGGGAGGGTGGGAGGATGGGTGGGGGGGGAAATAGTGGAAAAGGGAGCGGGGGTGAGATGACAGACAAAGCCACGTCCTACAAGAAGCGAGTGAGGTTGAGGACCTCCCTGGTCCTCCGGGCATGCCGGATCATCGCCGCTGCCTGTCCTCCATCCTCCAGCTGCTCCTGCGGGTCCTCCCCGGGCTCGTCCTCCAGCTCCTCCTGTTCCGGCCCCTCCTCGCCGTCCTCCTCAGACAGGGTCGCATGTCCCTCCTCCTTCAACTCTAGCGTATTGTCCTGCTGCTGTGCCAGGTTGTGGCGGGCACAACAGACAACCACAAATCACAACCCCAGGGGGGGTTTACTGCAGTGCATCACCAGAGTGGTCGAGGCATCGGAACTGCATTTTGAGCAGTCCGATACACTGTTTAATGACAGCCTGGGTGGTCACAAAGGCCTTGTTATATCACCTGTACATGTTGGGCTGTCGCTACCCTACCCCCCTGGGTCCCTCCCCGGCCTAATGTGTGGCTGAGTCCTCAGAGTGGCCCCTGCACATAGGCTGCTGTCTCGAGCCTCCGTCAACGTTGCTGCCTCTGCTTTCTCCGATGCCTTGTCTGCCACCAGCACCCCGAGTGCAGCTGCTGTGGGGTCCACAATACCATCCATAACGTGATGTCTAAGGAACTGGAGAGGGTGAGAGACCACTTCCACCTTGGGGCCTGCATATCCCCCAGGTCTCCCCCACCCTTAGGTTTCCTGCCTTCTCTCAGGATGCCATCCAGGCCACAGCAGGGGCCCATGGGCACCGGACCCCAGACCCTCGACCCCAGACTTCTGCCGGGAACGTAACTTGGACCGGGCTGGCTCAGGTTCCCTTCCCGATCCACACACTTGCACCTTCTGGTCGAGGGGATATCCCCAGTGTGGAAACTGAGTTCCAGGGTGTTTGATTGTTGGCTGCTGCTTCTGTGGTGTTGACGCCCCCAGGGTTCAGGAGAAGTGTCCAGGCCAAACAATCTGATTGGGATCCTAGGCAGTAACACTTGCCTGAAACATGGCGGGTGAGATTCTCCCGCAACTGGCCGGATGGCCCGGCTCCGGCGCCAAGAGTGGCGCGAACCACTCCGGCGTCAGCCCGACTGGAAGGTGCGGAATCCTCCGCACTTCCGGGGGCTAGGCCGGATCCGGAGGGGTTGGCGCAGTGCCAACTGGCACCGAAGGGCCGGCGCGAGTTGGCACATGCACAGAACCACCGACGTGTTTCCTGCGCATGCGCAGAGGGGTTCTTTTCCGTGCCGGCCATGGCGGAGCCCTACAGAGGCCGGCGCGGAAGGAAAGATTGCCCCCACGGCACAGGCCCGCCCGCAGATCGGGGCTGGATCCCCCCCGCGCCCCCGCGAGGATTCACCTAGCCGGCTTACAAGCCAGGTCCCGCCGTGATGAACCATGTCCGCTATCAACGGCCCCCGACCGGCGCGGCGTAAACACCTCCCCCGCCTGAAAACCGGCGCCGGAGCGACGGGGTGGGATTCGTGCCGCCCCCCGGGGATTCTCCGACCCGGCGAGGGGGGGTCGGGGAATCCCGCCCAGCATGTCTACCCACAGGAATGCGCTTGAGAATACTTTGTTTATTAAACAATCATCAATAACAAAGATTCGAAAATCAACTATGTAACATTCCACTTATCACACTAACCATTAAACAACAAGGAAATGTCAACGTTCCATATTGGTACCAATACAAAGCTATATCAGCTCATTTTCCAAAAAAACCAAACATACAGTATCACTCCTCACAGGTTCGTCAACAGAATCAGGGATAAGCCTGAGAATGTGTTATCATGTCCAGATCTTCGTCGTAGAAATGATCTGTCCATCAATGTGTGACTTATCAACGTATCAGTTCCATTCTTCGTCCAGGAGCTGTGCAGACCCTCCCACACGGTCCAATCTGTGAAGTGCTCATGTACCTAACATTGCCAATGCAGTCGTGGCAAAAGCCTTCAGTTCTGCAGCTAACGGCCGCCACGGTCGGAGGGAGTTGAAGTGACCTTCACCATATTACCAGGGCCAGGGCTCTGTCCTGGGAGTGTTCGGTGGGTCAGACGGGCAGCAGGTGGAGTTGCCCCTGGTATGGGTACAGACGATCTGATCTGTGGGGTGGCCTGTTGGACCCATGGGTGCTGAGCCCCTCACCCCCCAGCCCAGGGTGACACCCCACTGATGCCACCTGTCCCCCACCCCCCCGACCAGACCCATCCCACCCAGGGGCTCCCCCCACCCCCGACACTCTGCAAGGAATAGGGCAGCAGCTTCAGAGCCCCTGGGCTAATTGCCTGGTTTTGAAGATGGCTACTCGCCTCTTCTGATCCCCACAGCAGCTATTGCGCTAGTTTCACATTCAAGGGCCCTCAAGGGCGCCTGCGTGACTGCTCGCTGGGCAGTTGGTTAGATCACGTGAGGTTGTTCGATAGGAGATCCGTCCCGTTAACGATATGGAGATTGACCTTAATTGGTGATTATTGGTTTCTCGGCATGTCTAGGCGAGATCCAGAGTCCATCAACAGGAGCGGGGTGGTTAGATCGGAAACTTATCGGCACCCAGCGCGGATCCCGACTTCGGCCTCTCCCGCGACCTAATCGGCTCGCACGGATCTGCAAACGTTAGATCGCACCCCTGATCTCCAGCATTCAACAATCTAAAAATGTAACGGTTAGGTGGATAGGCTATGCTAAATTGCCCCGAGTGGGGATAGGTGGGGGATTGGACCTAGTAGGCTGCCCTTTTTAGAGGTCCGATGCAGACCCAATGGGCCCAATTGCGTCCTCTTGCACTGTAGGGATTCTATGATTCCTCCCCTAGCTCCTGATCTCCAGCCTCTCACATTCAGTCCTGATCCCAAAGTTTCCTCCCTCCAAGCCCATCTGCAGCCACCTTTCCCCAAATCCTGTCTCTGACCGAAGACTTATCGCTTTACAGAGATGCCCATTGAAGTTTCTTCTTCACTGGAGGTGCTAAAGTCAAGTCCCTAAGGATTTGATTGCCATTTAGTTTCTTCTTAGTAAGGCTCACTTGTGGCCCCTGACCGTTTCAATGGGAATATGTACTGCTTGTGTATCTGGCAGATTTCCTAAAGGAGCCAGGGTACTTCACTTGCCAAGCCCGCTGAAGGAAACAGTGGGTGGAGGATGGGGGACGGGATGGAGATGAAAACCCTGGACTCCTCCATCAGAATTTAGTGCAGCAAGTATTTAGGAGTGGAAACATGGTTTGGGATGGGTTCATCACTGCAATACACTCGAATATTGCCCCATGGAAGAGCTGAACTTCTGAGTTAATATTGTCATATATTGGTAGAAGCAAATTAAAAAAATACAACAATTTCAATTTAATTATAATAGTTAGCAGCATTATAAATTTTAGGTCAGTTGCAGAGTAGCAACAACTCGGGGATCTGCAAGTACTTGAGCCGATACAAAGAGTAACAGTAAATTGGTACTGGAAATAGATTTTGCCTATATTAGAAGGCAACAGATGATGGAACATCAGAAATTCAAGTTGGAGAGTACACATCTTAATTTGTTAATGAATGTCAGTGTAGGCTTATGAAGGAATCAGGTTTGTAGTAAGCAAATGTGAATGAGCTAGCTAATTTAAAAGACAATAATTTGAATCACCTTTTCTCCCATGTAATATTCATGTAAAATTCACAAGCAATTCATATTAAAAAATTCATATTTGCACAACAATGTGATGTTAATTTACTTAATGCAGCATGCACAACATGCAGCTTTTCAAATGCTTTGTCATTTGATTCTAACATCTGTAATATAAACAGTTCACATTAGGAAAGATGCAATGCTATACTTTCTGAGCTCATTCTAGAGGATTGAAATTGGTCTACGTGGGCAGTGCAAAATCAACGGCCTGTTACACTCCCGGCGCGAATGCCTCTCTCGAAGGGCAATCGCTCAGTTCCGAAATGGCCAGAAGTCCAGCAGGGGGGGACCCAAGAAGCAGTACCATGGACACCAGCTGTTAAACCCCTTGAGACTTGGAGGTCCACAGCATTCCTCAAAATACTGAGACACAACCCTACCCCTACCATTCCTGGACCGGTTCCCCGGTGCCCCCTCTTCATTTTCCACCTTGGGGTGGGAGGGGGTGAGGGGGCAGTGGGGAGTGATGGTGGCCTGAATGCTCACCTCCAATATCCCCTTAAGAGGTGAGGTCAAGAGGTTTGCGCTTTCATGCAGCTGTTGCAAATGCGATGAATATTAAATGAAAGGGAATGTCCCAGCAGGAAAGCCTACTAATGATATTAAAATGTATTTTAATGAGGTTCCCAACTTTCCTGGGCAGAAACCTCACCATGTCATCGGTGAGGGGCGTGGAAAATTGGGAAATGGGATCTCAGCCGCAAGAATGGTGTTTCCTGACTCTCGCGGGATTTTGTGCCCATGCCATTCTCGCTAACACCTAACGCAGACTCAAAATTCCGCCCAACGTGTCAGTTTTTATTTTCCAATGACTGGAAAAACTTTGCCAAGATTTTTAATTTCAAACCAGCCAAAAGTGACAGGGAGACGAGAAAACCTATCTCCAAAAGGAATTTTTTGTGAGCTTCAGCAGAAAGGTCAGGCACAATTAAAAATTGGCTGCCGATTCGCTAAGAGATTGCACTTTTAGCCCCATTGATGTTGCATGTTCCTTGCTGTGGGTCAGGCCTTGGAAGACCTAGCCTTTAAAATTGCAATAACACTGTTGCCTCACGGCGCTGAGGACCCGGATTCAAACCTAGCCCTTAGTCAATGTGCATGTGGAATTTATACATTCTCCCGCTGTTTGCATGGGTCTCATCCCTACAACCCAAAGATGTTCCCGCCCAATGCAAGGAAACTCTTGGGCAGCAGGGTAGCATTGTGGTTAGCACTATGGATTCACAGCGCCAAGGTCCTAGGTTTGATTCCCGCTTTGGCCACTGTCTGTGCAGAGTCTGCACGTTCTCCCCGTGTCTGCGTGGGTTTCCTCCGGATGCTCCAGTTTCCTCCCACAGTCCAAAGATGCGCCAGTTAGGTGAATTGGCCATACTAAATTGCCCTTAGGTTAGATGAGGTTGCTGGGTTACGGAAATAGGGTGGAGGTGTGGGCTTAAGTGGGGTGCTCTTTCCAAGAACCGGTGCAGACTCGATGGACCGAGTGGTCTCCTTCCGCACTGTAAATTCTATGATTCTATGTGCAGGGTAGGTGGATCGGCCACGCTAAATTGGCTTTTAATTGGAAAAAAAAGAATTGGGTACTCTAAATTTTTTTCAAAAAATAAATAAAATTGCAGCGACCTTGCACAATGAACAGGCCGTATCAAAATCTGAACAATTTTTTGGGTACATTTCAGTCCGCAATATTTGCAGTAGTGCAAGGAAAATATGAGTGAAGGCACACTGTGAGTTCACAGCTAGTACCTAAGGAAGCGAGATTCTGAATAAGGAGGAGAGCCATTTTCATTCTGGAAACCTTTTAGAAACTATGCTGATCGGAGCAGGGGCACAGTTCATTCTTCTATTGTTCATTTCAGAGGACACCAGAATGTGTACTGCGAGTTCCTCACTTACATTTTACCTAATCCCTGATAAAGACTTTATAACAACTTGACTATGACATTGGAAGTACATTTACTTCAGCGACCTTCCTGCTTGAACTGTGCTGCAATTTTCTTATAATTTTAACTCAGTATTCAATGCTGAAAATACCCTGCTGTAATGCAGAGGGCCTGGTAAATCTTCTGAACTGTGTAAGGTAACTGTTATCATTTAAATGGTTCATGTTCTATCAAGCTTGATTCTAAACAGTAACATAACATGTTGACACAAAATTTCCTTTTTGTAAAAATGTGATAAGGATTGGAAGAGAGTCAGAAGATGGTTCTGAAATTAATGGGATAGAGGAGCCCCTACTGTTCATTCCAACTGCACTGCTGCGACAGACAGAGATTCGGTCTGCCACATTGACTGCAGTCAGGATAATTGAGAATAATTCCGAGAACTCCATGGATGTGGAGGATAAAAAATGATTTTCTTTCTTAGATTGGGTTTCAAAATCAGTCATGGTCAATTTAAATTTGCCTCCTTTTGGTTTCTACCCGATCAAAACAATTAGTCAATGCTCAAACATGCCAGCCAGACAATGATTTTACATAATAAATATATGTCTTTTTTGGTGAGACACTTGTCAGTATTATTTTAAACAGGTTTGGAGTAAGAACATGGGAACATAAGAAATAGGAGCAGGTCGAGGCTATTTGGCCCTTGTGCCTTCTCTACCATTCAGTTATATCATATTTGTTGTGGCCTTAACTTCACTTGTCATGTGAGAGTGCCTTTAAGAAATGGGTGTTTAAGAAATGTACCTTTAAGAAATGGGTGTTTATCAGTGATGTCAGAGTGTGGGTGGAGCTGGGCTGTCTGTCAGCCTTTTACTTTCGTTTTAGGCTGTTTGCTGCAGGGTATGTTTTAGTTTAATTTTTAGTGTTGGAGCTGAAGCCAGACAAAGCAGGTGTACTGTTGTTCTTTGTGCCATGAAAAGACTGTCTCTCGTTCATTTGGTGAATTCAGAATTATAAATGTCCTCTGTAGTGAATGTAAACCTAATGTGCTTCTGTTAAAAGGTGTTTCTTTTGTCTTCTGGATGGTGTTTGGTAAGTTATTAAGGATTACTTAGTGTTGTATTCTTTGGGGGTTGTATTTGAATTGATGGTTGCTAAGATGTTCACTGTATGTTTTAAAAAGGTTAACTTGAGTTCATAGAATAAACATTGTTTTGCTTTAAAAAATACTTTTCCATTTCTGCTGCACCACACCTGTAGAGTGGGCCGTGTGCTCCCCATATCACAATCTATTAAAAGTTGTGGGTCAGGTGAACTCCATGGTACTCTTTGGGGTTCTCTAAACCCTGGCCCATAACAAATTGGGGGCTCATCCGGGATAAAAGTCTATCTATTGGATTGGCTTAGTGAACTTAAAGACAGTGAGGCGTGAGCATATTGTGGTTGCTTATCAGGTGTGGTATTCTAGGGAGTGTGTTGTGGACAATGCCTCTTTCAGAGGCTCTGAAGATTTTGGGGGTGGAGACAGTCACATGCAGTACCTTACAGACAGAGACTAAAGGCAGACTGTTAGATTTGACAAAAACATTGCAGTTAACATTACCTGACAAAATGTGAAAAGATGAGGTAATTATGTCGGTGGCTAAGCATTTAAAGTTGCCTGAGATACAGTTTGACTCATTGGAAATTGCAAAAATTCAGTTACAAATTAAACAAATGGAACATGAGAAAGAATTAAAGCAGCTTGAATACGAAAGAGAGGAAAAAGAAAGAGAGAGCGGGAAAATAAAAAGAGAGAGCGGAAAAAGAAAGAGAAAGAGATAGTGAGGAAAAAGAAAGAGAGAGAGAGGAAAAAAAAGGAGAGAGAAGAAAGGAGATAAGAAAGAATAGCCCGAGCAGAACAAAAAGAAAGAGAAAGGGAGATACAGATCAGGGAAAAGGATAAAGAGAGAGAGTTTGAACTTCAGAAAATGGCCATGAAATATAACTGTCAGTTAAAATTGGCAGACATAACGCGAAATGTATAGTTTGAGGACAGTGATGAGGATAGTGAGAAAGAGCGTCAAAGTCGAAGGCTTGGTGGGAATCTATTTAAATATGTCCAAGAACTGCCAAGGTTTGATGAGAAGGAGGTAGAAGCCTTTTTCATTTCATTTGAGAAGGTAGCTAAACAAATGAAATGGCCACAGGACATGTGGGTATTACTGATTCAAACAAAACTGATAGGTAGGGATAGTGAAGTGTTTGCATCACTACCGGAGGAGGTATCTGGGACAGATGAGGAGGTGAAAGAATCCATCTTAGGTGCATATGAACTAGTGCCTGAAACCTACAGACAAAGGTTTAGAAATTTAAGGACCTTTTAAGCATATTCACATGACACACTCGGTGAGTTTTCCTTCTATCCGGCGTTTTTACCATATAATTCACCTCACTTAATTTCCTTTCAATTTGATACGGTCCACAAAACCTCACTTTTAAAGGCTCCCCTACCACTGGTAACAACACTAAAACTTTATCTCCACTGGCAAAATAACGAACTTTGGATTTCTTGTCCATGACCCGTTTCATCACATTTTGTGCAACTTTCAAATGTTGTCTAGCCAATTCACCTGCTCTATTTAATTGTTCCCTAAGATTGACACGTAATCCAATAATGCAAATACTGATTTATCATTCACCAATTTTTCCTTAATCAATTTAAGTGGTCCTCTTACCTCATGACCAAAAATTAGTTCAAAAGGACTGAATTTTGTTGACTCATTAGGTGCATCCCTAATTGCAAACAGTACGAATGGAATTCCTTTATCCCAATCCTCTGGATAATCTTGACAATAAGCCCTCAACATTGTTTTTAATGTCTGACGCCACCTTTCTAACGCTCCCTGCAATTCTGGATGGTACGCAGTTGATTTAAATTGTTTTATTCCTAAGCTATCCATAACTTCTTTGAATACCCTTGAGGTAAAATGTGATCCTTGATCCGATTGTATTTCTGTGGGTAGTCCATATCGAGTAAAGAATTCAAGTAATTCCACCATAATCTTTTTAGCTGTAATATTACATACTGGAATGGCCTCGGGAAACATCCATTATAGTCAAAAGATATTGATTCCCACTTTTTGTTTTAGGAAGCGGTCCTACACAATCGATTAGGACCCTTGTAAAAGGTTCCTCAAATGCTGGAATGGGTATTAAGGGCACTGGTTTTATCACTGCTTGAGGTTTCCCTATCACTTGACATGTGTGACATGATTGACAAAATTTAACTACATCTTTATGTAGTCCAGGCCAATAAAAATGTTTCTGGATTTTAGCTTGAGCTTTCCTTATTCCCAAATGACCTCCCACAGGTACCTCATGTGCAACTCGCAACACCTCTTTATACCCTCCTGGCAATACTACTTGATGAACTTCTGCCCACTTTTCATCCGCCTGCATATGTAAAGGTCTCCATTTTCTTATCAAAACATTACTTTTGCGGTAATAATTCTCTGGTATACACTCAGATTCCTCTTCCCTGTATGCTTTCTGATACATCCGTTTTATTTCTACATCTTTCTGTTGTAACTCCGCCAATTTTCCTGAGTGTGTCATGTGAATATGCTTAAAAGGTCATTTGAAAGGGAAGGAGAGAAAAAGGAGGAGGTTTTAAATGATTCTAACTCAAAGTGACGAACCAAATCCAGATGACTGTGAATTTGACATACCTCAAATTAAATTGGAAAACAAGGATTTTCTTAAAAATTGGGCGTAATTGTTGAGTTTCCTTCCAGAGGAAAAACAAACTGACCTGAAAGATTTATTGATATCACTTGGGCAAGTTTGCGGAGATAAATTGGGAAGTACTAAAATGGCTATACATGATGTAGATGTGGGAAATGCTGTTCCTATCAAACAACTTCCATACAGACTTAGCCCTTTAAAATTGGCACAGGTTAACAAAGAGATTAAGAGTATGCTTAAAAATGGCATAATTGAAGTGGGTTGCAGCGAATGGAGCTCACCCATAGTGATGGTATTGAAACAAGATGGTACCCAATGGTTGTGTGTGGACTATAGAAAGGTTAATGCAGTTACAAGAACGGACTCTTATCCTACCCCACGTTTGGAGGATTGCTTTGAGAAAGTGGGACAATCAGCTTTTATTTCCAAACTGGATTTACTTAAAGGTTACTGGCAGGTACCTTTATCCGAAAGGGCGAAGGAGATTTCAGATTTTGTGACTCCAGATGGTATATACCAATTCAAAGTTATGCCATTTGGCATGGAAAACGCCCCAGCCACATTTCAACTGTTAACTAACAAAGTTGTTTCAGGATTACCCAATTGTGCGGTATACATCAACGATCTGGTAATTTTCAGCCAGACATGGAAAGAACATTTAAAACATCTGATGGAGTTATTCGATCGACTTCAGGAGGCGGGTTAGGTCATGAACCTAGCCAAAAGTGAATTTGGAAAAGCCCAAGTCACTTTCCTTGGCCATACAAATGGACAGGGCCGAATGGTCACACCGGATGTGAAGACAACAGTTATTGAGGAGGTTTCAATACCCTCAAGACGAAGGGAAATAATGTGATTTCTTGGCATGAGTGGATTTGATCGAACATTTGTGCAAAGGCTTTGTAGCGTGATTGCTCCACTGATGGACTTGCTGAAGAAACGTCAAATATTTCAGTGGACAGCGGACTTTCAACAGGCATTTGACTGCCTGGAAGCTGTGAAAACCAATGCTCCTGTATTGGAGAATTGCAAGGGACTCTGTGATCAGATTGAACTAAAGTATCTGACTTTAAATGGGAATGCCGAGGCGCAGAGAAATGGATGGATCGTGCAGAGGCCTTCTTGTTCAAAGAGACTGTCAATCGAGAAGGATTTCAGTTGGAGGAAGAAGATCGCAAAAAAATGGATTATGTTATTATACCTGTTTGCGTATGTTGTTTTTTTTAAACAAAAAGTATATTTACTGTGTGCATTTTTTAAAGGATAGTGAAAAGATGAAAAATAAAACCATCTTGAAGTTCATGGTTTATTTTCTTTTTCTTGGGGGGCGCGTCCTGTGAGAGTACCTTTAAGAAATGGGTGTTTAAGAAATGTACCTTCAAGAAATGGGTGTTTATCAGTGATGTCAGAGAGTGGGTGAAGCTGGGCTGTCTGTCAGCTTTTTACTTTCGTTTTAGGCTGTTTGCTGCAGGGTGTGTTTTAGTTTTGTTTTCATTGTTGGAGCTGAAGCCAGACAAAGCCATGAAAAGACTATCTCTTGATCATTTGGTGAATTCAGAATTATAAATGTTCTCTGTAGTGAAGGTAAAATTAATGTGCTTCTGTTAAAAGGTGTTTCCTTTGTCTTCTGGAAGTTGTTTGGGAAATTATTAAGGATTACTTAGTGTTGTATTCTTTGGGGGTTGTATTTGAATTGATGATTGCTGAGATGTTCACTGTATGTTTTAAAAAGATTAATTTGAGTTCATAGAATAAACATTGTTTTGCTTTCAAAAATACTTTTCCATTTCTGCTGTACCGCACCTGTGGAATGGGCCGTGTGCTCCCCATACCACAATCCATTAAAAATTGTGGGTCAGGTGAACTCCCATGATACAATTTGGGATTCTCTAAACCCTGGCCCGTAAGGCACTTTACTGTCTGCCCCCCATAACCCTTGACTCCCTTGTAGATCAAAAATCTATCTGACTCAGCCTTGAATATATTTAATAACCCAGCCTCCACTGCTATCTGGAGAAAAGAATTACAAAGATTAATGATCCTCTGAAAGAATAAATTTCTCCTCATCTCTGTCTTAAAAGGGAGATTGCTCGTTTTGAAACTGCGCCACCTGGTTCTAGATTCCCTCATGAGGTCAAACATCCTCTCAGCATCTACCTGGTCAAGCCCCCTAAGAAACATTTTGTTTCTTTTAGACTCCACTGAGTTTAGGTCCAACTTGCTCAACCTTTCCTCGTAAGACAGCCCCTCCATCCCAGGCATCAGCCTAATGAATCTTCTCTGAGCTTCTTGCAATTCAAGCATGCCCCTATTATGAAACAGGCCAAAACACAACACAGTACCCGAGGGGCAAAGTTTTACATGCCCCTCCAGGCTTTGGGAGGGTAGCTCGCAAAGTCCCTCCGATGGTCATTCCCCCTGGCTTCCGGCCCGCCTTGAGCTCTGTGATTTTACAGCCCATTGCCCTTTTCACAATTGTGTCCCTTATGACGCCTCAATTTTCTGGCTGGCAGAAGGAGTTCAAGAGCAGGAGAAGACTAAAAAATCAGGCTTCGGGCAGGAAGGAGGGGAATAGAGCAGTTCCATCAATGGCCACCTTTCAAAATAGGGCATCCCCCCAAAGCAAGGTTTGCCCCCTGTGGATGCTCTCCCCACCTTGCCCAGACCTCACCTCCCTTTTCCACTTTGAGATCCCGACACTCACCTGATCCTAGACTTTGGGCTGTAGACACTGAGGATTGCTTGTTGTACCAGTCCTGTCTGCTGTAGCCTTTGGTGCTGCTAAGACAACAGAGCTGCCAGTCAATCAAATTAACTCCTTGGAGGGTGATGTGTTCGCCACTGACCTTTCAGGAAAACCCCCAACCCAAACAATCCTGTCCTAAGTGTGTTCTCACCAATTTCCTGTACAGTTGTAGCAAGACTTTCCTAGTTTTATACTCCATCCCCTTGCAATAAAGGCCAACATCCAACATTCCACCTGCTTTCCTAATTACTTGTAGCTATTTACCAGACATTTGTGATTTGTGCACCAGAACACTCAGATGCCTCTGTACCCACAGCATTTTGCAGTCTCCACCTATTTAAATAATAATCTGCTTTTCTCCTCTTCCACCAAAAATGGACAGCCACACATTTTCGGACATTATACCCCATTGTGCCAAGTGTTTGCCTCTCGATTAACCTATCTGTCTCTATACAAGGAAAGTTTGAACTTTTTGAGAATGATTCCATGGTCTGGTGTTCCCAATGTAAAGTGACGCTTGTAGGCAGTGCTTCTTGGGAATTTAAAATTTGTGTAAAATAACAAGAAAATGTGGCTTTTCAATTTAATTTCTTAGCACCAGTAAATATTTTAGTTTTTGAGGGTCTAAATCAACTTTTCAAAAAGCTTGTAAGTGATTAAATTTCGAAAGTGACCAGAATTGTTCACTTCCTTAATCAGATTCCTCTATTACAGGGTTTATCAATGTGCAGGTCACAACCTGTGGGTGAGTCAAGTATGGGTGTTAGGAGGGTCACAGAGTGATCGCAGCATTTCTGCAGTGAACCTGACCGTAGCAGGAGCACCGAACAGCTGCTACCGGAATTAAATTGAGAATGGCGGCCGCTGTCACCTTTTAAATGAGAACAAAATGAAGCTGGGTGCAGTCTTCCGACCACTGGCGGCAGCAGTGAGCAGGTCACACGCCCTGCACATACACTTGCTGTCAGGTGTCATGTATGTACGTGACATTTTGGCACCAAATCATGGAGGAGAGCTTCTTCCATTTTCTAACAGGAGACTGTGAAGATGAATCGTTTTGTTACAAGAATGAGATGGCCAGAGAAACAAATAGGCAGAATTCCTGCTGGCCAGGATCTCACATCAGAATCTTCTGGAGAGAGCTGCTCTGCTCAGGAGAGTCCATGGCAGGACAGAGCAGTGCTGGTGTTAGTTCTGTACAGAGTTCCAGGGCCTCCGGTTAGCAGCCTGCAAAGAAGCCTGCTGTATAAAGATGATTTCTTGAGGTTTGAGCTTGTCAATTGTGCCAATGCAAATAAGGATGTGTGTTATATGCAGGGAAGTACTGTTAATGAGAGGAGAAGTTTCAGATTTGAAAGAGAAGTGGAGGGTGAAAGATTCCTTTTGCGGTTGAGGCCCCAGTGCCAGTTATCAACTTGAAGCTGACTCCAAATGAAAAGACTACGGGCATGATTTAACCAAAAGATTTCGAAATGCGGTAGCAAGTGGGAACTGCTGCGAGCTTCCCGACCCTCGGACCAGTGAGGTTGCCATTGCTATAAACCGTGAAGTGGTCCACTTAATGAGGCAAGCAAACAATCAAACGATTGTCCTGCCAGTTGATTTTCCGGGACCGTGCTCGCCAGCCACCTGCTAACAAAGGAGAGCAGCATTTAAACCGGTCCTCCACAGCCAACTCCACTCCACTCACAGCCATGACACCGAGGAGACCAGCTCTACAATTCGGGAAGCGACCTGGGGGAGGCCAGATGGGATGTCCTGTCCCCCCAGAGAGTCAGCCAGTGGCCCTGGGAGGAAGTGGCAGCGGCTGTTAACTCAGTTAATGTGACCAGGAGGACCGGCAACCTGTGCCGTAAGAAGAACTACAAACTCCACCGGGCTGCATGGCTGGGTTGGCACCGGACCTCTAAAGTCCCCCCACTCAAGAATGCACCTGACACTGCCACTGCCCTGCACCGTTCCGTGCTCCAGCCCATCCATGTCCAGCAGTGCTGCTCACACCGCCACACCCCCATACCCCCACCCACCCTCCCGCATTATGCTCACACCCCCACAATGAATGACCTGTGCAGCTCACGATGCTCCCTCTGTGTCCCAGCGAGAGAAGTTGGCCCACGACAGACAGGAGAGGTCCCAGACAGGCGGCGAGTAGCAGAACATAAGAGTCCTAACCCCCTACGAAGAACAGGCACTGGAGGTCACGGGACTGGCACAGGACAGATCTGTCACCGACGTTGAGGTTGGCGTGCGGCGTAGAGGTGAGTGTCCACTGACCCCCACCCAGATGATCTGCCACAAGTGAGTTGTTAATGCCATACAGAATAACCCAACCCCACTAACCACATTTCCAATCTCCTCCAGGATCTTCATCCGAAGGTGCCTCCTATGAGGATTTCCTCCAGGTACTCTGGTTTCCTCCCACAGTCCAAAGATGTGCATGTTAGGTGGATCGGTCATGCTAAATTGCCCCGAGTGTCCAAAAAAGGTGCGTAGTTTAGGGGAACTCCAAGGACACTACCGTATTTGCAGCACAGCTGTCATCCCGACCCTCTACCAGTGCAGAAACACATACTTCGGTGGACGACAGTAGTGGACAGTCTTCTGGGGCACATTCTGTTGAGCACCGCACAGTTCCTGATGCACATCAGGTGGCAGGAACACCCAGGCTAGACAGAAGTCGGAGGTTGCTGGATCTCAGGACCCAGCTGGGTCCCAGTCAGATGCTGAGCCTCTGGACCAGGCTAGGGTGGCGACTGCAGTGGAGAGCCTGGTGCACAACGTCGGCACAATTAGTGGAGGTGGCCAAGACGTAGCTCAGTCAGTGACGGCCTTGGCTGAGTGACTCGAAAGCGTGCCCAGTCACTGGGGTACCTGACCCAGGTGGGCATTGCCGAGGCGCTGCGGGCCATATCCCAGTCTCAGGTGGGCATTGCCGAGGCTCTCCAGAGCATTTCCAGCTCACTGGGGAAGGTCTCCCACTCTCGTGGACATAGCCGAGGCGTTGCGGGACATGACCCAGTCTTAGGTGGGCATAGCTGAGGAGCTGCGGAGCTTGTTCCAGTGACAGGTGGACATTGCTGGGTGCTCCAGAGCATGTCCCAGATGTCCCAGTCACTGAGGAGCATCGCCGAGGGCATCGGCACTGTGCCGCAGACAATGGGGAGATGCCACGGCTGGGAGAGCTAGTAGGCATGGGGCATCCGGGGCGCGATTCAGCTGCCCCACCACCCTGAGGCGAACCGCAGGGTCCTATGTGCACTGACCGGGAGGATGGGGCACTGAGTGCCAACCCATAGCGATCCTACGGAGTGGCAAAGGAGCCCACCAGAGAACGCCCGCCAGTGACGTCGGAGGCCATGGGACACAGTAGGCAGCAGGATGCCTCCACCTTTGATTTGCATTTGGCGGACACACCTACTGCAGCGGTAGAGCACTGAAGGCTAAGCAGGTCGAGGATCACTGAGAGGACACCTGGGGGAGGGAGGTTGAGAGCGCATTGCGGGGGGAAGGGATGTGGGGGAGGCGTTGGGCGAGTGGGCGGCACCACTGAGGGGGAGTGGGGCAGTTGGGGACACAAATGTATAGAATTTTAAACTGTTGACCTTGATTAATATGACGCCTTTCTTCCGTGATGCAGGCCAAGTACCAATACCATGCCCAGCTCCTGGACATTAGAGGTCCTGGATGCCTCTTTCTCCACCCCGACATCCCCCCATCCCTCCGGCAAACTGCATGCAGATGCTGGGTGTGAGCGAGCACTCAGCAGGCAGGCAGGTGTCAGACTATAGATTGAGGAGCACCAGCGCTCAGCTCACAGCGCGTTATCATCACCTGCTGCCCTCGACAGTGGCCTCTGACTGTGCGACACAGTCCCATCACCCTGGAGTTATATTACACAGACCCTGTGAGGGTAGGACAGGATGGGACATGGGGTGGGGTACAGTGGACTTAACCACGTCCTGTATGAAGCGGGCGAGGATGAGGACCTCCCTGGCCCTTCCGGCTTGCCGGACCCTCGCCACTGCCACCTGTCCTCAATCCACCGGCTGGTCCTGTGGGTCCTCCCCATCCTCCAGCCCCTCCTCACCCTCCTCCTCCACCTCGGAGATGCCAAATGTCCCTCCTCCTCCACCTCTAGCACATCGCCCCGCTGCTGTGCCAGGTTGTGAAAGGTGTACTGCAATGCACCACCAGAGCGGTTGAGGCATCAGAACTGCATCTTGACGAGTCCGATGGACCACTCAAAGACGGCTCGGGTGGCCGCATGGGCCTCATTGTATCGGGTCTCTGCATCGGTCACCGGTTTCCGTACTGGCATCATTAGCCAGGTCCTCAGCGGGAACCCGTTATCCCCCAAGAGCCAAACAGTCATCCTGGGGTGGTCTTTGAAGAAGTCAGGGATGTCCGACTGCCCCAGGATGTAGCTGTCGTGCCCACTCCCTGGAAAGAGTGCGCTACGTGCATGATCTTCATGTGGTAGTCGCACATGAGCTGGATGTTCAGGGAGTGGAATCCCTTCCTGTTGATGTAGGCCACTCCCAGATGGCCCGGTGAGCAAAGGCGACACAATTTGCGAGTGTGCTCTTGATCACCATCTGGTGGTTAGAAGCTTTCACATCAAATTATTAACCCTTCATTTATCATACAATATACATATTGTCACACCCATTTAAACCAGGAACAGTTTGTTCGAAAGCTATGGTTCAGAAAGAAGGTGCTCAGAGAACTGTTTTACCTCTTGGAACCAAACATGTATAGCGGGATTCTCTCTTCCGCTGGTCCCCACGCTGGTGGGAAAACCGACGGCAACGATTCCAGCATCAACAGGCCCCAAGGTGAGGAATTCTCACCTGTCTCGGGGATAGGTGGACGGAGGAGGGGCTGACGCCGATCAGCCGGCGCCAAAGGGATGGCGTGAGTTCGCGCATACACCAAAGGGCCGTCGTGATCTTGCGCATGCGCAGACCGGCCGGCGTATTTTGGCACATGCGCTGGGGGTTCTCTACTCCGCGCCAGCCATGGCGGAGCCTTACAGAGGCCGGCGCGGAAGGAAGAGGTGCCTCCACGGATCAGGCCCGCCCGCAGATCAGTGGGCCCCGATCGCGGGCCAGGCCACCGTGGGGGCCCCCCGGGGTCGGATCCCCCCGCAACCTCCCGAGGACTGCCCCTGCCGACTTACCTGCCAGGTCCCGCAGCAACCATGCGTAACCCACGCCGGCGGGACTGGCAAAAAACGGACAGCCGCTCGGCCCATCGGGGCCCGGAGAATTGCCGGGGGGCCGCTGCCAACGGCCCCCGACCGGCATGGCGTGAATCCCGCCCCCCCACTCGAAAAACGGTGCCGGAGAATACGGCAGCCGGAGTCGGGGCGGCAGGATGGGATTCTCGCCGTCCCCTGGGGATTCTCCGACCCGGCGGGGGGTCGGAGAATCCCGCCCGTAGCCTCAAAGCCGTGTGAGGACATCACTACCAGCGACTGTGAAGTGGATTATGCCCCTCTGAATAGAGAGAAGCAGTTAGAGCGCACACATGGCTTTGCAGGTTAGCGGCTACCCCATAGTGTAGGGAGCCCTTGGATACACACATGGCTTTGTGGGTCATAACCTCTCAGTGTGACCACTCTCAGCACGATATACTGACGAATGCCAGCCACCCTGCATTCATTCTGTACTAGTCAGCTGTTTCATCTATCTTTCAGCCACTGCATTAAGCTTATAGAGTGGCTGCTTGGTGACAAGAACTATCCACTCAGACCCTGGCTGGATCCACTCTGCAATCCAAACGTACATGGCAGCCACTCACTGAGTGAGCTTTGCTGCAGTACAAAATGTCACTGTGCAGATAATTGGGCACTGATGCAAAGGCTTCGATTGTTCTGGTGGAGCCCTCCACCAGCCACATGAGTGGACATCTTAGTTTGTGGTGGTTTGCTGCATCCGCCAGAAGCTGGTAATCATGAGGGCATAACCCTTGCCAACACAGATTTGGCGACTTCAGAAAGAGGAAGGGAGGAGGCAGCCAGCACATGCATGTCCCAGATGGGCTGCCCCTGTGTGTCTAATATGACTGCGGTTCCCCTGAATACAACCCTGCATTGTCGAGCAGTCCCAAACCTTATCATCTTCACTTACAGCCCATCAGTGTCCTCTTGGCCAGATTTCTGACACAAAATACACCAAACAGACAACCATTCCATACTAACTTTGTACAACAGCCAGATTGTATCCCCTCTTTAAGAAGTGCAGTTTGGTTCAAAATGGTGCAAGCTATCTTTAAATGATGCTCGCCTCGATTGAACTTCAGCTTCCTGCTGAGGTGTGCAGCCACTAGACAGCATGCTCGATGCTGGATTCCATACCACAGTCATTACAATGAGCTGGCACCATGAATTCTGTGTGCTCAGGTGCAGAGGAGTGTGGATGGTGATGTTGCAAGCCTCTACAATGATTCATCACGAAAAGGTGAATTGTTTGAAAAAATCTATTTATTGGAGGTTTGACATTTCATATCATATGTTACACAACGAGACAAAATCAAAACATGTATCTACAAGAATTTGCAGCAACTGTAGTTTCAGCTATTTTACATAGGCTGTATCCTCTCGATACGTAGAGCTTATACAGGGTGTGCTATGCTGCTTAGTGCTTGCTGGGACAGACCGTGGCCTGCGGTATGCCCGCTCGGTCTTGTTGGGCTGCTTCTCTGAGAGGGAGTTTTTAAAAAAATAGTTATGGGTGGGGGGGGGTCTATGTTTGGGAGCCCCCGGAAGTTGGCCGTTACTGTTGTGCGGCCTGTCTCCTGCCCTGGTTGCCTCCTGGCACTTAGCCATGCTGGGGACATGGGGGGGGGGGGGGGGGGGGGGAGAATATGTCCGCTGGATGAGCTCTTTCTTTTGTTTTCCTGTGTCCCTTGTGGCTCTCCTCTTTTTGAAAAGTTTTTTTTTGTGAAGATATTTTATTCCAAACATGCCCAATATCAACACATTCTAAAAAAACATAGTTAACAGATGGTACAATTTTTCACCTTTTATTCCCTCCCCCCACCATGACGAACAGCTCCTCAAATTAAGTAATGAACGACCTTCACCGTACTTCGAAACCTTCTGACGCCCTCAGGCCAGAGAAAGTCGTACAAATCCCCAGCCAGGCAGCAACCCCCCTGTTGCGTATCCGACCTCCAATTCAAAAGAATCCTTCGCTGGGCAATCAGGGAGGCAAAGGCCAAGACATCGGCCCCCTTCCCCTCCAGCAGCCCCGGCTCCTCCGAGACCCCAAAGATCACTGCCATAGGGTCCGGCCTAATCTCCACCTCCACTATCCTAGATAGCTTCCTAAAAACTGCCTCTCAAAAGCTCTACAGCTTCTTGCAGTCCCAAAACATGTGCACATGATTCGCCGGCTCCCACCCACACTTCTCACACCCGTCTGTTACCCCCTGGAAGAACCAACTTATCCTCACCCGGGCCCTGTGCACCACTTTGAACTGAATCAAGCCTCGCGCAGGAGGAGGTTGAGTTCACCCGCCGCATCGCCTCCCACCAGAGTCCTCAACCTATCTCCCTCCCCAACTCCCCCTTCCACTTACGCTTTATCCTCGCTACCTGTGCCTTGCCCTGCTCCCCCAACCACCCGTATATGTCCCTAATCGTGCCCTTCCCCAAGTCATCAGAAAGGAGCAGCTGCTCTAATAATGTGTATTCCAGTAGCTGGAGGAACATCAGCCAACCCTTTTGTGCGAAGTCCCACACCTCCATATACCGGAACTCAATTCCCCTCAGTAACTCAAACCTCTCCCGTAGCTATGGTTCCCACACAGTGGCGTCAACACCAACATTTTACCCAACTTATAATGCCTCCTGAACTGGTTCCATATCCTAATAGTCGTCTCCACCACCGGACTCCATGTATACTTCCCTAGGGCTAACAGCAACGCGGCCGAAACCTGGGCCCTCAAACTAGAATCCCCGCACGGCTTCACCTCCAACCTAATCCACTCTGCCCCCTCCCTCCCACCAATACCTCCCCTTCTTCAGATTCGCAGCCGAGTAATAATGCATCAGGTTCGGGAGCGCCAGCCTCCCTTTCTGCCTCCCACTGAAAAGTATTTTTATTGGAATTTTAACACTTAATATCAAAATATTTTAAAAAAGCAAAAACAACAACTACAAATATACCACAGGTTATCCCAGTGTTTGTGACCATAGTCTTCATAATCAAGTTTCCTAATTGACAATGGTGTACAGAGTTACTTAGGGAACATCTTATTTACATTAATCGTGTTGAGAAGAGTCATGATTTTAGAGGATGAGCAGGATATTCTGCTTCCCCGGTTCTTTACATGTGCGAGGGGCCTGTGTCCCTCCATGTTTTGGGCCTTCATCCATGCCTCTCCACTGTGTTGTGTGTGGATTTCCCTTCTCCCCGGCGGTTCTCCCCCCACTCTCCTCCCATGTGCCCTCCCCCTGCTTCCACCTCTCCTCCCATCCTATCTGTCTCACAACCCCTCCCAATTGATGGTTACGAACAGGATTGGTAAACCTGTGAAGAGCTCTGGATGTTCTTCTTCACCTGTCGTGGAATCTCTCCTCGAAGCCCCGATTGAGAATTTCAGGGATTTAGACAGATTTGAAAGACATTCTGGGTGGCGCTGCCGACATCCAACCTGGCAGACGTCTCCACTGAGCGATCAGAGAGATGAAGGCCAGGGCATCCGCCCCTTTAAGCCTGTGAAGAGCTCTGGATGCTTTGACACCCCGAAGACTGCCACAAGTGGGCATGGCTCCCTCGTAGCCCCCACAACCCTGGACATGGCCTCGAAGAATGCTGTCCAGAACCAAATGAGACTGGAGCAGGACCAGAACATGTGGGTGTGACTGGCTGTGCCCCCCTGAAACTGTTTGCACTTGTCCTCCACCCCCGGGAAGAACCCGCTCATCCTTTTCTTGCTTAGATATGCTCAGTTTACTGCTGTACTAGTCTTAGCCCTGTGCATGAGGAGGTGGAGTTAATCCTGTGCGGCACCTTGATCCAGAGTCCTCCCCCTATCTCCATGCCTAACTCCTTCCCCCATTTCCATTGCATTTCGTCTAGTGGGGTCTGACCTTTAATATGAGTTGTCCGCATATGTCACCACATTTTGTCTCCCCCGAGCCAATCAAGCCCCACCACCATGTCCAAAAGTGTGTCCAGGTAGTTGGGGAGAACATAAGACCATAAGACATAGGAGCGGAAGTAAGGCCATTCGGCCCATCGAGTCCACTCCGCCATTCAATCATGGCTGATTTCAACTCCATTTACCCGCTCTCTCTCCATAGCCCTTAATTCCTCGAGAAATCAAGAATTTATCAACTTCTGTCTTAAAGACACTCAACGTCCCGGCCTCCACCGCCCTCTGTGGCAATGAATTCCACAGACCCACCACTCTCTGGCTGAAGAAATTTCTCCTCATCTCTGTTCTAAAGTGACTCCCTTTTATTATAAGGCTGTGCCCCCAGGTCATAGTCTCCCCTGCTAATGGAAACAACTTCCCTACATCCACCCTATCTAAGCCATTCATTATCTTGTAAGTTTCTATTAGATCTCCCCTCAACCTCCTAAACTCCAATGAATATAATCCCAGGATCCTCAGACGTTCATCGTATGTTAGGCCTACCATTCCTGGGATCATCCGTGTGAATCTCCGCTGGACCCGCTCCAGTGCCAGTATGTCCTTCCTGAGGTGTGGGGCCCAAAATTGCTCACAGTATTCTAAATGGGGCCTAACTAATGCTTTATAAAGCTTCAGAAGTACATCCCTGCTTTTATATTCCAAGCCTCTTGAGATGAATGACAACATTGCATTTGCTTTCTTAATTACGGACTCAACCTGCAAGTTTACCTTTAGAGAATCCTGGACTAGGACTCCCAAGTCCCTTTGCACTTCAGCATTATGAATTTTGTCACCGTTCAGAAAATAGTCCACGCCTCTATTCTTTTTTCCAAAGTGCAAGACCTCGCACTTGCCCACGTTGAATTTCATCAGCCATTTCTTGTCTCTTTGTCTCTTTGTGGAGAAAATCGCACAGCTGCAAGAACCAAAGTTTGTTCCCTTTTGGGAGTTGGAGCTTCTCCGAAGTTACCCCAGGGTCGCTAGTCTACCGTCCATGAACAGGCCCTTCACCCTCAAGGCCCCTCTATCCTCCTTCCATGTCCTAAATGTGCCGTCAATCCTAGCCGGTGTGAACTTAGGGTTATTGCAGATGGGGGCCTCTGTAGACGTATCACTGAGTTTGAAGTGGCGCCCGAACTGGTTCCAGATATTTAATGTGGCTACTACCACTGGGCTCCTATGTGTGCGGGGGGGCTGGGAGTGAGTTGGTGGCCAGTGCCTGGAGAGTCGTCCCCGGGCAGGAGGCCTTGTCCCTTTTGACCCAGTCTGCCTTCAACTCTTTCAGTCATCACCTCACCCGTTCTGCGTTTGCCACGCAGTGGTAGAATAGGAGGTTTGGCAGGGCCAGGCCTCCCACTCTGCCACTGTTGTGTTATATAATTTGGAATAACACAAGCTGCCACTTGATGCAGTTTTGAGTAAAAGATGCTCCAAACTTTCAAGTGAGTTCAATGTGTTTTATTGAACTATTAGCACAGTTCTCAATGAGTTCGACTCTCTGCTAATCTAAATGTAGTAACTCAGTCTAACTGAGCCAGCCTTGCTTTAAGCCACGTGCTGGGGTGTGATACTGAGGATACACCCTGTCTCACTCTGTAGATGTTGGTCTGTGGAAAGAGGCGGGGTGTGAGTGCCTCATCCCTTTTATAGTGAGATACCACCTCTGAGTGTCCTGACTGCTCATTGGTCATGTCCTTATCTATGTGTTCATTAGCTGCATGTTTGCATATCATGACATCGCCCCTTTTTTTAATGTTTTGTTGGCGTATGTGAATGTATTTACATGTGAATGAGTCTGTCTAATGTGACTGAATGAGGACAACAGAACAGAGCAAACGTTCAAAAGTCCTTGTGTCTGATCCTGGTCGACTGCCGGAGAGGTGGCAGAGGGGACGACGGGCTTTGAAAGTCGGGATGGAAGCCTGACTGGTGGCCTCGTGGTGCGGGGTATCAGGAGGTGGCAATTCAACATATGGAAATGGAGGATAAAGTGGTTGCGGCTAGGCAACGTTGCGCAGTGCCCGTCGATTCCTTCGCACGATGGAGCCATCAGCCATATGTACAACATAAGAGCCTGTCGAACAACGACAGCCAGGGCAAACCACCCACCATCTTTGGTGTCTGCCGGGGATAGCATGGCCAGATCGGAGGCATGGGCATCATAGCCCTGCTTTTGATGGTCTCTGAGCTGCTGCATATTCTGCAGCACCGGGCGGTGATCCAGGTTGGGCAGGTGTATGGCTGGAAGCGTCCGCAGGTACCTGTTCATTAGGAGTTGAGCCGGCGACATGCCAGTGGACAATAGAGTTGCCCTGTACACGAGCAGTGCAAGGTGTATGTCGGAAGCAGAGTCCGCGGCCTTGCAATTGAGCTGTTTCACAATGTGCACCCCTTTCTCGACTTTTCCATTGGACTGCGAATAGTGCGGACTGGAGGTGACATGCTGGAAATTGTATGACCTGGCAAATGTGGACCATTCTCGACTGTTAACGCACGGGCCATTGTCGCTCATGGCGGTGATTGGGATGCCATGCTTTGAGAACGTCTCCTTACAGGCCTTGATGACGGTCCGAGAGGTGAGGTCCGGGAGCTTCAGCACCTCAGGATAATTGGAGAAATAGTCGATGATCAATACGTAGTCGCGACCATTCGCATGAAAGAGATCGATGCCAAACTTGGACCATGGAGAGGTCACTATGTCATGCTGTTAGAGCGTTTCCTTGCTCTGCGCTGGCTGGAACCGCTGACAGGTAGCACAGATCAGGACCATGTTCGTGATGTCCTGGCTGATGCCGGGCCAGTAGACAGCTTGCCGGGCTCTGCGTCTGCACTTCTCGACTCCCAGGTGTCCTTCATGAATCTGGCGCAGCACCAAGCTCTGGAGACTGAGCGGAATGACAATCCGGTCCAGCTTGAGGAGGATACCATCAATCACCGTCAGGTCATCCTTCACATTGTAAAATTGTGGGCACTGCCCTTTCTGCCAGCCATTGGTGAGATTGTGGATGCCGCGCTGCAAGAGGGGGTCTTTGGCTGTCTCATCATGGATGAGAACTACCTTCTCATCTGTCGCCGGGAGAGTGCTAGCACACAGCTGCCCCTTCGATTTGATGTGCTGGATGATCTCCAGGGGCTCACTGGGCGAGATGACGGAGCGGGACAATGCATCAGCGATGATGAGCTCCTTGCCAGGTGTGTACACCAAGTTGAAGTCATACCTCCTAAGTTTAAGCAGGATTCTCTGCAACCGAGGCGTCATGTCGTTCAGCTCCTTGGGGATGATGTGGACCAGAGGCCTATGATCTGTTTCGACAGTGAATGTCGACAGGCCGTAGACATAATCATGAAATCTGAGGATGCCGGTGAGACGACCCAAGCATTCCTTCTCAATCTGAGCATATCTGGTTTCAGTGGGCGTCATCGCCCTTGATGCGTGGGCTACTGGTGCCCAGGATTATGTGTCATCTCGTTGAAGCAACACCGCACTGATGCCATCCTGACTCGCATCTGTGGATATCTTTGTCTCCCGGTCCAGGTCGAAGAATGCCAGGACTGGTGCAGTGGTGAGCTTGGCTTTTAGCTCCAGCCACTCTGTCTGGTGTGTCGCCTTCCACTCAAAGGCAGTTGACCTTTTCACCAGTTGCGTAGGGCCGTGGTGTGTGTGGCCACTTTTTGGAATGAACTTGCCCAGAAAATTGACCATACCCAAGAAGCGCAGCACCGCCTTTTTGCCCTCAAGGACCTTCATCACCTCGATGGCCTTGATTTTGTCTGTGGCTGGGCGCACACCATGCTGTGAGATCTGGTCGCCTAGGAACTTGAGCGCGATGTGCCAAAACAACATTTGGACCTGTTTAACTTTAGGCCGTTGGCATGTACACCGCGGAATACCTTCTGGAGACGGGACACATGTTCTTCAGGGGTTGTGGACCATATGATGATGTCATCCACGTACACACGAACCCCTTCAATACCTTCCATTATCTGCTCCATGATGCGATGGAATATCTCCAATGCCGAGATGATGCCAAATGGCATGCGATTGTAACAGTATCTGCCAAAAGGCATGTTGAAGGTGCAGAGCCTTCTGCTGGACTCTTCCAGCTGGATTTGCCAAAATCCCTGTGATGCATCCAATTTGGTGAAGAAGCGTGCGTGTGCCATCTCACTCGTGAGTTCCCCCCGCTTCGGGATGGGGTAGTGTTCCCGCATGATATTCTTATTGAGATCCTTGGGATCAATGCAGATGCGCAGGTCCCCTGAAGGCTTCTTTACGCACACCATCGAGCTGACCCAGTCAGTCAGTTCGGTGACCTTGGATATGATGCCTTTTTGCTGAAGATCCTTGAGCTGTGCCTTCAGGCGCTCTCTCAGTGGAGCAGGGACACATTGTGGTGCGTGGACCACTGGCTTGGCATCAGGTCAAAGCAGAATCTCGTATCGATTCGGCAGCGTGCCCATCCCGTTGAACACATCTGGATACTGGGCGAGGATGTCATCGATGCCGGCCTGAAGATCCACATGGGAGGATGTCGTGGTGTAAACCCTTTGAATGAGGTTCAGCTGCTTGCAGGCGTGTGCACCTAGTAGGGTTACCCTGTCCGGCTTAACAATTTCAAAGCGTAACCGTGCTTGTGTGCGTCGGTTGGATACGTGCAGATGGCAGGATCCCAGTGCCGTGATGGCATTCCCGTTGTAATCCAGGAGCTTGCAGGCTGCTGGAAGGACCGTGGACGGCTTTTTAATGCGTCTGAAGTCTGCCTGTGAGAGGAGGTTGGCAGAGGCACCTGTGTCCAGTTTGAACTGGATGGGGCAGTTGTTGACCTTCATCACTGCTCGCCATTCATCCTCGAAATCCACAGCTAGGATTGACTGGACTTGCGATGAGTTTGGTGTGGCATATTCACACGTTGTAATAATGCCCACACGGTAGGCGTTGTCCAGGCATTCATCATCTGGATCCATTGCACTGCTGGGATCAGAATCCTGTAGGCGTTGTTGCACACTCCGGATGCGCCGTCGTCGGAATTGGGAGCACTGGCTCCTGACAGGTGGTGCAGGTCTGCACAGGGCTGCATAGTGGCCTGGCTTCCCGCAGTTTAAACAGCGTCTGCCTCTTGCAGGGCAGTGCTTCTTTAAATGGGCGGTGCCACAGTTCGAACACATCATGACGTTGGCGTCCTGACGCTCCGTGCATTGTTGCACATGCACAGTGCGGTTCTCAGACGTCTGCACCTGCGCAGTGCGGGTTTCGGCCGCATTGTTATCCCTTTTCATCGCGCATGCGCGGGCCCCGGGAAGAGCGCGCAAAATGGCCACTTTCGTCAACTTTGAGGCGTTGCATCCGGGAGATGGCCTGCACACACTCCGCCTCGTGGGAGGCTAGTTTATCATGTTCTGCCGTTTTGTACTGGAAATAGCGATTTTCAGCGTGCTCATGCACTGTGCATGTTTCAATCGCGACTGGCAGGGTCATAGGCTTGATCTTCAATAACTGCTCTCTCAGAGGATCAGAGTGAACTCCAAAAACAATTTGGTCTCTGATCATGGAGTCAGTGATATCACCGAAGTTGCAGGATTGCGCTAGCAGTCTAAGGTTAGTTAAATATGAGTTGAAGGATTCGTCTTTACCTTGCAATCTGCTTGAATATGTAGCGCTCGAAGATTTTGTTGGTGTCCACCTCACAGTGGCTGTCAAACCTGTCCAGGATAGTCTGAAACTTTGTCTTGTCCTGGTCTTCGGCGAAGTGAAAGGAGTTGAATATTTCCAAGGTGTGATAACCCACTGTGTTGAGGAAAAGAGCTATCTTCCGTGCATCAGATGCGCCATTGAGGTCTGATGCTTCGACGTAAAGCTGAAATTTCTACTTGAATGTCCGCCAGTTGGCACTGAGATTGCCGGAGGTCCTGAGCTGGTGAGGAGCCGGAATCTTTTCCATTGTGCCGGTTTACATTCGCTGGTCGTCACGGATCTTGCTGAGTTGAACTAACTGGATTGAACAGACTCCTGGTATTATGTTGTGTTATGTAATTTGGAATAACACAAGCTGCCATTTGATGCAGTTTTGAGTAAAAGATGCTCCAGACTTTGAAGTGAGTTCAATGTGTTTTATTGAACTATTAGCACAGTTCTCAATGAGTTCGACTCTCTGCTAATCTAAGTGTAGTAACTCAGTCTAACTGAACCAGCCTTGCTCTAAGCCACATGCTGGGGTGTGATGCTGAGGATACACTGTGGTGAACCACTGTCCACCTGTATTAGGGGATGTAAGGTAGAACCTGTACTACAGGAGGAGGAGGATAAATATGCGTGTCCTCCATTCAGCTGCCATTTCGCCAGTTGCTGTCGGAGGCCACGCATCTTACTCCAATAAAGCCACAGTTGTACCCAATCTGAGTCTTTGTACTATTGATCGTGCATCAATTTATTGCAGTAAGATTTCTACAAGATGGACATCCAAATCAAACCAGATCGCCTGCAGCTGGATCCGCAATCGACCGATGCCAGGAAAGACTTTAATCACTGACTAGCTTGCTTCGAGGCTTACATAAACTCAGTGAACACCCCACCGACGGAGGCTCAGAAGATACACGTCCTATACTCCAGGTTGAACTCAAACGTGTTTCCGCTGATCCAGGACGCTCCGACATACGCGGAAGCCATGGCACTCCTCAAAGAGAACTACGCGCAGAAAGCGAACACACTCTTCGCCAGGCACATAGTCGCCACTCGCTCTCAACTCCCTGGTGAGTCCATTGAAGACTTCTGGTGGGCCCTAATCCCACTCGTCCGGGACTGTGACTGTCAGGCCGTTACGGCCACCGAACATCCCAATCTCCTCATGCGCGATGCTTTTGTAACAGGGATTGGGTCGGACCTCATCCCACAAAGACTGCTTGAAGGGGCCACGCACGACCTAGCGGAGACAAAAAACTAGCGCTCTCCATGACGGTCGGCTGTCGTAATGTTCAGGCCTACCCCTCCAGCCGCGCGGCCCACCTCTCCTGGACCACGCAAAAGGCCGCACCAGCCGGGGCCTTACCCAGCCAATATGCCTGCGCCACCCGCCAATCCACGCACCCCGGGGGTCCCCAATGCTACTTTTGCGGCCAGCAGAAGCACCCTCGCCAACGCTGCCCGGCTCGCACTGCCATTTTCAAGGCTTGCAGCAAAAAGGGCCACTTTGCCACAGTGTGCCAGGCCCACGCAGTCGCCACTATTGCCCCGTTCCCCCGACACACGGACAATGGGTGCCGCCATCTTCACCCCCCCCAGACCACGCGCAGCCAGAGGGCGCCACCATCTTCACCCTCCCCAGGGCCGTGACCAGCCAGTGGGCGCCGCCATCTCCCCCCCCCCCATCAGTCCACGTGCGGCCCATGGGCGCCACCATCTTGTTCAGCCCCCACAGCGTGCGGCCCATGGGCGCCTCCATTTTGTCCCCCACAGGATCTTCAGTCGCCGCCATCTTGTCTTCCCCACGGGCATGGGCGCAGACGACATTCCACGCTGCCACCAGTGACGATCAACCGCAGCTCGCCTCGATGACGCTAGACCAGTCTCGTCCACACAACCTGGCCACCGCTTCGACTACGGGGAAAATCAACGGCCACGCGACCTCTTGTCTGCTGGACTCCAGGAGCACCGAAAGCTTCATTCACCCGGATATGGTAAGGCGCTGCTCCCTCTCGGTCCACCCCGCCAATCAAAGGATGCCCCTGGCCTCCGGATCCCATTCCGTCCCGATCCGAGGGTTCTGCACGGTCACTCTCACGGTCCAGGGCATAGAATTCAGTGGCTTCCACCTCTACGTCCTTCCTAAACTCTGCGCTGCACTATTACTAGGCCTGGATTTCCAGTGCAATCTCCAGAGCCTCATCCTCAAATTCGGCGGGCCCCTACCACCCCTCACTGTGTGCGGCCTCGCGATCCTAAAGGTCGAACCCCACTCCCTCTTTGCCAATCTAACTTAGGATTGCAAACCCGTTGCCACCAGGAGCAGATGGTACAGCACCCAAGACAAGACCTTCATCAGGTCCAAAGTCCAGCGGCTGCTTCGGGAGGGTATCATCGAGGCCAGTAGCATCCCCTGGAGAGCTCAAATGGTAGTCGTTAAAACTGGGGAGAAGCATAGAATGGTCGTGGACTATAGCCAGACCATCAATCGGTACACGCAGCTCGACGCGTACCCCCTCCCACGCATATCTGATATGGTCAATCAGATTGCGCAGTACTGGGTCTTCTCAACGATTGACCTGAAATCCACCTACCACCAGCTCCCCATCCGTTAATCGGACTGTCCATACACTGCCTTCGAGGCGGACGGTCGTCTCTATCACTTTCTTAGGGTTCCCTTTGGCGTCACTAACGGAGTCTTGGTCTTCCAAAGGGAGATGGACCGAATGATCGACTGGTACGGTTTGTGGGCCACGTTTCCGTATCTAGACAATGTCACCATCTGCGGCCATGATCAGCAGGACCACGATGCCAACCTTGCTAAATTCCTCCGCACCGCCACTCTCCTAAACCTTACTTATAATAAGGATTTTGTGTGTGTTCAGCACGACCCTCTTAGCCAGCTTCGACTGTGTGGTCCAGAACGGAGTTCTGGGGCCCGATCCCGACCACATGCGCCCCCTCATGGAGCTTCCCGTAACCCACAGCCCCAAGGCCCTCAAACGCTGCCTGGGGTTCTTTTCGTACTACGCTCAGTGGGTCCCAAACTACGCGGACAAGGCCCATCCACTCATTCAGTCCACCCAGTTTCCCCTTACGGCCGAGGCACAACAGGCCTTCGCCCGTATCAGAGCAGACAGAGCCAAGGCCGGGATGCACGCAGTAGACGAGACACTGCCCTTCCAAGTAGAAAGCGACGCATCAGACGTCGCCCTTGCCGCCACCCTCAATCAGGCAGGCAGACCCATGGCATTATTTTCCCGCACCCTTCATGCCTCAGAAATTCGGCACTCATCCGTCGAAAAAGAGGCCCAAGCTATCATTGAAGCTGTGCGGCATTGGAGGCATTACTTGGCCGGCAGGAGATTCACTCTCCTCACTGACCAACGGTCGGTAGCCTTCCTGTTCAACAACACGTAGCGGGGCAAGATCAAAAATGATAAAATCTTGCGGTGGAGAATCGAGCTCTCCACCTATAATTACGAGATTTTGTATCACCCTGGCAAACTCAACGAGCCCCCAGATGCCTTATCCCGAGGTACATGTGCCAGCGCACAGGTAGACCAACTCCGGGCCCTACACGACAGCCTTTGTCACCCGGGGGGTCACTCGATTGTACCATCTGGTCAAAGCTCGCAATCTGCCCTACTCCGTCGAGGAAGTAAGGACAGTCACCAGGGACTGCCAGATCTGTGCGGAGTGCAAGCCGCACTTCTACCGGCCAGATCGTGCGCGCCTGGTGTAGGCTTCCCACCCCTTTGAACGCCTCAGCGTGGATTTCAAAGGGCCCCTCTCCACCACCGACCGTAGCACGTACATTCTCAGTGTGGTCGATGAGAACTCCAGATTCCCCTTCGCCATCCCATGCCCCGATATGACGTCTGCCACCGTCATCAAGGCCCTCAGTACCATCTTCGCTCTGTTCAGTTACCCCGCCTACATCCACAGTGACAGGGGATCCTCATTCATGAGCAATGAGCTCCATCAGTTCCTGCTCAGCAGGGGTATAGCCTCCAGCAGGACGACCAGCTACAACCCCCGGGGAAACGGGCAAGTAGAACGGGAGAATGGGACGGTTTGGAAGACCGTCCAGATGGCCCTACGGTCCAGGAACCTCCCAGCCTCTCGCTGGTAGGAGGTCCTCCCTGATGCACTCCACTCCATCCGGTCACTATTGTGCACCGCCACTAATAACACACCCCATGAACGTGTTTTTACCTTCCCCAGGAAGTCTACATCCGGGGTGTCGCTCCCGACTTGGCTCGCTGCTCCAGGACCGGTCCTTCTCCGTAGGCATGTCCGACTCCACAAGGCGGACCCCTTGGTGGACAGGGTTCACCTGCTCCACGCCAACCCTCAATATGCCTACGTTGAGTTCCCCGACGGTCGCCAAGATACGGTCTCACTCAGGGACCTGGCACCGTCAGGTTCCACCCCAACACACACCCCCACCAATGCGCCCCCCCCCCCCCACCTCCCACCGCGCCACCAATATTGACCCCACTAGAGCACCCCCCTCCCCTTTTCCACACAAGAGGACGAAGGGGACTTCTATTGTTTACGACCACCAGAAACTCCTACTGTCATAGTTGTGGTGAAAGACATGAATTAACATTGGCAAGGTAAGAATGTTGCAACTTATCATTACGAAGATGATCATATTTCACTTGCTGTTGAAGTGGAGTCAACATCATTGACTGTCCATACGACATGCGAGTAATTGATATTTAATTCTGCCACAGTAGAGCTGGGAGTTTTCCATCCCTGATGACCAGGGACACTGCAATTCCAAGGATGTCTAGCATTGCCTCATCTGTACTTGCCAATTTGGGAAATGTGGTGTGACCCAGCTCCAGTTCCCTCCCTCTCGCTCCTGTTATGTGCTCTCTTCTATGAGGAAAAGAGCAAACCTTTGCATTTCTGCAATGGCAGGCGTTCATTTAGTGGATGGAGTCCGTTTGTTGAGGATGACTAACAGGGAAGAGGCATATTGCCAAAGGAGGGTGAATGGGAATGGTGGATAGGCTGATGGAGATGTGAGAAAGTGCATTGACAGTGCAGAATGGGTGTAATTGCAAGTTTAAGTTGTTGTGAGGAGTGATGTGCTGGAGTAGGTGTGACGAGACAGTGGGGTGATGTGCACAACAGGGTGAAAATGATCGTGCAACTATACTCACCTTTCTTGATTTTGTTAAGTCACTAATGCAGTTCTTATATTGAATCTAGGAGAGTGGGTGAGGATTTTATGCTGGTTGAATCGTGTTTAAAAGATTGGATCATATTGTTTTGTGGTTTCCACCTGATATATTCAAATACTAAAAGCTTAGTAATTAATTGAATTTCCAAATTTAGCCAACTGAGCTCAGAAATATATAAACTAAACTCTAAAGCAGATTTTCATCTATGAACTCTGATATATTTAAAATTCCAGTTTGATATTTAATTATAACATACAAGCGCAGTATCTCCAATTGAAAAGAATTTCTGTTTGCTGTTTCCTTACCATCTGTTTAGATCTAGAATGTATTTAAAAATACATGCAGTCCCTTTTATTTTCATGGAAAAATGTAACATTTGTCCTGTCAATTGAATTGTTGTGAGATGCAACTGAAGACCAGCATAGTGCAATGATAATACTTTGCTGAGTTACTGGTGAATAGCATACCATTTTTTAATAATGATCTGTTACTTTTTATTTATGTGATTATAAATTTAAAGGGGTCTGTTTCAACTTTGGAAGATAGTGTAACATGGGCAATGTCAAATTGCCCACCCATTGCACAATTCCATTGAATTCAATTATATTATAAATCCGCTCCTACAATTGGGCTGCAGGGAAAATAGACATAAACATAGAATTTACAGTGCCGAAGGAGGCCGTTCGGCCCATCGAGTCTGCACGGCTCTTGGAAAGAGCACCCCACTTAAGCCCCACACCTCCACCCTATCCCTGTAATCCAGTAACCCCACTTAACCTTATTGGACATAAAGGCAATTTAGCGTGGCCAATCCACCTAACCTGCACATCTTTGGACTGTGTCAAGCCAGGACAGTTGGTAGGATTTCGTAGGCCAGATGGTGGGGGATGAATGTAATGCGACATGAATCCCAGGTCCCGGTTGAGGCCGCACTCATGTGTGCGGAACTTGGCTATAAGTTTCTGCTCGGCGATTCTGCGTTGTCGCGCATCCTGAAGGCCGCCTTGGAGAACGCTTACCCGGAGATCAGAGGCTGAATGCCCTTGATTGCTGAAGTGTTCCCCGACTTGAAGGGGAAGTTCCATCCAACCATCAGACTCACCATGGACTACTCTCCAAAATCAGTTGCATTTTTGGACAGACTCGTCTCCATCAAGGATGGTCACCTCAGCATTTCGCTTTACCGCAAACCCACGGATAGCCTCACGATGCTCCACTTCTCCAGCTTCCACCCTAAACACATTAAAGAAGCCATCCCCTATGGACAAGCTCTCCGTATACACAGGATCTGCTCAGATGAGGAGGAGCGTAACAGACATCTACAGACGTTTAAAGATGCCCTCGTACGAACGGGATATGGCACTCAACTCATCGATCGACAGTTCCAATGCGCCACAGCGAAAAACCGCACCGACCTCCTCAGAAGACAAACATGGGACACAACCGACAGAATACCCTTCGTCGTCCAGTACTTCCCCGGAGCGGAGAAACTACAACATCTTCTTCACAGCCTTCAACACATCATTGATGAAGATGAACATCTTGCCAAGGTCATCCCCACACCCCCACTACTTGCCTTCAAACAACCGCGCAACCTCAAACAAACCATTGTTTGTAGCAAACTACCCAGTCTTCAGAACAGTGACCGCGACACCACACAACCCTGCCATGGCAATCTCTGCAAGACTTCCCAGATCATCGACATGGATACCACCATTATACGTGAGAACACCACCCACCAGGTACGCGGTACATACTCGTGCAACTCGGCCAACGTTGACTACCTCATACGCTGCAGGAAAGGATGTCCCGAAGCGTGGTACATTGGCGAGACCATGCAGACGCTGCGACAACGAATGAACGGACATCGCGCGACAATCACCAGGCAGGAATGTTCCCCTCCAGTCGGGGAACACTTCAGCAATCAAGGGCATTCAGCCTCTGATCTCCGGGTAAGCGCGACAACGCAGAATCGCCAAGCAGAAACTTATAGCCAAGTTCCGCACACATGAGTGCGGCCTCAACCGGGACCTGGGATTCATGTCGCATTACATTCATGCCCCACCATCTGGCCTGCGAAATCCTACCAACTGTCCTGGCTTGACACAATTCACACCTCTTTAACCTGAGGTTACCCCATCTCTGGCTCTGTAAAGATTTAATCACCTGCTAATGGTCGCATTCCAAGCATTGTCTGGCATCTTTGAATTTGTCTATATATTTGTTTCTGGAACATACCTCTTCATTCACCTGAGGAAGGAGCAGCGCTCCGAAAGCTAGTGACATCGAAACAAACCTGTTGGACTTTAACCTGGTGTTGTAAGACTTCATACTGTGCTCACCCCAGTCCAACGCCGACATCTCCACATCTTTGGACTGTGGGAGGAAACCGGAGCACCGGGAGGAAACCCGCGCAGACACGGGGAGAAAGTGCATACTCCACACAGACAGTGACCCAAGCTGGGAATGGAACCTGAGATCCTGGCGCTGTGAAGCAACCACGCTAACCACTGTGCTACCGTGATGGACAGTAATAGAGCCCATTATAAGTGAGCTACTACAGGGTGTGAGTGTGAGCCAAATCCTTCCTTCACAACCTCGTTTACTATCATGTGTTCAGTGACCGCCGACATGTGGACCTGCGCAGGTACTGAGTGGAGGCAAATCACCTCACCATAAGAATGGACTGAAATTCAAAATTTGGCGTATGGAAAAAAGAAAGATTTGCATTTCATGCCCACCAGACATCTTAAAATATTTGCAGCCAATGAAGTATTTTTTTTTAAGTGAAATCTCTGCTGTAATGCAGGTAACATGATGGCCAACATGCACCCAGAAAGCTCCCACAAACAGTAATGTGATAACGGCCAGATAATCTGTTTTTGTGATGTTTTTTGAGGGATAAGTATTGGCCCGGGCACTGGGGATAGCTCCAGTGCTCTTTCTTGAACAAGTGCCATGGGATCTTCCACATCCACCCGAGCAGGCAGAGGGGTGGCCTCAGTTTAACATCTCATCTGAAAGGCAGCACCTCTGACAGAGCAACACTCTCTCAGTACTGCACCGTGAATGTCAATTTTGATTTTTGTATTCAAGCCCTAGAGCGGAACTTGAACCCAGAAACTTGTGACTCAGAGGCGAGAGCGCCACCAACTGAGGCAATTTTCCAGCCCGATATGATATCTGTCATTGAAATGAAATAAAACTATTAAGATTACTTCCTGCATAAAAAATAAGCACAAAACTCTGTAGCCTGGTGTCTTGGAAACATCTAAAAGAGCCGCGAGGTTTTGCTGCAGCTTTATAAAACCCTAGTGAGACCACACTTGGAATATTGTGTCCAGTTCTGGTCGCCTCATTATAGGAAGGATGTGGTTGCTTTGGAGAGGGTACAGAGGAGATTTACCAGAATGCTGCCTGGACTGGAGGGCATGTCTTATGAAGAAAGGGCTTTTCTCACTGGAGCGAAGAAGGCAGAGGGGTGACTTGATAGAGGTGTACAAGGTGATGAGAGGCATGGATAGAGTGGATAGCCAGAGACTTTTTCCCAGGGTGGAAATCGCTGACATGAGGGGACATCATTTTAAAGTGATTGGAGGAAGGTATAGGGGAGATGTCAGAGGTCAGTTCTTTACACAGAGAGTGGTGGGTGTGTGGAATGCACTGCCAGCAGAGGTGGTGGAGTCAGAGTCATTAGGGACATTTAAGCGACTCTTCGACAGGCACATGGACAACAGTAATTTGAAGGGGTGTTGGTTAGGATGATCTTAGATTAGGATAAATGGCCAGCACAATATCGTGGGTTGAAGGGCCTGTACTGTGCTGTACTGTTCTATGTTCTATGTTCTATCTGAAGCTGAGTTTCACAAAAGTATTTACTGAAGAATCCACCGAATAATCTATGAGGAAAATCTTAGACTTCCTCACGATTTGTCAATGTGTAGTTTGCATAATTTATTGACCAATGTTCCAATTGCTTTCAACTATTCAACTATAGCTTTAGCTTGGAAAATTGCAGACTGAAATCTACAGAGCCCGAGGGAGAAGCTGGTTTGCTTTGATTTCTCCATTGTTCAGATCTTGTTTGCTCCTCAATTGCTTAAAAACAGTCTCCAAAGTCCAGTGTTTAAGGCAGGCTAGATGCTGAATCCTCTTGTTTGAAGGGATTGTATTTTGGTGAGTTGATCTAACTATCATCTGGAGCTTGGACGACCATTTCCGTGTCTGATTTGCTTTGAGTACCTGGTGCGGTAACTCAATTATGGTGCAATCTGCAGGGCACCATTAAAATATTTGAATAACCAGGGCTTTGAGTATCGAACTAGAGATAAGTATAAATTTAAAAACTTGAAACAAGCTTGAGCTTAGAGGCTAATGTTTCTCACAATGTATTGGATATGCAAAATAGACACTGTGTTGAAGCAGCGAACACTATGTTGATATTCTTTAATGTTTCAAATAATTTCGACCAGTATTGAGAGTCATAAGAGAAGATAGTACATTATAGTTCTTGAACTGTTTGGACCATGCAAATAGCAGATGGAAGAAAGCAAATTATGAATATACAGGTAGATGGTTATTCTTGAGTTTTACATGGCAGGGCAGGGAGCAAACTTTATGGAACCTTTCCTCTGGGGATCGGATGGATGGCAGTACGCCTCAGATACAATAGACTCGAGGAATGGACTTGATGTGCTGAAAAACCTTTATTCATTCAGTGTCTATAGGTTCTTAAGGGAGAATAAACTTTTAAAAGTTTTGTATTGAGGAAGTCTTTCCTTCAGCGCTAATTTCTTTTATTATACAGAGAGGTTTAGTTTGTCCTTCGTTTAACTGACCCTATGTGCATTTCATTGCCCTCTGGATCGGTCTGTAGTTCCTCCCCCTTCCCCGCTGTCCCCCAGGGTTGCACAGTCCTTTAGTACCTCATCTATCTTGGTGTTTTAAAAAAAAAATTCTTGTTACGTTACTCCTTGTTGCTGGCCTTGAACAGGTTTTGGAACAGACCGACAAACTGCCCCCAAGTATCCAGGAAGCCTTCCTCTGACCCTCGGGTGGCGTACTTAATCTTCTCCAGCTGGAGGAATTCCGAGAGGTCAGCGAGCCAGTCTGCAGCTGTTGGTGGTGCTGCCGATCACCAGCCGAGCAGGATTCTCCGGCCTGCGATTAGGGAAGCGAAAGCGAGGGCGTTGGCCCCCTTCCCCATGTGTAACTCTGGCTGCTCCGATACCCCGAAGATTGCCACTATTGGGCACGGCTTCACCCTCACCCCCACAACCTTGGACATTGCCTCGGAGAAGGCTGTCCAGAACCCAGCAAGCTTGGGGCAAGCCGAAAACATGTGGGTGTGGTTGGCCGGGCCCCTCTGGCACCGCTCACATTTGTCCTCTACCTCCGGGAAGAACCTGCTCATTCGGGTTCTGGTCAGGTGCGCTCTGTGCACCACTTTGAGCTGCATTAGGCCTAGCTTTGCACAGGAGGAGGTGGAGTTCACCCTGCTCAGTACTTCGCTTCAGAGTCCACATCCTACCACTGTCCTCCCATTTTTGTCTGGTCTCGTCAAGTGGCGTTCGGATTCTGTCCAGTAGCTGTCCGTATATTTTCCCACATAGCTCCCCCTTCTCGCTGCTTGTGCCTATCAGGTCCTCTAGTAGTGTGGTTTCTGGGGCCCCGGGGTACCCCACTGTCTCTTTGCGGAGGAAGTGTTTTATTTGGAGGTGTCTCACTTCCTGTCCTTTTGCTAGCCTCCACTTCCTCGTCAGTTCGTCTAGTGTCGCCAGTCTGTGCCCTATGTAGAAGTTCCCGACCGCCTGTGCCCCCGTCCTGCCTCCATCTTTTGAAGGTGGTATCCAGCATGGCTGGGGGGAATCTGTGATTGCCACAGATGGGGGCCATAAGGGACATTTTGGTTATCCCGAAGTGCTGTCTCAACTGGGTCCACGTTCTCAGCGTGGCCGCTACCATTGGACTTGTAGTGTATCTTGTTGTGGAGGATGGGAATGCTGCTGTGGCCAGGGCCCGGAGAGTTGTTCCTTTACAGGGTGCCTCCTCCATTTGTACCCAATCTGTGTCGGATTCTTGTCCCCATCCCCTCACTCTTTCTGCCGTTGTTGCCCAGTGGTAGTATTGTAGGTTTGGTAAGGCCAAGCCCTCTTTGATTTTCCTTCTTTGAAGTGTCTGTTTGGATGCTTTCCTCGGGCGGTGTGTGGTCATCCGAGTCGGGGTCCTGAGAGTCCAGCCAAGATGGCGGCGCCCACTGGTCGCACATGGCTGGAAGTGTACAAGATGGCGGCGCCCATCTATCGCACGTGGTCCCCGGGGAACAAGGTGGCGGCACCCGGAGGCCGCACGTGGCCCTGGAGAAGGAAGATGGCGGTGCCCGCTGGCCGCATGAGGCTCGTGGAGAGAGTTGTGGTGGCGGTCCCGGTTCACCCCCGGAGAACGCGCGACTGCCCGAGCCTGGCATACTGTCACCAAATGGCCCTTTTTGCCGCACCCTTTGCAGATGGATGAGCGGGCCAGGCAGCGTTGCCGGGGGTGCTTGGCTTACCCGCAAAAATAGCAGCGGGGCCCCCCCGGGGTTGCCTGGCAGTCTCGCAGCGCAAGCTTGCTGGGGGATGGGGGGATGCATCAGAGACGGCCGCGGGGGGGGGGTTCCACGCTGCCCAAGGGGCTGCTGTGCGGTCAGGGACGTAAGCGCGGGCATTTTGGGAGGCCACATCCAGGGAGCTAGCAAGGGCCCATGCCTCCTTGAGGCCTAAAGTCTCGTTCTCCAGCAATCGCTGGCAGATTTGGGAGGACAGCATACCTGCAATGAAAGCGTCCTGGATCAAACGGTCTGTGTGGTCGCTGGCCGAAACTTGCAGGCAGTCACAGTTCCTCCCTAACACCAGGAGCGCACGGTAGAACTCCTCCAGTGATTCCCAGGGGATTTATCACCTCGTCGCTCACAGATGTCGGGCGTAGACCTGGTTTACAGGGCGAATATAGTGTCCTTTCAGCAGGGTCATTGTGGCCTCAAAATCGTCCGCATCCTCGATGAGGGTGCAAATCTCTGGGCTCACCCTCGAGTGGAGAGCTTGCAGTTTCTGGTCCTCCGGAGGTTCAGTCGTGGCCGTCCGGAGGTACCCTTTGAAGCATGTCAGCCAGTGTTTGATGGGTGCCGCTGAGTTTGCCGCTGAGTTGCAGACACTCCGACTTGATTCGGAGCTCCATTCTTTAAAATCTAGTGCAATAAATTGATGCTCGATCAATAACTCCTGAGACAAGATTGGAGACAATTGAAGGCTTTATTGCCCTAGATGTTTCCCCCAGCAGCACAGGTACAGAATGCAGCTGCTGGGGAGACTCAGGTTCTTATACTCCGCCTTACTGGGCGCAACCAGCAGACAGGCTTAACCAATGAAAACAGCAGTCTCAGGTATCTCCCACACCAATGGTCTCACAGCATTATTCAGGATACTGTAATACCCCTAATACCGACTACCACAGAGAGTAAATCAACATCGGACATGTGGGAATCTTTCAAGCAACAGTTGATTAAGATTCAGGAAAGTCATGTTCCTGAGAGAATGAAGGATAAGTATGGGAAGTTTAGCAGAGCCTTGGATAACGAGGGATATTGTGAACTTCGTCAAAAAGAAAAAGGAGGCTTTTGTACGGTGTAGAAATGTATGAACAGTCGAAACCCTTTGAAAGTAGGAAGGTACTGAAGCGGGAAATTAGGAGGGCTAGGAGGGGTCATGAAAAGTCCTTGGCAAGTAGGATTAAGGTTAATCCCAAAGCTTTTTATTCATATGTAAAAAGTAAGAGGGTGACCAGGGAAAGGATTGGACCATATACGGACAGTGGGGGCAATCTATGTGTTGAGCCAGAGGAAATGGGCGAGGTATTAAATGAATACTTTGCACCAGTGTTCACTAAAGAAAGGGACTTTATGGACGATGATTCTTGGGTAGGGTGTGTGGACAGTCTGGATTATGTTAACATCGAAAAGGAGGAGGTATTAGGGCTGGGATTCTCCAGTATCCAGCGGGGCGGGTCGTGCCGGCGCCAAGGAGTGTTGTGAACCACTCCGACGTCGGGCCGCCCTGAAGGTGCGGAATCCTCCGCACCTTCGGGGGCTAGGCCGGTACTGGAGTGGTTGGCGCCACGCCAACAGGCGCCGAAGGGCCTCCACCGGCCGCTACGAGTTGGCGCACGCGCAGGAGCGCAGGCGTGTTCTGGCGCATGCGCAGAACTGCTGCCGTGTTTCCTGCGCATGCGCAGGGGGTTTCTTCTCCGCGCCGGTGATGGCGGAGCTTTACACAGGCCGGCGTGAAGGGAAAGAGTGCCCCCACGACACAGGCCCGCCCACAGATCGGTGGGCCCCGATCGCGGGCCAGGCCACCGTGGGGGCTCCCCCCTCCTCCCCGGGGCCGGATCCCCCCGCGCTCCCCCGAGGACTCCGCAGGCCGCCCTCAGAGCCAGGTCCCGCCGGTACGGACCTGGTCTAATCCATACCGGCGGGACTGGCTGAAAACGGGCAGCCGCCCGGCCCATCGGGGCCCGGAGATTTGCCGGGGGGGGGGGCCACTGCCAACGGCCCCCGACCGGTGCGCCGCGATCCCCGTCCCCGCCCCCGCCCAACAAATGGCGCCAGAGAATTTGGCAGCTGGCGTCGGAGCGGCGGGGAGGGATTCACGCCACCCCACAGTGACTCTCCGACCCGGCCGGGGGGGGGGGTCGGAGAATCCCGCCCTAGGTCTTCTAAAAGATATTGACGGAGATAAGTCTCTTGGGCCTGATGGGATTGATCCCAGAATAATGAGGGAAGCAAGGGAGGACATTGCTGGGGCCTTGACTGACACCTTTGTATCCTCATTGGCTACAGTTGAGATCCCAGAGGACTGGAGAATAGCTAATGTGGTACCGCTGTTTAAGAAAGGTAGCAGGGATAATCCTGGAAACTATAGGCCGGTGAGCCTCACTTCTGTAGTAGGTAAATTATTGAACAGAATTCTCAGGGACAGGATTTATACCCATTTAGAAACAAATGGACTCATTAGCAATGGAGGTCGTGCCTCACTAACTTGGTAGAGTTTTTTGAGGAGGTAACAAAGGTGATTGTTGAGGGGAGGGCGGTGAATGTTGTTTACATGGACTTCAGTAAAGACTTTGACTGCCTCATGCCAGACTGGTACAAAAAGTGAAGACACACGGGATTAGAGGTGAGGTGGTAAGATGGATACAGAACTGGCATGGTCACAGAAGGCAAAGGGTAGTAGTAGAGGGGTGTTTTTTCTGAATGTAAGGTTATGACTACTGGTGTTCCACAGGGATCTGTGCTGGGGCCTCTGTTGTTTGTGGTGTACATAAACGATTTCGAAGAAAATGTAGCCGGTCTAATAAGTAAGTTTGCGGATGACACCAAGGTTGGTTGAGTGTCAGATAGTGTTGAGGATTTTCAGAAGATACAGCAGAACATAGATAGGTTGGAAACCTGGGCAGAGAAATGGCAAATAGAGTTTAATCCGGACAAATGTGAGGTAATGCATTTTGATAGGTCTAACATAGAGGGGAAAGATACTGTAAATGGTAAAACTCTTAGGAATATAGAATGTCAGAGAGATCTGGGCGTGCAGGTCCACAGATCTTTGAAGATGGCAACTCAAGTGGACAAAGTAGTCAAGGAAGATTACAGAGATAACACTTAGATAACAAAGAGATACACTTAGATAACAAAGGCACCTATGTCAGACTCCTATTTATTGACTACAGCTCAGCCTTCAACACTATTATTCTGACGAAACTCATCTCCAAACTCCGTGGCCTGGGCCTCGGCTCCTCCCTCTGTGAATTGATCCTGAACTTCCTAACCCACAGACCACAATCTGTAATGATAGGCAACAACACCTCGTCTTACAGAGATGGCCATGGCAGGGTTGTGTGGTGTCGTGGTCACTGTTCTGAAGGCTGAGTAGTTTGCTGCAAACAATGGTTTGTTTGAGGCTGCGCGGTTGTTTGAAGGCAAGTAGTGGGGGTGTGGGGATGACCTTGGCAAGATGTTCATCTTCATCGATGACGTGTTGAAGGCTGTGAAGAAGATGTCGTAGTTTCTCGGCTCCGGGAAAGTACTTGACGACGAAGGGTATTCTGTCGGTTGTGTCCCATGTTTGTCTTCTGAGGAGGTCGGTGCGGTTTTTTGCTGTGGCGCGTTGGAACTGTCGATCGATGAGTCGAGGGCCATATCCCGTTCGTACGAGAGCATCTTTCAACGTCTGTAGATGTCTATTACGCTCCTCCTCGTCTGAGCAGATCCTGTGTATACGGAGAGCTTGTCCATAGGGGATGGCTTCTTTAATGTGCTTCGGGTGGAAGCTGGAGAAGTGGTGTTGTAAAACTTCATACTCCTTATACACCGATAACTGTGTGGCTAAATTCCCCTCCATCTCGATTCTCAAATTTGCTGATGACACCACCTTAGTGGGTCGGATTTCAAACAATGACGAGACAGAGTACAGGAATGAGATAGAGAATCTGGTGAACTGGTGCGATAACAATAATCTCTCCCTCAATGTCAACAAAACAAAGGAGATTGTCATTGACTTCAGGACATGCCCCAGTCTACATCAATGGGAACGAAGTAGAAGGGGTCGAGAGCTTCAAGTTTTCAGGTGTCCAGATTACCAACAACCCATCCTGGTCCTCCCATGCTGACTCTATAATTCAGAAAGCCACCAACGACTCGACTTTCTCAGAAGTCTAAGGAAATCTGGTACGTCAGCTACGACCCTCACCAACTTTTACAGATGCACCATGGAAAGCATTCTTTATGGTTGTATCACAGCTTGGTATGCATCCTGCTCTGCCCAAGCCCGCAGGACACTACAAAAGGTTGTGAATGTAGCCCAGTCCATCATGCAAACCAGCCTCCCATCCATTGACTCTATCTATAATTCCCACTGCCTCGGAAAGGCAACCAGCATAATTAAGGACCCCACGTACCCCGGACATACTCTCTTCCACCTTCTTCCGTCAGGAAAAAGATACGAAAGTTTAAGTTGATCTTTTCTCTACATCCCAGTTATGACTGTAACATTACATTCTGCAGTCTCTCCTTCCTTCCCTATGTACGGTATGCGTTGTCTGTATAGCATGCAAGTAACAACACTTTTCACTGTATACTAATGCATGTGACAATAATAAATCAAATCAAAATCAAAAGGAATGCTTGCTTTCATTGGACGGGGCATCGAGTATAAAAACTGGCAAGTCATGCTACAGTTGTATAGAACCTTGGTAAGGCCGCACGTGGAATATTGCGCACGATTCTGGTCGCCACACTACCGGAAGGATGTGGAGGCTTTGGAGAGGATGCAGAGGAGGTTGACCAGGATGTTGCCTGGTCTGGAGGGTGTTAGTTATGTGGAGAGGCTGAATAGACTCGGACTGTTTTCATTAGAAAGACTGAGGTTGAGGGGTGACCTGATAGAGGTCTACAAGATTATGAGGGGCATGGATAGAGTGGATGGGCAGGCACTCTTTCCCAGGGTGGAGGGGTCCGTCACCAGGGGGGCATAGTTTTAAGGTCCATGGGGCAAAGTTTAGTGGAGATGTGCGAGGCAGGTTTTTTTTCGCAGAGGGTGGTGAGTGCCTGGAACGCGTTGCCAGGGGAGGTTGTGGAAGCAGATACATTAACGGCGTTCAAAAGGCACCTTGACAAATACATGGATAGGATGGGTATGGAGGGATACGGCGCAAGGAAGTGTTGAAGGTTTTGGCAAAGGTTGGTATCATGACCGGTACAGGCTTGGAGGACCGAAGGGCCTGTTCCTGTGCTGTATTGTTCTTTATTCTTTGTGTTACGCCGAGAAGTTCTTAATTTTGACGATGATGCACTCAAAGTCGTCCAGTGATAACAAATAATTTATAAATAATTAATTTATAACTATCAATTAACTTGTGAGTTCGATTCTTTAATAATTTTATTAGCTATTAAATTAAACAAGATGGAATTAGATTAAACTATGAATATTATACTTGCACTCTGAATTAACTCTACACTTCTGTTCTCTCGTCACAACACACCCGAAGAGAGTGGGAAAACAGATTGAGCTAGTATTTATACCCACTGTTAGTGTTGCCCTCTAGTGATTATCTGACTGTACTGACTACACATTAACACTTTATGTATACACATATACAGAGATCACCACACAGGGTATCTCGCAGGGCTGCGGCCATCACCGCAGTGGCCAGCATCGCGGATTGGTGTCCGAATACCATTCTCTGCAGGTGGTGAAAGGCCAACATTTTAGTATGGCACATACTCCCGTGCCCATTCTGGTTCCATGGGCTCCATGCGGGCCCCGCCCATGCATTCCCCCCCCTCCCCCCCCCCCCCCCCAACCCCTTTGCTGCACCCCAACCCACCCCTGCACCCCTGTTCCTAGAGAAAACAGCTTGGAGACATGCAGCCTTTATTCCTTTGTGTCGAGAACATTGCAGCAAAGACAGCAATTTTGCAGCATTGTTGGTAAGCAGATTGTAGACTGCAGGACTACTGAACTACAAGGACAGTGAGTTGAGGGTGATGAAAAACTGATCCAAGAGAGAAGACTAAAGGACATCACATGAAGCATGGTAGCACAGTGGTAGCACTGTGGTTAGCCAGGGACCCGAGTTTGATTTCCAGATTGTGTCACTGTGCAGAGTCTGCACGTTCTTCCCGTGTCTGCGTGGGTTTCCTCCGGGTGCTCCAGTTTCTTCCGACAAGTCCCGAAAGACGTGCTGTTAGATGAGTTGGACAGTCTGAATTCTCCCTCTGTGTACCCGAACAGGTGCCAGAATGTGGCGACTAGGGGCTTTTCACAGTAATTTCATTGCAGTGTTAATGTAACCCTACTGTGACACTAATATAAATTATTATTATCTTTGGACTCTGGGGCCAGAAGAGAAGAAATTACTCTCTGCAGAATGTGTTGCTCCCTTGAAGCAGAAGATGAACGATCTTCAACACCAATGAAGATTCTCACAGCTGTATTATTCATTGAAGACTGAAAAGGCATTGACGATCTGAGGTTCCAATGATTCTGGATGACAAAGGAAAAATCGACAACTTCCAGTTAGCCTTTCAGGAAAAGGAGGGATGATTTCCTAATATTGCAGAAGGAATGTCTGCTTTCTGTAGGCAGTGGTAACAGAGCTACACTTATCTCTGTGTCAACTTGCTCTACCGTAGGCAGTTGGAGGAATTTTTCAGCATTTGGAGAGAAGACAACACCCATTTGAACACATTCTATGGCAAAATGAAGACAAACTTCCTGTGGACAAATAACCTGAAGGCAGGCTTGATGGGCAGGATTATAAAGTGCTAGATCTTCTAAAGATTCCCCCTTGGCTTCTGTGGGAAGAAGGAAAGATGATTTTCACCTGGGACTGAAGTATGAGCCTCAATTGATTTTCACACTTGGTAATAGGTGCTACCATCTCTTTGGCAGTGTGATCATTTATGAACTGTAATGCGGAATCAGGCAAGGCACTCTCTTTGGAAGACTCTTCATAGACAACCAGTGATATTGGTAGATTCAGTGGAATTAAGATTTAAATGCTGCTTTAACTGCTCAAAATACAGCTGACTCAAAAAAGGCATTAGAGGACATTTTGGTGTGTCCATCAGTTGGAAAGACAGGCCAACCTCTAGAACCTTGCCCACGGATCACTCATTTTTGCAACAGTCTTTTATTTACTACTTCCTTTAGGAAAGTGCCAACTGTATCTGCCACCTCTGGCCTAGCTTCATAAAGAATTGAGAGATTCCTAACCTCAAACTCTGCCCAGGGTCAAGTGGATGGTGTTTCTGTGATAGAACGGAAGTCACTGTTGATTGACTAAACCTCGTCAACTGTTGTAGATGGAATTTCTAACAGTTTTAAATAAAAGTTTGAAGATAAGGTCAAAGATTGTTCCATGAAAGATTCAGGTGCTGGTCATCATCTGTTTTATCCAGGATTTTTAGAAGAATATTTCCACTCAATAAGGATGAGCATTCATCATAGGCAGCAAAGGGAGAATCATGTAACGAAGAGGAGCTCTTTGGTTCAAACATGGACAAAAGTGCTGAATGCCAGAGGTGAGGTGAGAGTGACTGCCCTTGACATCAAGGCAGCATTTGGCCGAGTATGACATCAAGGAGCCCTAGCTAAACTGGAGTCAGTGGGAAGCGGGGGAAACTCTCCACTAGTTGGAATCATACCTGGCACAAAGGAAGATTGTTGTGCTGGTTGGAGATCAATCATTTCAGCTCCAGGACATAATTGCAGGAGTCCCTCAGGGTAGTGCCCTATGCCCAACCATCTTAAGCTGCTTCAAAAAAGACCTCCCTTCTATCATAAGGTCAGAAGTGGGGATGTTTGTGGATGACTGCACAATGTTCATGATTCCTCAGATAATGAAGCAGTCCACGTCCAAATGCAGCAAGACCTTGACAATATCCAGGCTCGGGCTGACAAGTGGCAAGTTACATTCGCACCACATAATTGGCAGGCAATGACCATCTCTTATAAGTGACGATCTAACCATCGCCCCTTGATATCCAATGGCATTACCCACACTGAATCCCCCACAATCAACATCCTGGGGGTTGTCATTGATCAGGAACTGAACTGGACTAGTCATATTAATACTGTGGCTACCAGGGCAGGTCAAAAGTTAGGAATCATACGACGAGTAACGTACCTCCTGACTCTGTCCACCATCTACAACGCCTAAGTCAGGAGTGTAATGGAATACTGTTCACTTTCCTGGATGAGTGCAGTTCCAACTACGCTCAAGAAGCTCAACGCCATCCACGTCAAAGCAGCCCGCTTGATTGCCCTCCTTTCCACAAACCTTCAAACCCTCCACCACCGACAAACAGTGGCAGCGTTGTGCACCATATGCAAGAAGCACCACACAAACTCACCAAGGATCCTTCGGAAGCAGCTTCCAAACTCATGACTATTACCACATAGTAGGACAGGAGCAGCAGATACCTGGGAACAACACCACCTGGAAGTTTCCCACCAAGTCACTCACCAGCCTGACTTGGAAATAAACCACCGTTCCTTCCCTGTTGCTGGGGCAAAGTCCTGGAACTCCCTCCCTAACAGTACTCCCTAACTTACACCTCAGGGACTGTAGTGATTCAAGAAGGCAATTCACCACCTCATTCTGAACAGCAAGTAGGGCCTCATGCAGTTCAAAGTGGTGCACAGAGCACACCTGACTAGAACCCGAATGAGCAGATTCTTCCCGGATGTGGAGGATAAATGTGAGCGATGCCAGAGTGGCCCGGCCAACCACACCCATATGTTCTGGGCTTGTCCCAAACTTGCTGGGTTCTGGACAGCCTTCTCCGAGGCAGTGTCCAAAGTTGTGGGGGTGAAGCCATGCCCGAATGTGGAAATCTTCAGGGTGGCAGAGCATCCAGAGCTACACATGGGGAAGGGGGCGAATGCCCTAGCTTTCGCTTCCCTAATCGCACGCCTAAGAATCCTACTCAGTTGGCGATCGGCAGCACCACCCACAGCTGGGGACTGGCTTGCTGACCTTTCAGAATTTCTCCACCTGAAGAAGATTAAATATGCTATCCGAGCGTCGGCGGAAGGTTTCCTAAATGCATGGGGGCAGTTCATCGGGTTGTTCCAGAACTTGTTCGAGGCTAGCAACAATGAATAGATAGGGAACATAAAAGATAGAAAGAAAAGACAGAGGAAAAAGAAAAGAAAGACAAAGGGGAACGATAGGAACGCAAAACCCGGGGGAGGGGGGGGGGGGGGTGAAGAAGAGAAAGGGCTGGAGAGACATAAGAAAGACAACGCACGAGGGTGAGGGCAGCCCCTCCCCTTCCCCCAGCCACAGGGGAAACATGGCCGAAGCCGACGGAGGAAGAAACGAAAGGGGGTGGGGAGAGGAAGGGGGAAACATATCCCTCAGACCAACCAGGAAGACACAAGTGGTGGTGGAAGGGAGGTGTGGGCTGGGGGGGCGAAGGGACCGCATGCCGAGCCGGATGGCGACAGACTGGATATAGGAAAATTCAAGGGAAGGAAAAGTCAAACCTTTCTGTATTGTACAGTGAATGAGCACGACCAGCAATGTACATAACTATTTATAATTCTTGAAAATACCAATGAAAGATTTTCTTTAAAAATGAAGAGAAAGTAGGGATGGGCAATAAACGCTGGCTTAACCAGTGATGCCCACATCCCATAAATTAATTTTAAAAATGTATCCTGCCTTTGATTAGAAGGTTTGCGCCACCTAGACCTTGTAATTTGATTTCTGATGAATGAAGGGGTATTGGCTGAAGCCAGTCTAGATCATCTACTCGCATGTCAACGCCAGCTCCAGTGTCAATTTTGATGGTGGAATTAAAGCTTTTAACCTGCACTGTGATTGACCAATAGGCGTGATTAAGACTGTTAATTTCTCCTAGAAACTTTCTAATTTTGTCTTTGTCTTGATTTCCAATTTTTTGGATGCAGTGTAGTTCAAAAATATTTTCTTGTCTTTTTACCTCAATTAAATTTGTTGGATTTGCAGATACACTTAGGCTAGGATTCTCCAATCCTGCGGCCAAGTTCTGACGCCGGCGTGAAAAGCAGCGTGAACCACTCCGGCGTCAACGGTCCTCAATTGTCCGATATGCTCCCCTTCCTGGGGGGCTAGGTCGGTGAAGGAGTGGTCTCCGCAGCTCCAGCCGGCGCGGCACGGCTGGCGCGAGTTTGTGCATATGCGGAACGGCCGGCATGATTTTGTGCTTGCGCGCCACGGCTGTCGTGATTTCGTGATGGCCCCTGGACAATATGGCGGAACCCCACAGGGGCCAGGCACGGAGGAACATAGGCCCCCACGGAATCAGCCTGCCTGCCAATCGGTAGGCTCCGATCGCGGGCCAGGCCACTGTGAAGGACCCTACCCCCTGCGGGGACGGATCCCCCTGCCCCCCACAGGACGGACCCCGCAGACACAACTTCCAGCTCCTGCCGTGTGGGAGCATACGTGACCCACGCCGGCGGGACTCGGCCGAACTCGGCAGGCACTCGGCCCGTCGAGGCCCGGAGAATCGCCGGGGGGGGGGGGGGGGGGGGGTGCACTTTGAACGGTCCCCAACCAGCGCGGCAGCGATCCCACAGGTGCCCGAGAATTAGCGCCGGAGAATCGGTGAGCTGGTGTCGGGGTGGCGTGGCGTGATTGTCGCACGCCCCCAGGGATTCTCTGACCCGGCTAGGGGTCGGAGGATCCCGTCCTTAAAATGTTCAGTCTTGCTATACTAGAAACACCTTGCGCCCCCTGCTGGACAGTCCTGGCATCTATGATAATTATTCACACCACAAAATAAGCATCTCAATATGGCTGTCACTGTGGAGTTTTCCACCCTTCCGCCTGGTTTGGCAGGCTTTTGTGTGGATGATCCCTCTGCCTACCAAGTCAACGAGATCATGTGAAGCCTCAGAGTCGTGCCTAATTAAAGCTTAGTTTATTCATCTATGCTCTGTCTACCTTGCATGCTGATCCATTTGTTCCAAAGAGAGGTCCCATGGCCACCAAAAATATACATCAAAGGCGTTGGAAAGTAGACTCCTCCATCCCTGCCTCTGAAGAACATCATCTGCTACTGTACCTACACCATAAGGAAAGGAACTGACTTGGTGCTTTTGATGCTTCACATGAAGGCGCAACACTGCTAGATATCAGAGGTAGTGTAGCTTCCACAATTCCCAATGCTGGCCTCTGTATAAGCCCTTGAAATATTAAAATGGGATGGGTAGGGGAGGAAATGCTCACCGGATACGAACATCATTACCTCTCTCCAGAATATCTCCTTCTTCTATAGAATTGTAAATATAAGCTGCAGCCATGTTTTACTCACTCTCCTTGCAGTGTTTCTGTCGATGGCACCAATATATATGTTTTTATATTGCTGCCTTCATGTTTTGGATGGACCTTTAATATGTGGACTCTCGGCATGTTGCTGACCTAACTTCCCTTGGACAAACTGCCTCCATTTATTTACTTAGTACTTGTTTAACAATATTATATCTAAATAGGTTACAGAGCAGTTATGTTGTTGCCGAGCACCATGTCCCAGCCTCTCTTTCTCTGAGAGAGATAGAGCGAGAGAGTCTTGCACGTGACTGATTGTCAATGAGGCATTATCATCTACTTTATACATGAGCATAAACATTCTGATAACCCTTACACTACACCGACTGAAGCACATGCTCTGTGTGCTCAAACTAGTGAATTGAACATTCAGTGGCCTTACCAGTGATCCTTGCTCTGGGCAATTTGAAGGTAGGTTTTTAAAACCATGTTGCTGAGAACAGGAAGAATGCAATTATGCCATCATGACTTTGGAAAGGAACTGCCACATTTGCAGCACCCAATGTCCCCTCCCCACTCCCCTGAATTGGTGAACTGTCTGCAAGTGCCAACATAGCATTGGCAGCTTGCTGATTTTATTTGAGTCAGGTCCAAGCATGAAAGTGTTGGAACAGGTGGTACAATTGCCAGAAATTCACTCAAGATGAACATTTCTTCCATTATCTGCTGTTATGCCAATTCTTATGCCAATCTTGCTTTGCAATTTTTGAATGTTGAAATTTATAGCATATTTTGCAATAGCTTCACTTTGCTTGTGACCGATAGCTCCTTTCAATTCTGAGAGATTCAATATTCTGAGATGTGACAGAAACAATTTTGAAATTTCAAAAACAAAGATGGACCCTTGGTAGCAGACTGTATTTGAAGATAAACCCATGGACCATGACAACTCCTTTAAGGTCATTAAATGTCTTTCTGCACAGGGATTTCACAAGTACACTGCTGGCTGGCAGCGACCGACTTGCTTTATATTCCCAATGCCTCCTGCACGTTTGCTTGGAGCGCCTCTTGCCTCTACCTCTTTCATCAAGATCTCTAGCGCAATATCTGAAAACCTTGTGCATGCTGTCTAACATAATAAGCCATTCATGAATCTCCCTTTTTTGAAGACACTTGTGCTACCTCCAGCAACCAGAATGCAACTATGGTCTTTCTTCAAGAGGTTCAGCCTGGCTTTAGGTAGTTTGAGGCACCCATGATGTTGGTCCCCCAGCTTATGTATACAGTCAGTGAATAATGCCGGGAATGTTGGCTGCATACAGCAATCATGGAAGGCAGATTGTATCATGACTTTGAGGTGCTGCCTGCATCACAATGAATGGGTGCAGGTTAATGACATTTTGCAATTGCTGCACCCATTACAAGCCTTATTTAATTTATCCCAAACTGTTTTTGACCCAAAGAATGAAAGAAAAGTCAAGCAGAGAAGTCAGGTGAAAGATGATAGAGAAGAGGAAAATGACCGGAAAAAAAGGCTATTTGGTCATCAACCTTGCTCCATGCAGACTTTGTGCCTTAAGTATCAAGATTAGACATACCCTCACCTCAAGGAGCCATGGACATTCTTGGAAAAGAAAACTTTTAAGAAGGAGAGAGGTTGGACTTCCAGTGGCAACATGTAGAAGGAGGTCGCACCAAGGTCGCTCCCGCAAGAGCCCTTGGTTTTTGGACATTTTTACCCGGTTCCCGGGAGTAATTGGTGGACAAATTCATCTCATTTGAGAGCCTTTTGTGTGAGGTTGTCAAATGGCGCAAAAAAGAATATTGGGAAGAAAGGTGTGAGCGGTAGCCCTTCTGAGGAACTGAGCAAGGTGTGGAGCCTGCCGGATGGCCCGCACCTATTACAGTGAACACGCTGACGGAGGTAATGGCTGTAGAATTTGAAAGGCAGTTAGGCAAGCATTATGAGAGGCAAGTTAAAGAGATGATAGATGTGGTGATATGCCTGTGAATAATATTGCATACACTCGGCAATGCGGCCTCCCATCAGCAGGTGGCATCAGACCAGTCATGTGACGGATACCGGCAGAAGGTTGTAAGGCGTACACCAGGACAGATGCACATATGAGAGTCTGTGTAACTGTATCAATAACTTAGTCTGTATAGCATTCTGATTGTTACCTTACCACGTGTTAACTAATAAATCATCATTCTAAATAAGCCATCAACATTTCTGTATGAATCATTGCAAGGACAGGACAACAGAACACAACAATGGACACCCTCAAAAAGTTGGTGGATGATGGATTGGTCCAGATAAAGGAGGCATTGGGGAAGACCTTGGATACAGTGCGGGAGCATTGTGAGTTGTTGAAGGGGGTGGAGGAGACCCTGTCATGGCATAGTGATCAGCTATGGAGGGTGGAGGAAAGGAACAAGGGCCTGAGAGCTAAGGTTGAAGACCTGTAAAATAGGTCAAGACGCAGAACCTCAGGATCGTGGGCTTGTCTGAGGGGGTGGAGGGTTCGAGGCTGACTGAATATTTTGAGTCGATGTTTATCAATTTGATGGAAGAGGAAGATCAGGTTCCCCCCATCAAGTTTTATTGGGCCCACCAGTTGCTCTGGGTGAAACCACGGGCGAGTGAGCCACCACGAGTGGTGATAGCATGTTTTCACAGCTATCGGACGAAGGAGAGAGTTCTGAAGTGGGCTGAGGAGAATAGGAAGGTTCGGTGGGAAGGCAGCAACATTTGAATTTACCAAGATGTTGCAGCAGAACTGGCAAGGAGACGGGCAGCCTTCAACAAGACAAAATCAGCACTTTTTGAGAGTGGTGTGTGGTTTGGTGTGGTGTACCCAGTGCAGCTGAGGAGCCAAGGACCATTTCTTCGAGACGGCGGATGAAGCGGAAGCCTTTATTAAAGCTCAGGGACTGATGGTTGCTGGTGGTTGGGATGGGTTTGTATGGGGACGTTGATGTAAGGATGTTTTTTTTTCTTATTTCTCCCTTGTTTCCCTTCTCCCTTTTTCTTTTTTATACAAGAATTGCTCCTAAGTGAAATTGCTGTCTTTTATTTGGGGCTTTTTCTCTCTGCTGTTGTGTTTTCTCTTTTTTTGTAGAATGTTAGTGGGTTGAATGGGGGATTTGGCTGAGGGGAAGGGAGGGTTAAAAGAGGGTGTGGGGTATTTCAGCCCTTGGGTGTGGTGGTGTGTGTTTTGGTTTCTTTCTGCGGTTGTTTATTTGGGTGGTATGGGCTCTGGCGGGGCTGGGGGTCGACCTCCTTAGCAGACTGAGCTTGGCTAGTGAACGGAAATGATGTGGAGGGAAGGACTGTGGCTTGCTGTGCCTGTTTAATCATGTTTCAATGAACCTAGAAGGTGTGAATGATGGGAGGAAGGAGATGGAAGAGAGAGGTGTTGGTTCAAGAGCAAGTGGCTGGGGGATTTCTGAGATGGGGAGGGGGATAGATTTCTGACAGTGACTGAGGGTTGTTCTTTGTTCCATCAGGTGGGTGGGGTGGGCTGCCATTTTGTGTGAGCCCTTTAATTTATAAAAAAGTTTGGTTTCAGGTGGGGCAGGTGGTAGTGGATGAGAGTGGTAGGTATGTCATAGTTACAGGGACGTTTGAAGGTAAATCGATGGTTTTAGTGAGTGTGTACGCTCAGAATTGGGATGATTTAGCGGTCATGAAAAGGAATTTGGCGGCCATATCAGACATGGATCCGTATCAGTTGATTTTGGGGGTGGGGATTTGAATTATGTTCTGAACCCCAAGTTCGATCAGTCTAACTCGGCCCCTTCAGGGGTAGCAATAATAATCTTTATTAGTGTCACAAGTAGGCTTACATTAACATTGCAATGAAGTTACTGTGAAAATCAGCTAGTCGTCACACTCTGGCGCCTGTTCGGGTGCACTGAGGGAAAATTCAGAATGTCCAATACACCTAACAAGCACGTCTTTTGGGACTTGTGGGAGGAAACCGGAGTGCCTGGAGGAAATTCCCGCAGACATGGGGAGAACATGCAGACTCCGCACAGTCAGCGACCCAAACCAGGAATTGATCCCAGGACCCTGACGCTGTGAAGCAACAGTGCTAACCACTGTGCTACTGTGTCGTCCAAGGTACTAACGCCATTTATGAAGTAGATGGGAGCAGATCCATGGCGTTTTTTGAATTCTGGGATTGGGAATTCTCCTTTTCCTCTCTGGTGCATAACATGTATTCACGTATTGACTTTTTTGTAATGGGGAGGTCTCTGCTGCCAGAGGTGATGAAAGCGGAATATTTCATCAACAACCAAATACTCATCTACCGTCCTCTACTCCCCCAGCCCTCGAACGTGTCTAGGTCCTAAAAGAAATAAACAAATGGCCGCCATCTCTGGTGGAACCTCCCCACCAGAACCTACCTCTTCATTCATCTGAGGAAGGAGCAGTTCTCTGAAAGCTAGGGGTTTGAAACAAACCTGTTGGACTTTAACCTGGTGTTGTGAGACTTCTTACTACTTTTGTATGTGGTGGGTCCGCTCCCCACAATGGGTGATACCATGGCGCTGCTGAAATGATTTTGGGCTTTTTCAGGTTGGGAGAAAAGTGAGTGTTTTCTGATCACTCCACCAGGGAGGTGAGCTAATCTGGGGTGTTACCATTTTGCAGAGCGGAATCCCATTTTAGGTATTTGGGGTGCAGGTAGCTTGGGATTGGGCCGGGCTTCAGAAGTTGAATTTTACGAGTTTGGTGAGTGAGGCTAAGGCTAATTTACAGAGTTGAGATAGTCTCCATCTGTCATTGGCGGGCAGAATTCAGTCAGTAAAGATGAAAGTTTTACCACGGTTTCTCTTTCTATTCCAGTGTTTGCCTTTTTTTCTGCCAAAGTCCTTTTTGGAAAGGTGAGAAATTGATTTTGTCCTTTATTGGGGGGGGGCGGGATAAAGTGGCTAGGAATTCGGAAGACGGTCCTTCAGAGGGACCGGCAGTCAGGTGGTTTGGCATTACCAAACTTGATATATTATTATTACTATTGGGTGGCAAATGCTGAGAAGGTGCTGGGCGGGCATCGGGATCCTGAGGCTGTATGGGTGCGGATGGAGTTGAGGTCGTGTCGGGGATCGGGGTTAAGGGCGTTAGTGACGGCTTTCCTTCCGTTTTCTCCGGGGAAGTGCTCGGTGAATCTGATGGTGGTCTCCACATTGAGGATATGGAGACAGTTTCGGCATATTGGGGGTGGTATCAAAGCTGGCACTGATCTGTGAAAACCACATGTTTGAGCCGACGAGGTTGGAAGCTAGGTTCAGGGAATGGGAGGAGAAGGGGGTGGAAGGGAAGAGGGACTTGTTTGCAGAGGAGCGATTTGCAACCTTGGAGGAGTTGTCGGGAGAAATTTGGGCATTGTCAGGTGGATATTTTTAGGTACCTGCAAGTTCGCAATTTTGTGAAAAAGGACTTTCCGACATTCTCGGTGGTGCGGCCATCCTCGTTGTTGGAGAGGACTTTGTCACTGGCAGGGATGGAGGAGGGGAGTACATCGGGGATTTATGGTAGGATTATGGTGAAAGATGCAGTATCTGTGGAGGGGGTTACCGCTAAGTGGGAGGAGGAGCTGGGGTAGGTGCTGGAGGAAGGTGTGTGGTGTGAGGTTCTGTGTAGAGTGAATGCAACGAGGTTAGGGTTGATACAGTTAAAGGTAGTGCATAGGGTACATTTGACGAAATTGAGGATGAGCAGTTTGTTTGCGGGAGTGAAGAATGTGTGTGAGCTATGTGAGGGGGGTGGTGGTTCTGGCTAATCATGTGCACATGTTCTGGTCGCGTGCTAAACTCCCGGGATTTGGGGAGGGACCTAAACATGTCCGAGCCAAACAGACTAAATTTCTGCTTCAGCTGCTCCAGCCTGGCAAACTGGCCCTCCACGAATAAATCCCCCACTCTCTCCAGCCGTTTCTCTTTCCATGCACCGTGGCATCCAGCCTTGTTGGCTCAAATAGGTGGTTAGTACAAATGTGAGCAAGCCTTGACGCTGACTCCAACTTGAAATTCTGGTGGCGTTGCCTCCATATTTTAAATGAGGGCACCACCACTAGGTTCACTGAGTACCTTGCCGGTGCCAGCGGAAGTGGCGCCATTATCAATGGCCCCCAAACGTGTCTCCCTGCATGACCCCGACTCTATCTGAACCCAGAGAGCCCCAGGGTACCTGCAACACCTCAACACTTTTGCTGTGTTGGCTGCCCAATCATAGTACAGCAGGTTTGGCAGTACTAGACCTCCTGCCTGTATCTCCCTCTGGAGGACTCCCCTTCGAATCCTCAGGGCCTTATCCGCCCAAATAAAGCCAGAAATAAGCCACTCGACCCTTTGTTAAAACAACTTGGGCAGGAACACTGGTAGACACTGAAATAAAAATAAAAATCTCAGCAAGATGTTCACCATAATCGATTTATCGCAGCCCACCAGCGATAACGGAAGACTATCCCACCTCTGCAAGTCCCCCTTAACTCTACTCACTAGGCTTGTCTAGTTCAACCTCTGGACCTACACCCAATCCTCCCCACCTGGACCACCAAGTATCGAATACTGGCTCCTGCTAACCGAAATGCTAACGCCCCCCCAATCCAGGCCCCCGCCCTGATGGCCCGATGACAAAATATTCGCTCTTCCCTATGTTTAACTTTTAACTGAAGAAGGCACCGAAGTCCTGCAAAATACCCATAATATTCCCTATAGACGACCCAGTACCAAAGAAGAACCCGGCAACGTGCCTCAATGACTACCGACCAGTGGCCCTGACTTCAGTCGTAATGAAGTGCTTTGAGGGGTTGATCATGAAGCACATCACCTCCATACTCCCAGAACGCCTTGATCCTCTGCAATTCGCATACCGCTGCAACCGGTCCACGTCAGACACCATTTCCCTGGCCCTACACTCATCCCTAGAGCATCTCGAAAACAAGGACTCCTACATTAGACTCCTATTTATTGACTACAGCTCTGCCTTCAACACCATAATCCCAGCCAAGCTCATATCAAAGCTCCAAAACCTAGGACTTGGCTCCCCACTCTGCAACTGAATCCTCAATTTTCTGACCAACAGACCACAATCAGTAAGAATGAACAACAACACCTCCTCCACAATAGTCCTCAACACCGGCGCTCTGCAAGGCTGCGTACTTAGCCCCCTACTCTACTCCCTGTACACACACGACTGCGTGGCAAAACTTGGTTCCAACTCCATCCACAAGTTTGCTGACGATACGACCATAGTGGGCCGGATCTCGAATAACGATGAGTCCGAATACAGGAGGGAGTAGAGGACCTAGTGGAGTGGTGTAGCGACAACAATCTCTCCCTCAATGCCAGCAAAACTAAAGAGCTGGTAATTGACTTCAGGAAGCAAAGTACTGTACACACCCCTGTCAGCATCAACGGGGCCGAGATGGAGATGGTTAGCAGTTTCAAATTCCTAGGGGTGCACATCTCCAAAAATCTGTCCTGGTCCACCCACGTCGACGCTACCACCAAGAAAGCACAACAGCGCCTATACTTCCTCAGGAAACTAAGGAAATTCGGCATGTCCACATTGACTCTTAGCAACTTTTACAGATGCACCATAGAAAGCATCCTATCTGGCTGCATCACAGCCTGGTATGGCAACTGCTCGGCCCAGGACCGCAAGAAATTCAGAGAGTCGTGAACACCGCCCAGTCCATCACACGAACCTGCCTCCCATCCATTGACTCCATCTACACCTCCCGCTGCCTGGGGAAAGCGGGCAGTATAATCAAAGATCCCTCCCACCCGGCTTACTCACTCTTCCAACTTCTTCCATCGGGCAGGAGATACAGAAGTCTGAGAACACGCACGAACAGACTCAAAAACAGCTTCTTCCCCACTGTCACCAGACTCCTAAATGACCCTCTTATGGACTGACTTCATTAACACTACACCCTGTATGCTTCATCCGATGCCAGTGCTTATGTAGTTACATTGTATAGGTTGTGCTGCCCTATTATGTATTTTCTTTTATTCCGTTTTCTTCTCATGTACTTAATGATCTGTTGAGCTGCTCGCAGAAAAATACTTTTCACTGTACCTCGGTACACGTGACAATGAACAAATCCAATCCCCAGATCCCTAACGTACAGCAACAAACCATCTGCCTATAACAATACCCTATGTTCCACCCCACCTCTAATGATACCACTCCATGCATTCGAGGCATATTATGGACTAGTATTGGGCATATTTTGCTTCATTGGTGAATTGGTTTCTGAGTTGCTCTGCCATTATAGTGATGAAGTGGGCCTAAGTTCTGTGCATTAAATAGTTGACTCTTCCTGAGTCACAATATTGATAACTTTTCAAATGCTATTTGAGAAGCTCGTCAAATTCACTGAGATATTCAAGGCAGGCTAAAAATGACCTCTTTGACACTGATGATTCATTATTCTCTTAGAGGTAGTCCCAAGGAAGACAGCAGTTTGACTGTTGCAACAACACGTCTCAGCCTTTCCTCCAGGAAGAACACTCCTTTTCAAACTGAGTCGATGATGCAGAATCAATCCTTCCAGATAATTTACATCTTTGAACTTTGAAAGTTTCATGATCAGCAATATCACTTCCAACATTTCTGCAGTTAGAGTTCCCGTCGACGATTGCTTATGATCAGGGAATAATTTGAAAACATAACAGTAGACTTCCTTAGAGGTTTAAAAAAAAATCAACTAATTTCTAATTTCTGTCACCTCATTTCTTTCCAATATGAGAAAATGGGACTTGTGAAGACTTCTCAAATTTTCTATATTACTCACAATTTGTGGGTTATTTAGTATGAAATATTAAGGGCAGCATGGTGGCGCAGTGGTTAGCATGAACATGTAAATTCTATGTACTCCGGCGCTGAGGACCCAGGTTTGATCCCTGCCCCGGGGTCACTGTCCGTGTGGAGTTTCCATATTCTTCCTGTCTCTGCGTGGGTTTCACCCCCATAACCCAAAGATGTGCAGGCTAGGTGGAATGGTCATGCTAAATTGCCCACTATTTGGAAAAAAGAATTGGGTATTCTAAATGTGGCAAAAAAAAAAATTAGTATGAAATAAAGTGTCATACCCAGTGGAACAGATTGTGAACATAAGGTACTGTTTTCAGGGTAGGTGCCTTCCCTCACTTGAGCAGAAGAACGAGCAATATCTTGTTACATTCCCATTTCAGAATCCACTTTTTGTTCAATGTTTTCTTTGAAAATCGGCAAATCAAAGTCATCAGATAATTCACCCATGCTTTTGGTAGATGAGGATGAATGTGCAGTTTGTGCACTGTTAATACTTCAAACTTTCTAACGTAGTTTGGATTCTCCGGTCCCCCGCTGCATGTTTCTCTGTGGTGTTATGGGCGAGAAGTTTTCAGAACCCAAAAATGTATCATGGCGTTCAACCATCCTTCCCCTTTAATGTATTTGTTGCTTTTCCTAGCACACGGCTTGTTCCCTAGGTGTGGGATTACAATTATGGACATGTGGGTTTTTAAACACAAAACACTGTTTATTCCATGAACTCAACTTAACATCTTAAATAAACATTGGATCTCTCAACACCCCTTACTTCAAAGATAACTCCGAAAATATTGCAACAGTAAATAATTCCTCAAAATGTTCCTTCAAACTTCCAAGAGACTTAACACCTTTAAACAGAATCATATCAGGTTAAAGGCTTTACTATTATGAGTTTAAATCACCCAAATGAACCAGAGATAGTCTTTCATGGCAGGGATCCAGCTCACTGCAAACACAGACACTGCCAAGCTCTTTTCCTCCAAACTGCAGCTCTCTGGAAACACACAGACACACACAAGCTCTTTTTCAAACTGAAACTAAAAACTGCCAAAATGGCTGATCTAAAGCCCAGCTCCACCCACTCTCTCACATCACTGTTTTCTTAAAGGTACTTGCTTAAACATCCACAACTTAAAGGTACTCTCACATGACACCTCCCCCCAAGAAAAAAAAGTAAACCATCAACTGCAAGATGGTTTAATTTTAAATTTTTGCACCATCCACTAAGAAATGTACACAGTAAATATACCTTTTTGTTTAAAAAAAAACACAACACACGCAAACAGGTATAATAATATAGTCCATTTTTCTTCGTTCTTCTTCCTCCAACCGAAAACCTTCGCAATTGATCACATTCGTGACAAAGCACATGTACTATTTTAAAATGAAATGGCTGTAACAATAAACTCCAGCGAAACAGCCTTGCATTGTTATTCCGGAATCGCTCCAAAAACGTGAAAGGATTATGATCAGTATATATAATGGTGTCAGATGGATTGCTGGTCACATAAATGTGAAAATGTTGCAAAGCCAGCACCAAACTCAAAGTCTCCTTCTCAATCGTCGAATACCTTTTCTGGTGAGAATTCAATTTCTTTGAAAAATAGCCAACAGGCCGCTCTAGCCCTTCGTCGTCGTCTTGTAGAAGCACCGCACCTACGCTCACATCGCTCGCATCAACAGCCACTTTGAAGGGTTTGGTATAATTTGGGATGACTAACACCAGGAGCAGTGGTTAACACAGCCTTCAGGCCGTCAAATGCCTGTTGACACTCCGCTGTCCACTGGAATTTGTTATGCTTCGTGAGCAAGTCCATCAGTGGAGCGACCACACTGCTCAAATTTGGTGCAAATATCCGGTAAAATCCACTCATACCAAGAAATCGCATTATTTCCCGTCGTGTCGAGGTTATCGGAAACTCCCCAATAAGTTTTGTTTTCACATCCCGTGGGACCAGTCGACCCTGTCCGATTGTATGGCCAAGGAAAGTGACTTGGGCTTTTCCAAATTCACTTTTGGCTAGATTTATCACCAAACCCACCTCCTAAAGTCGATCGAATAACTCCCTCAGATGTTTTAAATGTTCTTTTCATGTCTGGCTGAAAACTACCAGATCGTCGATGTATACCGCACAATTGGGTAATCCTGAAACGACTGTTAACCGTTGAAATGTTGCTGGGGTGTTTTTCATGCCAAATGGCATAACTTTGACCTGGTATATACCATCTGGAGTCACAAAAGCTGAAATCTCCTTCGCCCTTTCAGATAAAGGTACTTGCCAGTAACCTTTCAGTAAATCCAATTTGGAAATAAAAGCGGATTGTCCCACTTTCTCAATGCAATCCTACAAACGTGGGATAGGATAAGAGTCCGTTCTTGTAACTGCATTCTCCTTTCGATAGTCCACACTCAACCGTTGGGTACCGTCTGGTTTAGGTGCCATCACTATGGGTGAGCTCCATTGGCTGCAACCCACTTCAATTGGCACACTTGGTGAGTCTTCCTTCTAACTGGTGTTTTTACCACATAATTCACCTCACTTAATTTCCTTGTGGATATGGTCCACAAAACCTAGCTTTTAAAGGCTCCCCTACCACTGGTAACAACACTAAAGTTTTGTCCCCACTGGCAAAACTACGAACTTTGGATTTCTTGTCCGCTACCCGTTTCATCACATTTTGTGCAACTTTCAAATGTTGTCTGGCCAATTCACCTGCTCTATTTAATCATTCCCTAAAATTTGACACGTAATCCAATAGTGTAATTTCCGATTTCTCACCCAACAGTTTTTCCTTAATCAATTGAAATGGTCCTCTTACCTCATGACCAGAAATTAGTTCAAAAGGACTAAATTTGGTAGACTCATTAGGTACATCCCTAATTGCAAACAATGCGAATGGGATTCCTTTATCCCAATCCTCTGGATAATCTTGACAATATGCCCTCAACGTTGTTTTTAATGTCTGATGCCACTTTCTAACGCTCCCTGCGATTCTGGATGGTACGCAGTTGATTTAAATTGTTTTATTCCGAAGGTATGCATAACTTCTTTGAATAACTTTGAAGTAAAATTCGTTCCTTGATCCGATTGAATTTCTGTGCGTAGTCGGTATCTAGTAAAGAATTGAAAGAACTCCTCCACAATCCTTGTAGCAGTAATATTACGTACTGGAATGGCCTCTGGAAACCTAGTAAGCACATCCATTACAGTCAAAAGATATTGATTCCCACTTTTTGTTTTAGGAAGCGGTCATACACAATCGATTAGGACCCTTGTAAAAGGTTCCTCAAATGCTGGAATGGGTATTAAGGGCGCTGGTTTTGTCACTGCTTGAGGTTTCCCTATCAATTGACATGTGTGACATGATTGACAAAATTTAACCACATCTTCATGTAGTCCAGGCCAATGAAAATGTTTCTGGATTTTAGCTTGAGTTTTCCTTATTCCCAAATGACCTCCCACTGGTACCTCATGTGCAACTCGCAACACCTCCTTTCTATACCCTACTGGCAATACTACTTGATGAACTTCTGCCCACTTTTCATCTGCCTGCATATGTACAGGTCTCCATTTTCTCATCAAGACATCATGTTTACGGTAATAACACTCTGGTATACTCTCAGATTCCTCTTCCGTATATGCTTTCTGATATATCCGTTTTATTTCTACATCCTTCTGTTGTAACTCCGCCAATGTTCCTGAACTAAAAATATCCGGCTCATCCTCCACCTGTTCTTGTCCTTTTTCAACCATCTGATCAAAAATCGTTTCTGATAATTGCACTTCAACTTCATCTTCACTCTTTGATTTCTCCTTTTGTCTTAACCTGTGACTTTGCGACCTTGTTACTACACAATCTGGAAAAATCCCAGGATATTCGTCCTTCAACACTTCAGTTGACTGATTTTCCAATGGCTTATCAACCACAGTAGGCATCACTCCCACCTGCGATCCAGCTATATCATTACCAAAGATAAACTGTATTCCTGGACAAGATAGTTTATGCATTACTCCTACTACCACTTCACCACTCTTCACAGGACTTTCCAACCTTACCTTATATAATGGAACGCTACTCCTCTCACCCTGAATGCCACATATCACCACTTTTCTGGCAACATTCTTCCCAAACTACATAATTCCTCATTTCTTACCATTAAAGATTGACTAGCCCCTGTATCTCTTAAAATTGTGACTTCTTTATCTGCTCCTCCTGATACACATGAGTAAACTTTACCCACACAAGTAAATTCTTTAAATACATCTGGCACCTTCTAAACAATTACTTCTTGAACAGGCTGTACAATTGTTTGCATCTCCTTCGCTTCCCTTGGGCTTTCCTTTACCACTTTAACAAACCCCACTGTCTTATCCTGTTTTACCACATCAGACTTCCCAGTGCTTTTCTTCAACCATTAACACTGTGACTTTACATGGCCTAGTTTATTACAGTGAAAACATCTGAAGCTTTTCATTTATTTTCCACCCTCCTGGATTTCTTTTTTAATCTGAGGCACACTCTCTTCATTGTCTCCTTTCAGATCACCTTTACCTTTCCCACTTGAGTATTTCTCATGTCCCCAGTTTCTATCCCTGACCGGCTGAAACTGATGTCGGAAACCAAGCTTTGATTTATGAACTAATTCATAATCATCTGCCATTTCCGCTGCTAATCTCGCAGTTTTAACCCTCTGTTCTTCCACATGAGTTCTCACTACATCAAGAATTGAATTTTTAAACTCCTCCAAAAATATAATTTCTCTGAGAGCTTCATATGTTTGGTCTATTTTCAAAGCCCTTATCCACCTATCAAAATTACTCTGTTTGAGCCTTTCAAACTTCCTTAAATTTCTAAACTTTTGTCTGTAAGCTTCAGGCACTAGCTCATATGCACTTAAGATGGATTTCTTCACCTCCTCATACATTCCAGATAACTTCTCCGGTAGTGATGCAAACACTTCACTAGCTCTACCTACCAGCTTTGTTTGAATCAGTGGCATCCACATGTCCTGTGGCCATTTCATTTGTTTAGCTACCTTCTCAAATGAAATGAAAAAGGCTTCTACTTCCTTCTCGTCAAACCTTGGCAATGCTTGGACATATTTAAATAGATCCCCACCATGTCTTCGACTATGACGCTCTGTCTCATTATCCTCATCCATCTCCTCCAACTGACGAATGTGATATAAAATAGTTACTTTAGAGATATTAGTTAATGTAATGTAGAAATAAGCCACTTTGATTCTGGCAAGTAGAGACAAAGGATTTTAGACCGCATGGAAAAAAGCAGGAAGAGGTGTGTCTATGAGAGTGATGCTGAATTGATAGGGGCCGGAGAAAGGGATTGGAAGTGAGCCAATCAGAATAGATCAAACAAGTCAGGAGGGACATAGGATTACCTATGGGTGTTGAGTATGTGAAACTTGATGCCATTTGAATGTATCAGTACTGATCTCTTTGTCTGGGACATTCACTTAGTTCCCGGGCTGCAGAGAGCAACATGTTATCTGTATCACTGTGGACTAGGTAGCTTGCAAGCTGAATAAAATAACTAATGTTATACCTGCAAATCCATCTCGACTTTTATTGAGGCCAGACTGACGGATAAAGAAATTTGGGATTCAACATTTGGTGCCGAAACCCGGGATTTCTCAGGGCGATCCTGGTCCAACCGCGAAATCAGAATTAGACTGATTATGAACAGGAGGATGGGGAACGAGGGCCCTCAATGTAGAACTGGAAAGTGACCGCGCATTGATTGTTCCCCTCTTCTTATCGCCTGATTAGTCTGGTCACTCGCGGTTGGCACAGAAAGACCGCCTCGACGAAATCACAGGTCAGTCTGGGGGTTAGCATTTTAATTGATGGGATTTCATTTGTGAGTTAATTCGGCTGGGGTAGGCTATATTGTTGATGGGACATTTAAAACTATAAATGGTTCAACTTCATTTGTGAGTTAATTCGGCTGGGGTAGGCTATATTGTTGATGGGACATTTAAAACTATAAATGGTTCAACTTCATTTGTGAGTTAATTCGGTTGGGTTAGGTTATGGGAGGTCGATGCGACATTTGAAATTGAAAATGGTTCACCTCCATGTGTGTGTGTGTTAAAAATATAGTTGATTAAGCTAAAATTTTCTCCTTGGACTGTAGAGGCAAAAAACGCAGTTCCGAGGACTAGTTGAGATTATGGGGAATTCCTTGGATAGCACAAATGATCCAGGCATGCCACTGCAAATATTATGTGATAAGTATCCGGACAAAGCAAAGGATTTTAGAAAATTGTCAGCACAGTTAAGAACTAAAATGGGAGATGAATGGTCACTAGGGGGCACCAAAGACCTAGAAATGGTTAAGAAAATCCAGGGACAAATTTGGAGAAAAAAATCAAAGTATGAAAGCTAAAGAATTAATTGGATTATGGAGGCAATATTGTCAAGAGGAAAGAGATAAGATTCTGTTGTCTAGCTGGCAGGACAATGCCCTTAAAATGGGGATTCCAATTAGTGAACAGGGTAACCTAAAAACATTACAGATCTTGAAAAAGGAATGTGCATTTAAAAAAAGAGCAAGTAGAGACAGGAAAGACACGGGTCAAACAAGAGATGAGCTACGTAGTTCAATGGCTGGCCTTGAATTGACAGAAAAAGAAAAATTCAATAATTTGGAAAAGTCAGTAAAAGTTCCGTCTGCACCCATAGCATGGTCTGCGCTCATTCCAGAACCACCAGAGTACAATAATATATACCCAGTCATTGCTCCCCAGATTCCAAATATGCCAGAAACTCAAGCCCTTTTGGATGATAGTGTGGGTGATAGTGTGGGTCCTGATTTACCAACTTCACGACCAGAAGAGCAAAAGGAACTCTGTCCCACAAGCCCAGTTAGCTCTAGGACAAGATCTCGGACAGCGAGAGTGGGGCTTGACCCTCACCAGAAACAATTAAGCATATCACCTAAGTCTCTCCAAACTAAGGAGAAACCACAAGATTCGGGAACAAAGGAAGCTGAAACAACTTCTTTTGAAGAGAAAGAACTCCCCCTAGTGACAGGGAGAGACGTTGAAGTCTTGGAACAACCAGGGGAAATAGCTAGAGTGCCCCCTGGTGACATTCGGAGACAGTTACCGATTAGGAAGATGCAAAACCCCGACGCAGTGACTGCGGGAGCGAACCCCACGATAGACGTTTACTTCCCATGGACACCCAGTGAGATGATGGCTATTATGGCTACAATCCCAGATAGAAAAAAATCTCCTGCTGCCTTTGTGGATTCCTTGAGAACTACCATCTCAATTTATCAAGCTGATTCAAGGGACCTCTGGGCCCTAGTCCAGCAGATTTTAACCCCAGCAGAGTACCGCAATTATCTTAACCACCTGAATTATGCTAGTCATGCTGCACTTCAGCAGGCCTATGTGTTAGACGACGATAGAAGGACACAGATCCTGAATGCGTTGAATAGCACATTTCAAAGGCCCATAAATCTTTCTGTTATCTTAGACCTAAAACCTAAGAAGACTGAAGAGCCAGAGGAATTTCTGGAGCGTTTTAATGAAATCTACCGTGGGCAATCAGGCGACTTGCTGTATCAAAATGGTCAGAATTCCCCTCAATATTGTGCTATGTTAATGCACTGCCTACCACCTTCTGTGGTTACTGCTGTGAAATGTAATAACATGAATTGGACAGAGAACGACCCTTCCCAGATGGCAAGGGCAGTCAGATTTTATTGGAAGGAGGGTGTAGGCCAAGAAGGAGGCTCAGTTACAAAGGTTAAGACTGAGTATGTAATGAAAAAGGATGATTGGCGATCCCAACAAGCGGCAGAAATGGTAGTTTACCAGCAGGAGCCCCAATATAGTGACTTTGGGTGGGTGGATCAGCGAAGAGGAGGATACCAAACCCACCCAAAGGGACCCTCACCCCCTTTTTATGGCCCACCGAACGAATCAACAGCTCTACAACCGCAGCCCCCTCTGAGGGGCCATTGGTCTACTGGAAGAAGAGGACGGGGCAGAAATAGAGGGAGCAATGCATGTTTTAATTGTGGCCGTGTAGATCACTGGCAACAGGAATGCCCCTTTAAAAGACAGGCAGTAGAAGGAGATTATCCGACCCAAAGGAGAGGGTACCCACCAAGGGGAGGACAGACGAGATACACTGACTTCTCCCAGGAAAACCCTTTCCCAATACAGGATTAACTAGCTAATTTAGCCATAAGGACTCTCCAATCGGACAGGGAACCTATTATCTCTCTGCAGATAGGAGATCAACATCACTCATTTGTAATCGACACCGGGGCAGCCATGTCTTCTGTGCAATCAGAACTTCGACTACCATTATCCGACCACACGCAGCAATTGTCAGGGTTCCAAGGACAGGTGTGTGAGTATCCTATTTCTGAACCTGTGACAGTCACTTACGAGAATAAGTCTGCAGAGCATCAGTTTGTAGTGACTACTGGATTGGACTGTAACTTGTTGGCCCGAGATTTACTGTGTATCTTCCAGCTACAGCTAGAATGCGGAGATGAGGGGGTAACGGTTACATCATGGAGGATGAGACAACAGTGCTATATTTCTATCACCCCCCAGTGGTGGACGTTAGACGTTGAACAGTCACTGCATCACGTTATCCTGGCCTATGACAGAACTGGACGAAACAGGGAGTTGGAGGACAAATACCGGCCATTACTTGAGACCGAATGGCCAGTCAAGGTTACAGCCACAGTCACGGGAAAAGAAGGTACAGCCGATTTTGTTACAATATCACCACATTTATGGACACAGTCAGCTTCGGTAAGCCCTCATATTACACGTCAGGTCCATGACCAGTACCATGCCAGGGATATGGGGCGAATGGTCAGGAGGGCAGTGGATCATTCGGATCCAACAGACTACGCACTTCAAGTCATGCCGGACAGCACTACCATAAAATATTTTGAGGTCCCTGAAACGATTAACACTCGACTGCAGCATCACAGGGGGCATGATGTGTTGGAATATGTCAATCCACAGGTCTGGGCGGAATACCCATCACAAGTGGGAAAGACAAATGTTACACCTATTAAGGTGATGATTAAGGATCATGTAAAGCTACCTTCCATTCGACAATACCCCCTGAAATCTCAAGCTGCTCCATCAATAGATAAATTAATTCAAGAGCTGTTGAAACAGGGTATTTTGGTCCCTTGCCAATCAGAATGTAACACCCCCATACTTGCTGTGCCTAAACCAGCCAAACCAGACCAGTACCGATTAATACAGGATTTACGTTCAATTAATGCCATCGCACAGCCATTACATGCTCTTGTCCCTAACCCTGCCCACATACTGGCTCAAATTCCAGCTCAAGCCCGGGTCTTCGCCGTAATTGACCTTCAGCACGCCTTCTTTGCCCTCCCACTTGCGACTGAAAGTCAATATTTGTTTGCCTTCACTTACAATGGACAGCAGTATACCTGGACCCGACTGCCACAGGGGTTCATCAATTCACCTACACTCTTCTCCAGATGTCTGCAGACCCAACTCCAGGCCTTGACATTGGAGCATGGTTCCACTCTGGTGCAGTATGTAGATGACATATTGGTGGCAAGTCCTGACGAGCCCAGTAATAGGGATGATGTGATCCAATTATTGAACCACCTATCCTCGTTGGGTTATGTTGTTTCACAAGCAAAGGTCTTGGTGGCTCAGAGAAAAGTTAAATTCTTAGGAGTTTTACTTACAGCCACAGAAAGAAGTCTCGAACCTAGTAGGATTGAACCAATATGCCAATTCCCCGCCCCTACAATAGCCAAGGAGGTTCGTCATTGGCTGGGTATGATGAATTATTGTCGGCAGTGGATACCAAACATCGCTGTCTATACAAAGCTGCTGACGCCTTACACTAGTAAAGAGGGAAACTTTATTCTCACCACCGAGGCACTCGAGGCCTTCCGTTGCCTGAAGCAGGCCTTGCTACAAGCACCGGCCCTTGGTAGGCCCCTATACGACCGACCATTCCAGATATACTGTACTGTTCTGGAAGGATGTTCAACAGCGGTACTCACCCAGCAACATGGGGACAAGCACCGGCCCGTAGCATATTACTCTTCCAAACTCGACCCAGTGGTGTTGGGCCACCCTGTTTGCACCCAGATCTTGGCAGCGATATACAATAGTTTGCAGGCTGCTGCCAACATCACTCTCCAACAGGATATTACGGTGTATAGCTCCCACTCGGTAATCGCACTATTGGGGCAACTGCAGACTCAGCATCTTACCGCAGCTCGTCAGAATAGGTATGAGAGATACCTTTTGAACAATCCACGTCTGACAGTTACATACTGTACCACTATCAATCCAGCCTGTTTTCTTAGCGGTCCCCCTGTCAATGAGGACGCGCCTGGTCGCGACTGTTTAGCCTTGATTCAGGAAACTACAACAATAAGGGACGATCTGAGTGATAGTCCGTTTGAACAACCTGACATGATTATGTATGTTGATGGCAGTGCATTAGTAAGCCCCACTGGCCGGAGACTGTCTGGTTATGCAATCATAGATCAGGATGGTCTGATTCTAGAAGCGGCAGCTTTCCAGACCCCTTACTCAGCACAACAAGCCGAACTTTTTGCCCTCACCCGTGCATGTATATTTGGGGGAGATCGCCGGGTAAATATCTACACTGACTCCCGATCTGCTTTCGGGGTAGTTCATGACTTCGGACAACTCTGGAAGAATAGGGGATTCCTTACCTCGGCAGGCACAGAAATATCCAACCGGGGTTTAGTTAATGACCTACTGCAGGCCCTCCTTATGCCCGCGCAGATTTCAGTTATTAAATGCGCTGCCCACACGAATGGTACAACCCCAGTTGACGTTGGTAATGAACGAGCAGATTGTGCAGCGCGAACAGCCGCGCAAATTCAGCAAGTGATGGTGCCTAAGATGTTAAGTCAGACTAAACGATCTACTATAAATATGTCTGCTTCTGACAAGTCAATGCCAACCATCCAAGACGTCATAAGATTACAGGAGGACGCTCCTGAGAGTGATAAACAAATGTGGAAACGGTTAGGTTGTACATATGATTCTGTTTCCTCTTTATGGACCACGCCTGCACATCAGACTTGTATGTCTGATGTGCTGGCTTTATGGGTCATTGAATGTGTACACTTTGCAACTCATTGTGGGGCTCGAGGGACTAGTGATTTGTTGCTGGACACTTGGTGGCACCCTAAAATGCAGGGGTTGGCCCAAAGTATCAGTAATCGGTGTTTGATTTGTCAGCAATATAACACCGGAAAAGGTATCCCTTGTGGGATGGGGCAAACCCCGTTGCCCAGTGGTCCCTTTGAGACGCTCCAAATGGATTACATTGAGTTGGAAAGGTGTCAATGTTATAAATATGTTTTGGTCATTGTGGATGTGTTCATCAGATGACTGAAGAGATGACCACCTATGTTCTAGCCCTCACGCAAGTGCTCAAGGAACTCCATGGCCAGGTCCGCGCGGCTCACCAGCCATCGCCCCCAGTACCTAGCTCACTTTCAGTCCAGCCCGGTAGTTATGTCATGGTCAAAAATTGGACTAGGAAGGGGTCGGAGCCGCGATGGGACAGGCCCTTCCAAGTTCTCCTTACCACCCCCACAGCAGTTAAAGTGGAGGGGCGAAGTGCTTGGGTCCACCTACATCACTGTAAATTGAGTCCATCTCCACTACTGTAAAAGGTCGGATACTAACTGCCTCCCTTCTCCAGTGCTATTTTATAGGTGTGGAGCGTGATGGAGTGGCTACGCATCGTCTGTATGATATTTGGCCTCACTCCGCTTGGCGTGTTATTGGCGATGGACATGGAAAAGGGGAATATTATGTATCTGTGTAGCCCCAATCAATCTACAAGGTTACATCACCTCTGCAAAGGTGATGTTGTTCGCTGCCCCCATATACGAGGACATGGTATCGACTCATGGAAGGTCATCAAAGTTAAGGAGAATGCAGGAGTCATGAAGCAGTTGCACCGGTCCCGGCGATGGGAAGGGAACATTATATGGACATTGCCTTGTTTTTGGAATACATGTAAATTTGATTTTGGATGTGTTAAGAGTGGTACAATAAAGGTAAAATCAGGCTGTCAGAAGAGCGTAGGAAGAGGCTATGAGAAAGTGAAAGGGACTAGAGAGAGGACGGGGCGTATGAGAAGGGAAGTACAGCTAGAACGTAGGTTACCGGGAGATACACTTAAGTTAATTAAAGGCCAAACTGAGGAAAACCCGGGTAGTATGAATCTCTTCTACCAGATTTACCGCTTGTATGGCCAGGGACGGGTTGTCTGCTACCCAAACCCCGCAGCGGTGTCTAGGTTATTTTCTGTTTCACCGCTTTGGGGCACTCCCCAAACGTTGGTTCATTGTCAGCATTCCGAGCCACTGCCCGATCAGGTCACTCTTCCTTACGATCCGGGTTCAGCACCACCGGCTATTTGCCTTCCCCTTCCTCGGGATAATTCCCATTCACAGTACGATAGGCTGCGACGGCGGAGGGCGTACATACGTAGCCACTTCACTCCCAATAGGGATTCCCGGTCGTACGAGAATTGCTTCAGCAGTGAAGGATACGGCTATTTGCTGGTAGAGGTGGACACAAATATAACATGTCTGTTTCCCACCTGTACGGACAGAAGGTGCCATATCACCCAGGCGTCTGGCCAATGCGTTTGTTACAACACCACTTGCGTTCCATTGAACGCCGGCCTCCAGCTCCTTTGTGGCTGGGCGAATGTCTCTCATATCACTGTTGGGACTAGGGCTTTCCGCATTGCTGGGCGGCCCGAATGGGCATTTCAAAGTTGGATAAACTGGGCTACTGGGGGGTCCTTACGCAACCGATATGCTGATTGTGATGCTACCCTGCACACGGAGCAAGGATACTACTTTTTATTTAATGATACAGCGACCAACGGTTTGTCACCCCCATTTCCCCGCCGAATTGCTATAGGGACTCTAGTCCCTACCACAGTCCCCTGCCCTTCGGCGTGGAACCTGCATAATCAGTTAGCACGCCGGGCAGTCTCTGCTGAATTTTGCGAGAACTGGAAAAAACCTCAGGTTCTTGAACCCAACCGGGGCCACTCAGCCGGGTGGGGCATTCTGAGCGTATTGACACTGGGAGGTGTGGGGGGTTCCTTGGCTGTCAGTGATCGGAATTATTTTATTTGCGGCCTTACCATCTTGGGAAATGAAACCTTGGGAGCCCTCGGGGCAATAACCAAGGAGTTGTCTCAGCTACGGTTGTTTGCAATGCAGAACCGGTATGCTCTTGACTATCTTCTGGCCCGTGAGGGTGGGGTATGCGCCATAGTACAGGGCAAGTGTATCATGGGAGTTCAAGACTTGACCGCTAACATCACTAAATTTATGGATCGCATACGGGATCACTTGGACGGGATGCAGGATCCTGGCTCTTGGGGTAACTGGGGATTTGGAGGTTGGAAGGACTGGTTGATAAATATGGCCATGTATTTAGTGGTGGCTGTCGGCTGCATCTTTGTGGGCTGGCCATCCTTAAATGTGTGATGGGTAGAATGCGGGGTGCACTGGATCAGATCACCGCCCAAAAACATTTAACTGTTAAAATCCATGAGGGTGCAGCAGATGAGGGGGGGCTAAGACAGGAATTGGAAATGCAGCGACAGATCTTTTTAGATGAGGAACCGTAGCTATGGATTGGATAGTTCGGTTATCATGGAATGATAAAAGGAGGGAATGACAAATGTGATATAAAATAGTTACTTTAGAGATATTAGTTAATGTAATGTAGAAATAAGCCACTTTGATTCTGGCAAGTAGAGACAAAGGATTTTAGACCGCATGGAAAAAAGCAGGAAGAGGTGTGTCTATGAGAGTGATGCTGAATTGATAGGGGCCGGAGAAAGGGATTGGAAGTGAGCCAATCAGAATAGATCAAACAAGTCAGGAGGGACATAGGATGACCTATGGGTGTCGAGTATGTGAAACTTGATGCCATTTGAATGTATCAGTACTGATCTCTTTGTCTGGGACATTCACTTAGTTCCCGGGGCTGCAGAGAGCAACATGTTATCTGTATCACTGTGGACTAGGTAGCTTGCAAGCTGAATAAAATAACTAATGTTATACCTGCAAATCCATCTCGACTTTTATTGAGGCCAGACTGACGGATAAAGAAATTTGGGATTCAACACAACTGTACGTGTCCCTTTGCGTCTGCCAATTTTAACTGATTTTCATGTTTCAGAGCCATTTTCCAAAGTTCAAACTCTCTCTCTTTTTCCCTTTCCTCTCTATCTCTTTCTTTGATTCTTTCTTCTCTCTCCTTTTCTTTTTCCTCGCTATCTCTTTCGTATTCAAGCCGCTTTAAATCTTTCTCATGTTCCATTGGAACAAACCATTACAAGGGGACATAAATTTAAGGTGGAAGGTGGAAGATATAGGAGGGATATCAGAGGTAGGTTCTTTACCCAGAGAGTAGTGGGGGCATGGAATGCACTGCCTGTGGAAGTAGTTGAGTCGGAAACATTAAGGACCTTCAAGCAGCTATTGGATAGGTACATGGATTGCGGTAAAATGATATAGTGTAGATTTATTTGTTCTTAAGGGCAGCACGGTAGCATTGTGGATAGCACAATTGCTTCACAGCTCCAGGGTCCCAGGTTCGATTCCGGCTTGGGTCACTGTCTGTGCGGAGTCTGCACGTCCTCCGCGTGTCTGCGTGGGTTTCCTCCGGGTGGTCCGGTTTCCTCCCACAGTCCAAAGATGTGTAGGGTAGGTGGATTGGCCATGATAAATTGCCCTTAGTGTCCAAAATTGCCCTTGGTATTGGGTGGATGTGTTGAGTTTGGGTAGGGTGCTCTTTCCAAGAGCTGGTGCAGACTCAGGGGGTCGAATGGCCTCCTTCTGCACTGTAAATTCAATGATAATCTATGATTAATCTAGGACAAAGGTTCGGCACAACTTCGTGGGCCGAAGGGCCTGTTCTGTGCTGTATTTTCTATGTTTTATTTGTTTAATTTGCAACTGAATTGCTTTTCCTAGCACACGGCTTGTTCCCTAGGAGTGGGATTACAATTATGGACACGTGGGTTTTTAAACACCAAACAATGTTTATTCCATGAACTCAACTTAACATCTTCAATAAACATTGGATCTCTTAATACCCCTTACTTCAAAGATAACTCCGAAAATATTGCAACAGTAAATAATTCCTCAAAATGTTCCTTCAAACTTCCAAGAGACTTAACACCTTTAAACAGAATCACATCAGGTTAAAGGCTTTACTATTATGAGTTTAGATCACCCAAATGAACCAGAGATAGTCTTTCATGGCAGGGATCCAGCTCACTGCAAACAGAGACACTGCCAAGCTCTTTTCCTCCAAACTGCAGCTCTCTGGAAACACACAGAAGCTCTTTTTCAAACTGAAACTAAAAACTGCCAAAATGGCTGATCTAAAGCCCAGCTCCACCCACTCTCTGACATCAATTTTTTCTTAAAGATACATTGCTTAAACATCCACGTCTTAAAGGCACTCTCACATGACAGTGGCATTCTGTACGCTAGCAGTGCATTAACTACTCCCGCCGCTTGTCAATGGGCTTTCCCATTTCAGTCAACAGATGCCGCCGTGGACGGGCGTGCACTGCCAGCGGGAAAAGAAAATCCCAATGGCGGAGAATTACGGCCACTGTTTTTTTGTCCAGCTTCATCTTCTTGGCTCGCCTTCAATTTCCTGGGCTTTTGACTGTCGGATTGATGGTGTCTCTACATATTATCTGATCTTTCTTAATTTTAACAAAATAATTTTCTGAAAGGGCAGTCTTTTTTTGACCTCTTCAGCCCTGGGGTTCAAATTGCTCCTTCTCACCCCCGAGACCTTGCCTCACAGCTGGTTCAGACTGCCTGGCTATGGTGTGGCCTTGCCCTCAGCCCTAGCCTGTGGGTCAGGTTGCCACTGTTACCACTCCACTCCAACATGATGACCTCAGCTCATCTCTCTGCTGGCTCAGGCTGCCAGTCTGGCTATCTCGTCTCGATTCATCTTTGGTTGCCCAGCCCACCCCAAACCTTGGCCTGGGAATCGAGTCACCTCCACCATTCTAATCCCCTCAATGACGGCCGGCACCACTTTGGCACTCGAATCTCACCTTGAGCTCTGATGGCTATCTGGCCTCCTCACCTCTCCCCTGGTTCGTTGCCCAGCCCTCCTGAGGCCTACTGGCCTGGTCGAGTGACCCTGCTGCATTGCTCCCGTAGATTACTACTGGTGCCTCCTCGGCCCTCACAGTTGACCACAAATTGAGTTCTGCTTGGCGACAACCTCAAAGTTATGCTGGTTCATTGGCTGCCCGCCTGGCTATCTGGCCTCCTCAGCCCCCTGGCCCTGGGTCAGAAATTGCTGCTGCTTTTTTTATCCTTTTACTTTGAACCCTGACCCTCCGCAGCCCTGGCCTATGGTCAAGATTTGCCTTGCTGCTACCTTCAATGACTGCCGGCCAGCGCCTACCACCTCTCTTGTGTATCACAGACATGCACCCCAGAGACAAGCTCAAATACCTCGTTGTTGTCTCAGGCTGCCTGCCTCCTCAGCCCTGGGTCAGAAATCTGTCTGCTGCTTCATTAAAAATATTTTTCAGAAATCCACATTACAGCTATCTCTCCTTCTAAGTTACCATCACTTGTCAAGTATCATGGACAGTATTTTCCAGCTGTAAGGGGACTCGACTAATCAGAGATCGCTGACAGGCCCAAGAGCTATCGGGCTCTGATTGGTGCCCCTAAGCCACAGGCTAACAAGCCCCCTGATGCACTATCAATTATGATGAGACGAGAGTAGAGGGTAATCGAGGCTTTATTACACAGAGCTGTGTGGCCTCCTACAGCTGCTGCCGAAATGGCTGCAGTTTGGAGAGCACACACATTTATACTCCGCCTACTGCGCAGAGCCAGCAGGCAGGGATCTACCCCCGTCCCTGTAGTACAGGGGCCTTACCGTAATACCCTCGTATGCAGTGCAGTATATACAATATAATACAACAGTGGTGACTACCACATTCACCCCCTGTTAAAAAGGAGTCCAGTGGGGGTGGTGGAAACTATTTACATACAGGTTGTCATTTAAATTTCAGAAAAGGTTACAAATTTAGACAGTCGGGCGCCTTGATCCGTCGTTGAGAGCGCCGTAGTGCTGGTGGCGAGTCAGGCGTCGGCTCGGTCGTCGGTGACTCCGGGAGCATGTCTACATCCTCTTTATCCCCGGGTAGGACCAAGGGGAGGACGGATTGTCCTGGATTGGGGGCTGTGGTGGGGTGCGCTGGGGGAAGGGAGGGTGGCGCCGGGGCAGAGGGGGTGGTGTGTGGGGACCCAGCTGGTGCCAGGTTCCTGAGGGAGACTGTGTCTTGGCGGCCGTCGGGGTACGCTACGTCGGCGTACTGCGTGTTTGCGTGGAGTAGCTGTACACTCTCAACCAACAGGTCCGCCTTGTGTAGCCGCACATGCTTGCGGAGGGGGACGGGTCCTGGCGCTGTCAGCCACGTTGGGAGCGAAACCCCGGAGGTGGACTTCCTGGGGAAGGCAAAGAGACGTTCATGGGGAGTTTCGTTAGTCGCAGTGCACAGGAGCGACCGAATGGAGTGAAGTGCGTCGGGGAGGACCTCCTGCCAGCGGGAGGCCGGGAGAATTTCTGGACCATAGGGCCAGCTGGACGGCATTCCAGACTGTCCCATTCTCCCGCTCCACCTGCCTGTTTCTCCGGGGTTGTAGCTGGTCGTCCTGCTCAAGGCAATGCCCCTGTTGAGCAGGTACTGGCGCAGCTCATCGCTCATAAATGAGGAACCCCGGTCGCAGTGGACATAGGCGGGGTAACCGAACAGAGCGAAGATGGTGTTGAGGGCTTTGATGACGGCGGCAGGCGCCATATAGGGGTATGGGATGGCGAAGGGGTATCTGGAATATTCGTCGACCACATTGAGAAAATACGTGTTGCGGTTGGTGGAGGGGAGGGGCCGTTTGAAGTCCACGCTGAGGCGTTCAAAGGGGCGGGAGGCCTTCACCAGGCGCGCACGGTCTGGCCGTTAGAAGTGTGGTTTACACTCCGCGCAGACCTGGCAGTCTCTGGTGATCGCCCTGACTTCCTCGATGGAGTAGGGCAGATTGCGGGCCTTAATGAAGTGATAAAAGCAGGTGACCCCTGGGTGACAGAGATCGTCGTGCAGGGTCCGGAGTCGGTTCACTTGTCCGCTGGCACATGGACCTCGGGACAGGGCATTCGGGGGCTCGTTGAGCTTACCGGGCGATACATAATCTCGTAATTAAAGGTGGAGAGCTCGATCCTCCACTGCAAGATCTTATCATTTTTGATCTTACCCCGCTGTGTGTTGTTAAACATGAAGGCAACCAACCGTTGGTCTGTGAGGAGAGTGAACCTCCTGCCGGCCAGGTAATGCCTCCAGTGCCGCACAGCTTCAACGATAGCTTGGGCCTCCTTTTCGACGGAGGATGCCGAATTTCGGAGGCATGGAGGGTGCGGGAAAAGAATGCCACGGGCCTGCCTGCCTGGTTGAGGGTGGTGGCCAGAGCGACGTCTGATGCATCGCGGCCTTGGCGATGACGGCCTTGATACGGTTGAAGGCCTGGTGAGCCTCAGCCGTCAGTGGGAAACCAGTGGAGTGGATGAGTGGGCGGGCCTTGACCGCATAGTTAGGGACCCACTGGGCGTAGTACGAAAAGAACCCCAGGCATCGTTTGAGGGCCTTGGGGTAGTGGGGGAGGGGGAGATCCATGAGGGGGCGCTTGCGATCGGGGTCGGGTCCTAGAACTCCGTTCTGAACCGAGGATGGCTAATCGGTTCGTGCTGAGCACACATTTCTCCTTGTAGGTTAGGTTGAGGAGTTTGGTGGTGTGGAGAAATTTGGAAAGGTTAGCATCGTGGTCCGCAGATGGTCGTGGTCCGCAGATGGTGACGTTATCCAGGTACGGGAAAGTGGCCCGCAGTCTGTACCGGTCAAACATTCGGCCCATCTCCCGTTGGAATATCGAGACCCCGTTAGTGATGCCGAAGGGAACCCTAAGGAAATGGTAAAGGCGGACGGCCGCTTCAAACACGGTGTACGGGCGGTCCGCCTTACGAATGGCGAGCTGGTAGTAGGCAGATTTCGGGTCCAATGTCGAGAAGACCCGGTACTGTGCAATCTGATTGACCATACCAGATATGTGTGGGAGGGGGTACGCGTCGAGCTGCATGTACCGATTGATGGTCTGACTAGTCAACAACCATCCTGTTTCTCTCCCCCATTTTCACCACTACCTCTTGGGCTCTCCAGGGACTGTTGCTGGCCTCGATGATACCTTCCTGCACCAGCCGCTGGACCTCAGACCTGATGAAGGTCCTGTCCTGGGCGCTGTACCGGCTGCTCCTGGTGGCGACGGGTTTGCAATCCGGGGTGAGGTTTGCAAACAGAGAAGGCTGGTCGACTTTAAGGGTCGTGAGGCCGCATACAGTAAGGGGTGGCTGGGGCCCGCCAAATTACAGGGTTAGGCTCTGGAGGTTGCACTGGAAGTCCAGGCCAAGTAGTAAGGCAGTGCAGAGGTTGGGAGGACGTAGAGCCGGAAGCCGCTGAACTGGATGGTGAGGGTGGCGATGCAGTACCCCCGGATCGCCATGGAGTGGGATCCGGAGGCCAGGGAGATTCTTTGGTTGATGGGGTGTACCGTGAGGGAGCAGCGCCTTACCATATTGGGGGTGGATGAAGCTCTCAGTGCTCCCGGAGTCCAGCAGGCAGGATATCTCATGCCCGTCAACCTTCACCTTTGTCGACGCGGTCGTGAGATTGTGCAGTCGGGACTGGTCGATCGTGACGGAGGCGAGACGTGGCTGGTTGTCAGCGGTTGCAGGCGATGAGCGGCCAGATGAGATGCTAGACGGGCAGGGGTCCTGGGACGGGGAAGATGGCGGTGCCCACGTGCCGCACGTATCCTGAGGCAGGCAAGCTGGCAGCGCCCTTGGGCCGCACGTGTCCTGGGGCAGGCAAGATGGCTCCGCCCATTGGTTGTGAAGCAAGCAAGATGGCAGCGCCCACGGGCCGCATGTGTTGTGAGGGGAGCAAGATGGCGCCACCCACAGGCGCACGTGGTCTGAGGCGTGGAAGATGGCGGCGCCCACTGGCCGCACGAGGGGTGTGCAGGGACAATAGCGGCGGTTAAGCGGGCCTGGCACACTGCAGCAAAATGTCCTTTCTTGCCGCAGGCATTGCAGAATGCGCTCAGCGCCGGGCAGCGCTGCCGGAGGTGTTTTGTCTGTCCGCAGAAGTAGCACCCGGGTCCCCCGGGGTTGGTTGGCTGGGGGCGGTCGCTGGTGGGGTCCACGATGGGGTGGCTGCTGGCGGGCTCCACGATGCCCAGGTGGGGTGGGCCGTACGGTCGGGGGCATACGCCTGTATGTTGCGTGAGGCGACTGTGAGCGAGAGCGCTAGTTTCTTGGTCGCCGTGAGGTCATGCGTAACCCCTTCTAAGAGGCGCTGGTGGATGTAGGCCAACCCTACGCCCGTAATGAACGCGTCTCTCATTAGCAGCTTAGAATGTTCAGCGGCCGAAACGGCCTGACAATCACAGTCTCTCACCAGGGCGAGCAGGGCATACCAGAAATCTTCCACAGATTCACCGGGAAGTTGGTGCCGCATGGACAGGAGGTGCCTGGCGTAGATTGTTGGTCTGTTGAGCATAGTTCTCCTTCAGTAGCGCCATGGCCTCTGCGTAGGTAGGCGCGTCCTAGATGAGGGGAAAGACATTGGAGCTCAGCCGCGTGTACAGAATCTGGAGCTTCTGTGCTTTTGCGATTGGGTCTGTCGCAGATCCGATATATGCTTCAAAGCAAGCTAGCCAACGTGCGAAGCCCTTTTTGGCGTTGTCTGCTTGAGGATGCAGCTGCAGGCGATCCGGCTTGATGCGGAATCCATCTTTGTAAAATCTCTGTGTAATAAATTGATGCACTATCAATTACGAGGAGACGAGAGTAGAGAGTAATCAAAGCTTTATTACACAGATGTGTGGCCTCCTACAGCTGCTGCCGAAATGGCTGCAGTTCGGCGAGCACACACATTTATACTCCGCTACTGGGCGAAGCCAGCAGGCAGGGATCTACCCCCGTATCTGTAGTACAAGGGCCTTACCATAATACCCTCATATACAGTGCAGTGTATACAATATAATACAACAGTGGTGACTACCACCCCCCCCCCCAATTGGTCGGAGTCCTGTGCCGAGGCAGAATGTGTTTCACTGTCAGTCCGCCTCGGTCTACAATCAGGTCCCTGCCCATGTATATACACATATACCGAGTTACATCTCACCACCACCCCTCTCAAACCCTGAACTTTCTCGAAATTGTCAGTATGCCTGCCGACTCCCAGAGACCAGAATTTGGTTTGACTAAATGTTGGGAATATGGAACCACAGTTACCATCACAAATACTCGTCATCCCTCTCCGAGGCAGCTAGCTGAGGTGGATTCAGACTGTTGGCAACTTTAGTAGCATATTTAACCCTGAGATGAGTTGCTGGCCACATACCCACCTCAGCGCTAAAACTTGTGCATATCAACTTCCTTAAATCACTCAACTCTGCCCCGCGCAAGTCCATCTGCTGCTGTATCTCTTCCAACCGCAATATCTCTTCCAACATTTCTCATGTAAGAGTACCTATCGCCGAATGATTGATTCTCTTTACTAGGGTCAGTGAATAATTTTCAAACATAACAGTAGACTGCTGTAGACCTTTACGAAAAAAATCAACCAATTTCTCCTGTCCGTCAAGCCATTTCTCTTCAACCTCAGAAAATGGGACTCAAAGAACAAGAAAAAGAACAAAGAAAAATACTGCACAGGAACAGGCCCCTCAGCCCTCCTAGCTTGCTCCGACCATGCTGCCCGTCTAACCTAAAACGTTTTACACTTCTGGGGCCCGTATCCCTCTATTCCCATGCTATTCCTGTATTTGTCAAGATGCCCCTTAAATGTCTCTATCGTCCCTGCTTCCTCCACCTCCTCCGGCAGTGAGTTCTAGGCACCCACTACCCTCTGTGCAAAAAACTTCCTTTGCACATCTCCTCTAAAATTTGCCCCTAGTAATTGCCCCCATTAATTGACTCTTCCACCCTGGGAAAAAGCTTCTGACTATCCACTCTGTCTATGCCCCTCATAATTTTGTAGACTCCAATCAGGTCACCCCTCAACCTCTGTCGTTCCAGTGAGAACAAACCTAGTTTATCCAACCTCTCCTGATAGCTAATGTCCTTCATACCAGGCAACATCCTGGTAAACTTCTTCACATTTGTCCAGATTAAACTCTATCTGCCATCACTCCGCCCAAGTCTCTAACCGATCTATATCCTGCTGTTTCCTCTGACAGTTCTCATCACTATCTGCATTTACACCAACCTTTGTGTCGTCTGCAAACTTACTAATCAGACCAGTTACATTTTCCTCCAAATCATTTATATATACTACAAACAGCAAGGGTCCCAGCACTGATCCCTGTGGAACACCACTAGTCACAGTCCTCTATTCATAAAAGCACGCTTCCATTGCTATTCTCTGTCTTCTATGACCGAGCCAGTTCTGTATCTATCTTGCCAGCTCACCTCTGGTCCCGTGTGATTTCATCTTCTGTATTAGTCTGCCATGAGGGACCTTGTCAAAGGCCTTACTGAAGTCCATGTAGACAACATCTACTGCACTACCTTCATCAATCGTCTTTGTCACTTCCTCGAAAAACTCAATCAAGTTAGTGAGACATGACCCCCTTCACAAAAACATGCTGCTTATCGCTAATACGTCCAAATCCTGTCTTGCAGAATCCTTTCCAATAGTTTCCCTACCACTGATATAAGGCTCACCAGCCTGTAATTTCCTGGATTATGCTTGCTACCCTTCTTAAACGAAGAACAACATTAGCCATTCTCCAGTCCGCTGGGACCAGATCCACAGCAATGTGGTTGATTCTTAAATGCCTTCTGAAATATACTCAAGTCAAGGGAAATTAGGGATAGGCAATAAATCTGGCCCAGCCATCGACACCCATATTCCCTGAATGAATAAAGAAAAATCTACACGTCTTTAATTCTGGCCCCTTAAGTATTTCCAATATTAATCTGTCAATAAACCTCTCCAACTTTCTATATTGCTTTTCTCCTATTAGCGACTTCTTTGACCAAGCTTTTGCTACTTTGCTCTAATATCTCTTAATATAGGGTTTTTCAAAGTGCGAGTTGCGGCAGGTGTCAGAAGTGTCGTGGAGTTAAGGGTCACGGTGTTCTGCATCCATCAGTCGCTAATGCAGAGTTTCCCAACAACAGCGTTAAGAAGCCTGCAGGAAAATTCCTGCCTAAATTATCGATTCAGTCCTCTAGTGGGAGCAATTATTTGACAGATTTTTTGTAAATCTGAAAGTCAGAGTATGTCAGAGCCCTCTGTGAGTGAACACAAACATGCGTGTGTGTGTGTTTGTGTGTTTTCGGAATTGACAACAACAGTACAACTGAGACAATGTCTCCGTGCAGACAAACAGCTTGAAAATCTTCTGCAGATCTTCTTGCAGTGTGGTTGCTGCTGAGGGGCCTGAAGTGCGTGTGTCAGCGATGCTATGGAGGCACATTCAGTGGGAGGGAATCAGCTGCCATTGCAGCAAGAGCTACATTATTGGAGACAACAGTCTCCAAAATTGACTCAAAGCATATATTCTGGTTGGGGAGACATGTGCACATCACAATGCCACAATTGAATATCTGAGAAAACCTTTTTCAATGTCCATCTTGCCTGATTACTGGCAACCAGAACAGTGTCTGTGGGTCAGTTTTAGTCTTGTCAGCATTTATCAATATTGATGACCTTCTTTCTAATAGTGTACTTTGAAGTTGAATAAACTTTCATCAAATAATTGAATTTCATTGTGTTAAACAAGATTGTAATATCACTATTATTAGAAACATTATAGAGCACACCATCAGTGTCCTCAAGAAAATGCGGCACGGTCGCACAGTGGTTAGCATTGTTGCTTCACAGCGCCAGGGACCCGGGTTCAATTCCCGGCTTGGGTCACTGTCTGTGCGGAGTCTGTATGTTCTCCCCGTGTCTGTGTGGGTTTCCTCCGGGTGCTCCGGTTACCTCCTACAAGTCCCAAAAGACATGCTGTTAGGTGAATTGGACATTCTGAATTCTCCCTCAGTGTACCCGAACAGGCGCCGAAATGTGGCGACTAGGGGCTTTTCACAGTAATTTCATTGCAGTGTTAATGTAAGCAGACTTGTTACACTAATAAAGATTATTATTGTTATTAGCTGGCTGGACTGCTCTGGGGGAGCTCAGCAGTGCCCAGCAGGTTTCAAGATTTATGTTAATATGCTGAAAGCTGCACAACCTTTTCATCATGAGGGAACAGCCTATTAGGCGAGAGGCTGAGGAACAGGAGTACAATGAGGTGGAGGAGGAAGAAAGATAAGAGAGGTTGCAAAATAAACATTTCTTTCTGCCCATTCTCCATGTAATCAAATCATTCATCACAATAAGTTATTCACAATGCAAAAAAATATCCATTTCTTTCACTTACTTTCAAACACTGTCTAAAGCCTCCCAAGGTTTGCTTGGGGATCTTTAAAGAAGTATTAAAGCAATAGTGTAATATATACTATTCATTGTTATTAATCAAATGATTTCGTAAGTTTTCTTTGTGAATTAGCAATGCTATTACATCTGTGATGCAGGAAATCAATATAAGTCAAAAATAAAACTCGAATATATATTTTGATTGTTACTGTCCTGGAAGTTGTCAGCTATTTAAACCTATTTTTGTTTATATTAATTTAACAGTTCACTGAGCTTCTTTCATGTAGATGAGATATTAGAGCTGGAATCAGTCTCAATTACACTTATACTCAGAGATATGTACGGTTTAGTAATGAGAATTTTCAGACTTCATAAAAATTTCCATCCAAAATAATTAATTTTATTGTTCACACATTGCAGTGATCTGTGATACACACAGAGCAAGTTTACAGAATGTTCAGCTCTGAAGGTCACTCTTGTGTTCCATTAAGGCAATTGATCTTCCCAACTGCTCATTCCCTGAAGCATCTACAAACCATCTACATTCGAGGTTTTGTTATCAGTGATCAGTGGCAGCTTAAATTCACACATCTCCTATCACCATGAGATGGGGGGGAGGGGGGGGGGGCGGTTATGTAGAGAGATTCCACACGCAGTACTGTATTTGCCTGGGTTTGTGATTTTAGAGGTAGTGCAGTAAAATGTATTGTCTGGCATGCGCTGTGAATGGGTGGTGCTGGTTAATCAAAAATGCCCATTAACTGAGAGTTCCATTTACCGATGAAATACAGTGCAATAAATGTGGCATGAACTTTTAAAGAATAAAGTATGAAATAATATGCAAATACTCAGAAAGTAAGGAACAGTAGTATACTTTTTAACCTCTAAACTTCGACAGTACATGAAAACATAGTTTAAAATATAAAATAATATAGTGTACGTGTACTCATAAAATCTCTACAGTGCAGCCAGACGCCATTCAGCTCATCGAGTCTGCACCAACCCTCCAAAGAGCACTGCACCCAGGTCCACTCCCCCAGCCACCTCGCCCAATCCCTGTAACTCCGTAACCTAACCTGCACATCCCTGGCCACTAAGGGGCAATTTAACATGGCCAATCCACCTAACCTGCACATCTTTAGACTGTGGGAGGAAACCGGAGAACTTGGAGGAAACCCACACAGACACAGGGCGAAAGTGCAAACTCCACACAGACATTAACTCAAGGCTGGAATCAAACAAGGGTCCCTGGTGCTTGAGGTAGCAGTGCTAACTACTGTGCCACCATGCTGCCTCAAGATCGCCTGTACGTCTTACAACTGGCTATTAAGAAGTAGACGGTATAGGCGATTGCGTCCAGTAAAGCCCTTGATGCTTCATTGAATAAAACCCTGATGTCAGCTTGCCTGTTTGCATACTGTCTTTTCTGCATTGAGTGCAGAATGTGCAATTGCATAACTTCTTGTGCAGGGTAATAAGTTTGCCTTTCAGCAAACGTAATCAATGCATCAAAAGCTGAAGCCACCTGAGCCTAAATTATTTTCTCCTCTATGCTGGAATATTCTCCAGAGTTTTTTTCCATCTCTTTTGGCTTTCAAGGATTCATAGCACTCTCCATTATTTCTGCAGTATGTGACACTTCAGGCTCTTTGTCAGCTTCAATCCACTCTTCTGTCCCACTTTTATGAAGTTGCTGATTAGGTGCGCGTCTGCCAGGGCTGAACCCGGCAAAAATCGCCAACATAACCCAGATTTGCTTGCATTATAAATTTGATCAAAGTATCGATTATGTTCGGCAATTGACTGATTGTAAAATTCACGGTATTTAGGGCAGCACGGTGGCACAGTGTGTAGCACTGTTGCCTAATGGTACCGAGGCCCAAGGTTCGATCCCGGCTCTGGGTCACTATCCGTGTGGAGTTTGCACATTCTCCCCGTGTTTGCGTGGAATGTGAAACCCAAAGATGTGCAGGAAAGGTGGATTGGCCACGCTAAATTGCCCCTTAATTGGAAAAAATGAATTGGGCACTCTTAATTTATAAAAGAAAATTCATGGTATGTTTCAGTAGCTTCACGGTCAGTTGATGATTGTTTACCGGATATATCTCATTTTTAATTGCATGACAAAGTTTAAAACATAAAACCCACCCAACAGAAAACACACATGGTTCAGCCAATTTCATTTCCTCATGAAACTTTGCCTTTTCAATGAGCATTGGGCTGGAGTAGCACCCTGTGAGCGTTTCAACGAAAGCTATTCATTTAAAACTTCATGGCTGAATTAGTGAGGCTCATTTTAACCCACCTCGCCTGGCAGGAACAGCTATTAAAATTATTTGAAGTCCTGACTTCTTTTAGGTTGCTAAGGCACCAGATTCCTCATATGCATGCAAGCTCGTAGAAGACCTTACCCAGCCTACAAGGTATATATGCCAAGTGTCAGTTTCCTGGATATGACCTCTGCATCAGGAGGCTATGCCTCATGTCCAAGTCATTAAAGACTGGATTCACAAAGCCTTTGAGGTACCCGAAAATGAGCCAGCAAGTGTTCAAGAATCCAGCTTTGTGGATGGATGTTGGCTCTTCGAATTTTCTGTGTTGTCACACTATTTTTTAAATTTCTTTGATACCTGGTATGAAGATTTGGTTAGATTTAGATTTGATTTATTATTGTCACATGTATTAGTAGACAGTGAAAAGTGTTGTTACTTGCATGCTATACAGGCAACGCATACCGTACATAGGGAAGGAAGGAGACTCTACTGAATGTAATAGATTACATAGAATTTACAGTGCAGAAGGAGGCCATTCGGCCCATCGAGACTGCACCGGCTCTTGGAAAGAGCACCCTACCGAAGGTCAACACCTTCACCCGATCCCCATAACCCAGTAACCCCACCCAACACTAAGGGCAATTTTGAACACTAAGGGCAATTTATCATGGCCAATCCACCTAACCTGCACATCTTTGGACTGTGGGGGGAAACCGGAGCACCCAGAGGAAACCCATGCACACACAGGGAGGATGTGCAAACTCCGCACAGACAGTGACCCAAGCCGGAATCGAACCTGGGACCCTGGAGCTGTGAAGCAATTGTGCTATCCACAATGCTACCGTGTTGCCCTAATGTTACAGTCATAGCTAGAATTTAGAGAAAAGATCAACTTAATACGAGGTAGGTCTATTCAAAGGTCTGATGGCAGCAGGGCAGAAGCTGTTCTTGAGTCGGTTGGTATGTGACGTCAAGCTTTTGTATCTTTTTCTTGACAGAAGAAGGTAGAAGGTGCAATTAGAAGAGTTGTCAGACTGTCTGTGAGTTGCTCCATGCCCTCTACAGAAACCCATTACAGAAAAAGGAGAAATTACCACTCAATGGCTGATATCTTGCCGGTGGAAACGCTTCTTCCCTAAAGAAGCTTTACTATGACATTTGATTGCCTGACTATCTTCCGCCGTGAATGTTGTACTTCCTTGAATCAGTCTCTGCATACTGTATGCTATTTATGAAAGAAGGCATAATTGGAGTGAACATGAGCTAACTTTACTGATTGATTGTGTCATGATATGCAGACACACACATAATGATATACCGACAAGCAGCAAATGGACACAGAGAACAGGACAGGACCAATAAGCAGGCAGGAGACTCAGGGGTGGGATCTCACTATAAAAGACACGAGGCACTCACTCTCCGCCTCTTTCCACTGATGAACATCTAGAGAGTCAGTCAAGGGTGTTGTTACAATCTCACACCTCCACCACGTGACTAAGAGGTAGTCTGGTTCAGTCAGACAGAGTAATCACACTTAAGTTAGCAGAGTCAAACTCAGAGAACTGTGCTAACTGTGCTATTAGTTCAATAAACCTGATTGAACTAACTTCAAGTCTGGAGTATCTTTCTGATCTAAGCTGCATCCAGTTGCAGTCAGTGTTAGACCAGTGTACCTAACACGACATGAGACCAGGAGACTACTATTTTAAGGGGGCTTACCTCAATCCGTTCCATGACGACCAGCGAATGTATCCGGACACCATGGAGAAGATTCAGGCTCCTCACCAGCTCAGGACCTCCGGCGATCTCAGTGCCAACTGGCGGACATTCAAACAAAAGTTTCTGCTGTACATCGCAGCCTCAGACCTCGAGGATGTGTCTGATGCAAGAAAGATCGCGCTTCTCCTCTCAACAGCGGGTGATCAAGCCATCGAACTCTTCAACTCATTTAACCTCACTGAAGGCCAGGACAAGACAAAGTTTCAGACAATCCTGGACAGGTTTGATAGTCACTGTGAAGTGGACACCAATGAAATCTTCGAGCGCTACATATTCAAACAACGTCTTCAACGTCCATGATCAGAGACCAAATCGTGTTTGGAGTTCACTCTAATCCTCTGAGAGAGCAGCTCTTAAAAATCAAGCATATGACCCTGCCAGTCGCGATTGAAACATGTACAGTGCATGAGCACACAGAAAAATCGGTATTCCCAATATAAATCGGCTGAAAATGAGAAACTTGTCACCCACGAGGCAGTGAGAGTGCAGGCAATCTCACGGATGCAGCGCCTCAGCATTGAAGACAGCGGCCATCTCGCGCGCTTTTCCCGGAGCCCCACGCATGCGCGATGCGAATGGGATAACGAAGCGGCCGACACCCACACTGCGCAGGTGCAAACGTCTGCCGACCGCATTGCGCATGTGCGACGACATACACCGCTTCATGACGCCGACGTCATGACGTGCCCGAACTGTGGCAACGTCCACTTAAAGGGACACTGCCCTGCAAGAGGCAGGCGATGTTTAAACTTCGGGAAGCCTGGACACTATGCAACCTTGTGCAGGTGTGAACCACCAGTCAGAGGCCAGCGCTCCCAATTCCGACGACGGCGCATCCAGAATGCGCAACGACGATTACAGGATTCTGATCCTGGCAGCACAACGGATCCAGAGGGCGAGTGCCTGGAGTCTGCCTACCGAGTGGGCATCATTACCACACGTGAACATGCCACACCTAACTCACCTCGCTTTCAGTCCATTCTCGCTGTGGATTCTGAGGACGAATGGCGTGCGGTGATGTAGGTCAACCGCTGCTCCATCCAGTTCAAGCTGGACACAGGTGCCTCTGCCAACCGCCTCTGACAGGCAAACTTCAAACGCATCAAGAAGCCCCCCAAGGTCCTTCCAGCAGCCTGCCAGCTCCTGGACTATAACGGTAATGCCATCACGGCACTGGGGTCCTGCCATCTACTCGTCTCCAACCGGAGTGCCCATGCACGGCTAAGGTTTGAAATTGTCAAGCCGGACAGGGCATCCCTTCTGGGCGCGCATGTCTGCAAAAAGCTAAACCTGGTGCGGCGGGTTTATTCAACGACATCCTCCAACGTGGATCTTCAAGCTGGCATTGACGACATCCTTGCTCAGTATCCAGATGTGTTTGACGAGATGGGCAGTTTGCTATATCGCTACAAGATCCAACTGCGAACTGATGCCAAGCCAGTGGTCCATGCACCACGCCGGGTCCCGGCTCCGCTGAAGGAGCGTCTGAAGGAACAGCTCAAGGAGCTGCAGCAGGGGATCATTTCCAGGGGAACCGAACCGACTGACTGGGTCAGCTCGATGGTGGTGGTTAAAAAACCCTCTGGAGACCTGCGCATCTGCATTGATCACAAGGATCTCAACCAGAATATAATGCGTGAACACTACCCATCCCGAAGCGGGAGGAACTCACCAGTGAGATGGCACATGCACGGTTTTCCACGAAGTTAGATGCGTCACATGGATTCTGGCAAATCCAGCTGAATGAGTCCAGCAGAAGGCTCTGCACCTTCAACACACCGTTTGGCAGGTACTGCTATAACCGTATGCTGTTCGGCATTGTCTCGGCATCAGAGATATTTCATCGCATCATGGAGCAGATGATGGAGGGCATCGAAGGGGTTCGTGTGTACATGGACGACGTCATCATATGGTCCACGACCCCTGAGGAGCATGTTTCCCGTCTTCAGCAGGTATTCCGCCGTGTCCACGCCAATGGCCGGAAGCTGAACAGGATCAAATGTTGTTTTGGCATGTCGACACTCAAGTTCCTAGGAGACCAGATCTCTCAGCAGGGCGTGTGCCCCGACACAGACAAGGTCAAGGCCATCGCAAACATGAAGGTCCCGGAAGACAAGAAGGCGGTATTGCGCTTCCTGGGCATGGTCAACTTTCTGGGCAAGTTCATCCCAAACATGGCCTCACACACCACGGCCCTACGAAACCTAGTGAAGAAGTTCACTGCCTTCGAGTGGAAGGCGGCCCATCAGGCAGAGTGGTTGAGCTGAAAGCCAAGCTCACCACTGCACCCGTATTGGCATTTTTTGACCCAGACAGGGAAACAAAATCTAGACAGATGAGGTCCTGCTGTAACGCGATGACACTTCATCCTGGGCACTGGTTGCCTACGCATCAAGGGCAATGACGCCCACTGAACAAAGGTATGCACAAATCGAGAAGGAAAGCCTGGGCCTTCTCACTGGCATTCTCAAGTTTCACGACTATGTCTACGGCCTGCCGACATTCACAGTCGAGACGGATCACAGGCCCCTGGTCCACATTATCCACAAGGACCTTAATGACATGACGTCTCGGTTGCAGCGCATCCTCCTCAAACTCAGAGGGTACGACTTTGACCTGGTCTACACGCCTGGCAAGGAGCTCATCATTGCCGATACACTGTCCCGCTCCATCACCGTGCCTAGTGAACCACTGAATGTCATCCGGCAAATTGAGTCACAAGTTGAGTCACAGGTGCAGCTGTGTGCTAGCACCCTCCCGGCATCTGATGAGAAAGTGATTCGTATCCGTGAGGAGTCAGCTAAAGACCCCCTCTTGCAGTGTGTTATGCAACACCTAGCCAACGGCTGGCAAAAAGGGCAGTGCCCTCAATTTTTCAATGTAAATGATGACCTGGCGGTGGTTGATGGTATCCTCCTCAAACTGGACCGGATTGTAATTCCACACAATCTCCAGAGCTTGGTGCTCCGTCAAATCCATGCAGGCCACCTGGGTGTGGAAAAGTGCAGACACAGAGCCAGGCAGGCTGTCTACTGGCCCGGGATCAGCCAGGACATCACGAACATGGTCCTGAACTGTGCAACCTGTCAGCGCAGAGTAAGGAGACACTTCGGCAGCATGAAATCGAAACCTCTCCGGGTCCAAGGTTGGCATCGACGTCTTTCATGCAAATGGTCATGATTACGTGTTAATCATTGATTACTTTTCCAATTACCCTGAAGTCGTGAAGCTCTCAGACCTCACATCTCTATATAAATATGGTCACACCCAAGGTGCAGGCAGAGAAATGGGTGACCACCAGAAAGGGCAGGCAGTCAGTGCAGGAATCCCCTGTGGCTGTCCCCTCTCGAACAGGTATACCCCTTTGGATATTGTTGGGGGGGGGGGTAGCCTTGTGGTGATACACCACTGTACTTCCCTAGCATTGTACATAGTTATATAATAGTTGTGTGTAACGTGGCCCTGTAATCCTGTGTATGGTACTGTGTATTGTACTGTAGCTCTGTAGAGGTTCGGTCACCTGTATGTAACCTGACCTGGCCACGGAGAGCTCCGCCTTAGCCACTCCCCTGGGAGTTAAGTATAAGACCCAACTTCTGAGACCGGACCCATTTTGTCTGGGGTCGTCTGTGTCGGGTAAGCTTCCTATGTAGTGTATTAAAGCCTTAGTTAAAGTCTCACATGTCTTTGTGGTTCTTGACGCTTAGTGCATCAATTTAATACACTACAGTTATAATGGAGGCTGCTCTGAAACCCGACAAGCTCTCGCTCGACCCCCATGCTCCACGTGCGGATCACCTTTTCACCTGCTATCAGGGGAAAACAGCAGCAGCCAGAGCAGTGGCACCACGGCTGGCTCTGATGTTCAGAAGGGAGGGTCAAAGCGCAGAAGAGCAATAGTAATAGGGGACTCTATAGTCAGGGGCACAGATAGGTGCTTCTGTGGACGTGAAAGAGACTCCACGATGGTATGTTGCCTCCCTGGTGCTAGGGTCCAGGATGTCTCCGAACAGGTAGAGGGCATCCTGAAGGGGAGGGCAAACAGGCAGAGGTTGTTGTACATATTGGTATTAACGACATAGGCAGGAAGGGGCATGAGGTCCTGCAGCAGGAGTTCAGGGAGCTAGGCAGAAAGTTAAAAGCCAGGACCTCTAGGGTTGTAATCTCAGGATTACTCCCTGTGCCACGTGCCAGTGAGGCTAGAAATAGGAAGATAGAGCAGCTAAACACGTGGCTAAACAGCTGGTGTAGGAGGGAGGGTTTCCGTTATCTGGGCCACTGGGAGCTCTTCCGGGGCAGATGTGACCTATATAAGAATAGGTCTATGCATTTAAACTGGAGAGGCATATATATCCTGGCCGCGAGGTTTGCTAGTGTCACAGGGGAGGGTTTAAACTAGTATGGCAGGGGGGTGGGCACAGGAGCAATAGGTCAGAAGGTGAGAGCATTGAGGGAGAACTAGGGAATAGGGACAGTGTGGCTCTGAGGCAGAGCAGACAGGGAGAAGTTGCAGAACACAGCGTGTCTGGTGGCCTGAAGTGCATATGTTTTAATGCAAGAAGTATTACGGGTAAGGCAGATGAACTTAGAGCTTGGATTAGTACTTGGAACTATGATGTTGTTGCCATTACAGAGACCTGGTTGAGGGAAGGCAGGATTGGCAGCTAAACATTCCAGGACTTAGATGTTTCAGGCTGGATAGAGGGGGGTGTAAAAGGGGTGGTGGAGTTGCGCTACTGGTTAGGGAGGATATCATAGCTGTACTACGGGATGACACCTCAGAGGGCACTGAGGCTATATCGGTAGAGATCAGGAATAAGAAGGTGCAGTCACAATGTTGGGGGTTTACTACAGGCCTCCCAACAGCCAGCGGGAGATAGAGGAGCAGATAGGTAGACAGATTTTGGAAAAGAGTAAAAACAACAGGGTTGTGGTGATGGGAGACTTCAACTTCCCCAATATTGACTGAGACTCACTTAGTGCCAGGGGCTTAGACAGGGCAGAGTTTGTAAGGGGCATCCAGGAGGGCTTCTTAAACAATATGTAGACAGTCCAACTAGGGAAGGGGCGGTACTGGACCTGGTATTGGGGAATGAGCCCGGCCAGGTGGTAGATGTTTCAGTAGGGGAGCATTTCGGGAACAGTGACCACAGTTCAGTAAGTTTTAAAGTGCTGGTGGACAAGGATAAGAGTGGCCCTAGGATGAATGTGCTAAATTGGGGGAAGGCTAATTATAACAATATTAGGCAGGAACTGAAGAACCTAGATTGGGGGCGGATGTTTGAGGGCAAATCAACATCTGACATGTGGGAGGCTTTCAAGTGTCAGTTGAAAGGAATTCAGGACCGGCATGTTCCTGTGAGGAAGGCGGCTAAATACGGCAATTTTCGGGAACCTTGGATAACGAGAGATATTGTAGGCCTCATCAAAAAGAAAAAGGAGCCATTTGTCAGGGCTAAAAGGCTGGGAACAGACGAAGCCTGTGTGGAATATAAGGAAAGTAGGAAGGAACTTAAGCAAGGAGTCAGGAGGGCTAGAAGGGGTCACGAAAAGTCATTGGCAAATAGGCTTAAGGAAAATCCCAAGGCTTTTTACACGTACATAAAAAGCAAGAGGGTAACCAGGGAAAGGGTTGGCCCACTGAAGGATAGGCAAGGGAATCTATGTGTGGAGCCAGAGAAAATGGGCGAGGTACTAAATGAATACTTTGCATCAGTATTCACCAAAGAGAAGGAATTAGTAGATGTTGAGTCTGAAGAAGGGTGTGTAGATAGCCTGGGTCACATTGAGATCCAAAAAGACGAGGTGTTGGGCGTCTTAAAAAATATTAAGGTAGATAAGTCCCCAGGGCCTGATGGGATCTACCCCAGAATCCTAAAGGAGGCTGGAGAGGAAACTTCTGAGGCCTTGACAGAAATTTTTGGATACTCACTGTCTTCAGGTGATGTCCCGGAGGACTGGAGAATAGCCAATGTTGTTCCTCTGTTTAAGCAGGGTAGCAAAGATAATCCAGGGAACTACAGGCCAGTGAACCTTACTTCAGTGGTAGGGAAATTACTGGAGAGAATTCTTCGAGACAGGATCTACTCCCATTTGGAAGCAAGTGGACGTATTAGTGAGAGGCAGCATGGTTTTGTGAAGGGGAGGCTGTGTCTCACTAACTTGATAGAGTTTTTCGACGAGGTCACAAAGATGATTGATACAGGTAGGGCAGTGGATGTTGTCTATATGGACTTCAGTAAAGCCTTTGACAAGGTCCCTCATGGTAGACTAGTACAAAAGGTGAAGTCACACGGGATCAGGGGTGAGCTGGCAAGGTGGATTCAGAATTGGTTAGGTCATAGAAGGCAGAGAGTAGCAATGGAAGGATGCTTTTCTAATCGGAGGGCTGTGACCAGTGGTGTTCCACAGGGATCAGTGCTGGGACCGTTGCTGTTTGTAGTATATATAAATGATTTGGAGGAAAATGTAACTGGTCTGAATAGTAAGTTTGCAGACGACACAAAGGTTAGTGGAATTGGGGATAGCGATGAGGACTGTCAGAGGATACAGCAGGATTTAGATTGTTTGGAGACTTGGGCGGAGAGATGGCAGATGGAGTTTAATTCAGACAAATGTGAGGTAATGCATTTTGGAAGGTCTAATGCAGGTAGGGAATATACAGTGAATGGTAGAACCCTCAAGAGTATTGAAAGTCAGAGAGATCTAGGAGTACAGGTCGACAGGTCACTGAAAGGGGCAACACAGGTGGAGAAGGTAGTCAAGAAGGCATATGGCATGCTTGCCTTCATTTTCCGAGGCATTGAATATAAGAATTGGCAAGTCATGTTGCAGCTGTATAGAACCTTAGTTAGGCCACACTTGGAGTATAGTGTTAAATTCTGGTCGCCACACTACCAGAAGGATGTGGAGGCTTTAGAGCAGGTGCAGAAGAGATTTACCAGAATGTTGCCTGGTATGGAGGGCATTAGCTATGAGGAGCAGTTGAATAAACTCGGTTTGTTCTCACTGGAACGACGGAGGTTGAGGGGCGACCTGATAGAGGTCTACAAAATTATGAGGGGCATAGACAGAATGGATAGTCAGAGGCTTTTCCCCATGGTAGAGGGGTCAATTACTAGGGGGCATAGGTTTAAGGTGAGAGGGGCAAGGTTTAGAGTAGATGTATGAGGCAAGTTTTTTACACGGACGGTAGTGGGTGCCTGGAACTCGCTACCGGAGGAGGTGGTGGAAGCAGGGACGATAGTGACATTTAAGGGGCATCTTGACAAATACATGAATAGCATGGGAATAGAGGGATACGGACCCAGGAAGTGTAGAAGATTGTAGTTTAGTCGGGCAGCATGGTCGGCACGGGCTTGAAGGGCCGAAGGGCCTGTTCCTGTGCTGTACATTTCTTTGTTCTTTGTTTGTTATCTATCTATCTATCTATCTACCTGCCTATCTATCTATCTATCTAACTACCTATCTAGCGATCTATCTATCTATCTCGGACTGTCATCAAGGCCTGTAAGGAGATGTTCTCCAGGCATGCTATCCCACTCACTGTCATGAGTGACAATGGCCCGTGCCTCAGCAGCCATGAATGGTCTCTGTTTGCCCAGTCGTATCAGTTCAAACACGTCACTTCCAGCCCACACTATCCGCAGTCAAACGGAAAAGTTGAGAAAGGGGTGCACATAGTGAAGCAGCTCATCTGCAAGGCCAAGGATTCTGCATCTGACATTCACCTTGCGCTGCTTGCGTACAGGGCGACCCCACTGTCCACTGGCATGTTGTCGGCTCAACTCCTGATGACAGGGACCTGCGAACGACACTTCCAGCCATACACGTACCCACCCTAGATCACCTCCACGTGCTGCAAAAGGTGCAGCAACTCCGAGACCGGCAAAACAGGGCTATGATGCTAATGCCACCGATTTGCCCGTGTTATCCCCGTCAGACACTGTTCGGGTCAAGATCCCTGATGGAGGCTGGTCAGCTCCAGCTGTCGTTGTTCGACAGGCTGCCCCCCGCTCGTATGTTGTGCGTCTGGCTGATGGTTCTGTTGTGCGACGAAACAGACGGGCACTGCGCAGTTTCCTGCCCGCAACCACATTCTTCTCCGTTTCCTACTGTTGTTTTGCCACCTCCTGATACCTCGACTCACGAGGCCACCAGTCAGGCTTCAATCCCGCCCATCAAGGTGCTGTCGTCCCCACCACCACCTCTCCGGCGGTCGACCAGGATCAGACGCAAGCCCCAGAGACTGGACTTATGAACGTTTGTTCTGTTTGCTGTGTTCTGTGTTCTCGCATTAGACAGCTGTTTTCACATGTACATATGTTCACATCCACTGCATGTATATATGTTAATGACGAATGTGATATAAAATAGTTACGTTTTGAATTAATTAAAGGAAACCAGTGGGTTTCTCCACCTCTTTGATAAAAGTTATTATTTTCGAAAGCAATTGATTGAAATTGCCAGAATCTTAAGTTTTACTTACTTGAAATAAGGTTTATCTCATTTTATCTGGAGATTAATAGAAACTTAAAGAAGATCATGGACACCATTTTAAAAAGTGTAAATCTGGAAATGATAGTTGATTTTGCTAATACTTATGTGTATGTAAAAGAAAAAAACTTGTTAAAAGAAAAATTGTTAAGATAAAGAAATAATTAAGTTGTAAATGTTGTACAAGTTTGTGTTAAGCAAATTGTAAATTTAGTTCTGAGTTGAGATCAGAGCTAAGCTTGCAAGTTGCAGTAATTCAATTTGAATTTTCAAACATTTTTAAGTTTTTAAAAAAAGCGCAAGTAGAGGAAGGACACGGGTCAAACAAGAGATGAGCTACGTAGTTCAATGGCTGGCCTTGAATTGACAGAAGAAGAAAAATTCAATAATTTGGAAAAGTCAGTAAAAGTTCCGTCTGCACCCATAGCATGGTCTGCGCTCATTCCAGAACCACCAGAGTACAATAATATATACCCAGTCATTGCTCCCCAGATTTCAAATATGCCGGGAACTAAGTGTAGGTCCCAGACAAAGAGATCAGTACTCATACATTCAAATGGCATCAAGTTTCACATACTCGACACCCATAGGTCATCCTATGTCCCTACTGACTTGTTTGATCTATTCTGATTGGCTCACTTCCAATCCCTTTCTCCGGCCCTTATCAATGCAGCATCACTCTCATAGACACACCTCTTCCTGCTCTTTCCATGCGGTCTAAAATCCTTTGTCTCTACCTGCCAGAATCAAAGTGGCTTATTTCTACATTACATTAACTCATATCTCTAAAGTAACTATTTTATATCACATTCGTCATTAATATTGGCCATTCTTGTAAATACGTTCACATATGTCACCCAAACATTAAAAAAAAGGCGAGATGTCATGATAAGCAGACACACACATAATGACAAGCAGCTAATGGACACAGAGAACAGGACATGACCAATAAGCAGACAGGACACTCAGGAGTGGGATCTGACTATAAAAGACATGAGGCACTCACACTCAGGCTCTTTCCACTGATGAACATCTAGACAGTCAGTCAAGGGTGCTGTTACAATCTCACATCTCCACCATGTGGCTAAGAGCTAGTCTGGTTCAGTCAGACAGAGTAACCACACTTAAGTTAGTAGAGAGTCGAACTCACAGGGAACTGTGCTAACTGCTATTAGTTCAATATACCTGATTGAACTAACTTCAAGGTCTGGAGTATCTTTCTGATCTATGCTGCATCCAGTTGCAGCCAGTGTTAGACCAGTGTATCTAACACGACAGATTATACCACTCATTATGTTTTGCAGTAACGAGTCTCCATGGTACTTGTCTTCTGAGGAGATGTTTGAGCAGAGAGGCTAATACAGATCTGTGGCATCTACTGCTAGTACACTTGCAGTTATTTTGCAGCAATGGGCTAGCATGCATAAGTCAATAACAATCAGCCATGACCTGAGATTTGGCGGAATCCTTTTGCTTCTATTAATTGATCATTGAGACATACAGCACAGAAAGAGGTCATTCATCCCATTCTGTCAATGCTGGCTCTTTGAAAGAACTATCCAATTAGTTCCATCCCCCTGATCTTTACCCAAAGCCCTGCAAATGTCTTGTTTTCAAGTATATATTCAGTTCCTTGTGGAAAGTTTCGACTGAATCCCTTCAGTTATCTTAAATGCATGCTTGGTTCCTGATCCTCTTATCAGTAGAAACAGTTTCTCCATTATTCTAGCAAAATCCTTCCTAATTCTCAACACTTCTGCCAAACTTTAGTAAACCTTCCTTGCTCCAAGAAGAACAACCCAACCTTTTCCAGTCTCTGAAGTCCCTCATTTCAGTACCATTCTAGTAATTAATTACCTTCTACATCCTCTCTAAGACTTTGACATCCCTCGCGAAGGCTTTGACATCCATCTTGAAGTGTTGTGCCCAGAATTGAACACAACATTCCAGCTGAGGCCTAACCACTATTTTATAACAGTTTAGCCAAATTTCCTTCCTTTTGCATCCTATTTATCAATTCATAAAATAAACTCCATAGGATTTTTTAGTTAACTTGCCCTGCCACCTTCAAAGTTACACCCTCAGGTATCTCTGTTCCTGCACTCCCTTTAAATTGAACTATTTACTTTATATTGTCCCTCCTCATTCTTCCTCCCAAAGTGTATCAGTTCACATTTCTCTCCATAAATTACACTTGGCATGTGCCTTCTCTTTTCAACAGCCCATCTATATTCTCCTGAAGTCTGTCACCATCCTCCACATTGTTTAGTACTTCTTCAAATTCAAGTTATTTGAGCACTTTGAAATTATATCCTCTATACCGAGGTCCAGATCAGTAAAATATATCAAAAATAGCAGCACTCCTAATACTGATCCTTGGGGAATAGCACTTTAGTTCACCCCCAGTCTGAGAAGCAACACTATTAGTGGGGATGGAAATTGTGCAAAAATGAAATTTATAGGAATGGGCATTATTAAAAGCAACAATCACAATAAGATGTCAAATATTCAGAAAAGCTTCAAAAGGCACCTCAACTCATTAGCAACCATAGCCAGGCCTGAAGAGATAACGGTATACACAGTGACAACAAATTAAAAGAAATGCAAACGCATGTGTAGCCATAAGGCTGCAGGCAAGTGACAGTGTGTTTCAGCACTTGATCATGTTTGCTGGCTGCTGCGGTTGAGACAATGCTACATGAGCTGGTTGTAAATTCATAGCCCCATCCCTACACAGCCACATTACCTAGCAGGGGATAGTGACACATTCTTAATCAGTATAGCCACAAGTTCTGTCAGCCATGTGGTGCATGTTACCACTAGGTGTCCTTACAGCATAATATTATGTATCAAAGAATACACCTTGCTGGTGGAACATCTCGTGATCTGTAGTGACATTAGCAGAGTGTTTTCCACAGATTTCATTTCTCCATCTTAGATTGTATGAGCAACATCTCCTAATAAACCTCTTATTGTGTTTGTAAGAAACACAGTGTGTTTCACCTCCACGCCTTTTCTCTTTGTGGCACATAGAGAATATAATAAAAAGAAAACTGGCGATGAGGATTAAGGCAAAACCAGTTACTGTGACAAAAATTTTCAACAAGAAAAGTGGAGACAGTGATGATAGCGGAGATCAGATACATGTGTCAGGACTCACATGTCGTTTGATGCAAAGCCACTGGTGCTGAAGGTTTAAACAAAAAGGAACACAACCGTGAGTAAGCAGAACAACAGTTTTAAAACTTGCTTGCCTTTGGAAGTGGGTAGATTCTAGGCTGCTGGGACAGCGCACGTGGCGAAGCTAAAGGGGCTGCGAAAACTGGGATTCAAAAAGCCATACGACTCTGTACAAGTCACTTATCAGGAAAAAACTACAGTCAAGCAAAAGAAAAATTTGCATTGTGGACAAGGAGGTCTCATGGAAAGGAGGAAAGTTGGTTGAAGTACAGACACTAGGAGCGGGTACCTGGAATGGCAGGAAAAATGAGCGCTATGGATGATTTTGATGAAGACTGTGAGACTTGGAACTTATATGAGGACAGATTTCAACTTTATCTCAGATTGATTCAAACATCGGTGGACCTAAAGGTTGCAACATTTCTCAGTTCAGTTGGGCGTAAACCTTTTATGCTGCTGAACAACAAAGCCGGGAGATAAGACTTGTCATGAATTAATGAAGATTCTGGAAGGGCATTTTAAATGCAAAAATGTTTTGTTTTCACTACCGTAATCAGGGAGAAGGTGAAAGCATTTTACAATTTGTAGTGACCTTAAGAAGGCTATCAAAATACTGCAGGTTTGGTGAAACACTAGACAACACCATTCATGGTAGGCTGGTCAGTAAGTGACTTTCATATCTGCTGAAGAAGTTGCCACATCTATGGAGCTAGCAGCAAAAGAGGCTTCACAGATAGGAGTTGGAGCAAAGGTCTACAAGATAGAGACCACCATAAACAAGACTGAAAGTGTGCAGCCATTCTATCAATGTACACAGGTTGGACCCTTAGCGGGGGAAGAACATAGGAACATAGGAATTAAGAGCAGAAGTAGGCAGTTCAGCCCTTCGAGCCTGCTCGCCATTCAATCAGATCAATGCTGATTTCTTCCTGATCTCAAATCCACCTTGCCATTTGTTCCCCATATCCCTTCAACCTGTTTGTTATCAAAAATATTTCTATCTCTTTCTTGAAACCATTTAATGATTCGGGGTCCACCGCACAATGGGGCAGCGAGTTTCACAAATTCACCACCCTCTGCGAGAAGTAGTTCCTCCTCATCTCAGTTTTATATCTACCGCCTCTCAACCTATATCTGTGGCCTTTAGTTCTTGGTTGCCCCTAGGGCAAGGGGGAACATTTGGTCTACGTTTACTTTATCGATCACTTTTAGTATTTTATATACCTCGATGTGGTCCCGTCTCATTCTTCTAAACTCCAGCGAGTATAAGCCCAAACTGTTTAATCTCTCCTGTTAGGTCAATCCCTTCATCCCCGGAATCAATCTGATGAACCTCCTCTGAACCTCCTTCAATGCCACCACATCCTTCCTCAAATAAGGAGACCAAAACTCAACATAATACTCCAGATGTGGTCTCACCAACATCCTATACAATTGCAACAACGCTTCTCTACTTTTACACTCCAGTCCTTTTGCAGTAAATGCTAACATTCCATTTGTCTTTTTAATTACACGCTGTACCTGCATACAGACTTTCTGCGATTCATGAACAAAGACACCCAGATCCCTCTGCCCAGACACATTTTGAATCTGTTTTCCATTTAGATAATTATTTGCCTTTCTATTTTTTTGGCCAAAATGGATAACATCACACTTATCCACATTAAACTCCATCTGCCAAAATTTGGCACATTCTCTGAGTCTATCTATATCTGTGTGTAAACTCTTTATCTTCTCTTCACTGCCTGCTTTCCACCTATTGTAGTATCATCTGCAAATTTCACTATTTGCAGATCATTTATATAGATTGTAAACAGCTGAGGTCTGAGGACTGACCCCTGTGGCACCCACTAGTTACAGTTTGCCAACCAAAGACCCATTTATTCCTACCCTCTGCTTTCTGTCAGTCAGCCAATGCTCAATCCAATCTAGTGCTGTACCCCAAGCCCCTGTGATCTCACCTTCTGGATCAGTCTTTTACGTGGCATCTTGTCAAACGCCTTCTGGAAGTCTAGATATATCACATCCACAGGTTCTCCATTATCCACCTTGCTGGGTACGTCCTCAAAAAACTCAAGCAAGTTTGCCAAGCATGATTTACCCTTCATAAAACCATGCTGACAATGGTGGATTGAGCTTTGTCTTTCCAAATGTTCAGTCATCTCCTCCTTAATGATTGATTCCAGTAATTTACCCACCACAGTGGTCCAGCTAACTGGTCTATAGTTTCCTACTTATTGTCTCTCTCCCTTTTTGAATAGAGGCATCACATTAGCGTGTTTCCAACACCGGGACATTTCCAGAATCCTGGGAATTTTGAAATATCACAACCAATGCATCCACTATCCCTGCTGCCGCCTCCTTTAATACCTTGGTTGCAGGCCATCGGGTCCCAGAGACTCATCTGCCTTTAATCCCATTAGTTTATTCAATACCTTCTCCCAGTGATGGTTATTGCATCAAGTTCCTTTGCATTTACTGCAGTTTTTGGAAAATGTTTATTATCCTCTGTGGTGATGACAGTGGCAAAATATTGGTTTACTGCCTCCACCATCTCTATGTTCCCTATTATTACCTAATCTCTGCCCCCTTACATAATTATAGAAGCTATTGGTATCAGTGTTTATGTTTTCTGCTAGTTTCCTTTTGTAGTTCATCTAAGCTCTTTTGATTTTATTTTTAGTAGCCTTTTGCTGAACCTTAAAGTTCTCCCAGTCCTCCAGCTTACCACTAGCTTTTACATTATGGTGTGCCCCAGATTTTGCCTTTATGTCTTCCTTGACTTTCTTGTTTAGCCATGGAATGTTATTCTCCTTTTTACAATTCCTCTTCCTCTGAAGAACATACTTGAGAGGTATTTAATATCTCCCTGAACATCCGCCATTGTTCCTCAACTGCCCTACTCTCAATTATCTGTGCTCAGTCTACTTGGGCCAACTCTGTCCTCAGGCCTGTATAATTCCCTCTGCCCAATGCTAAAACTCTAGTATGGCACTCTGTCTTCCCTCATTCAATCTGAATTTGAAATTCTAGCATGCTGAGATCACTCCTTCCAAGAAAATCCTTAACGACAAAGACTATTTATCAACCCTTCTTCATTACATAATACTAAATCTAAAATAGCCTGTTCCCTAGTTGGTCCATAGCATATTGCTCTCAGAAACAATCCCTCATACGCTCTATGAAATCTCCCTCGAGGTTACTCTTGCCAATTTGATTAATCCAGTCAACATGCATGTTAAAATCACCCATGATTACCGTTGTGCCCTTCTCACAAGCCCCACTTTGGAAGTATTGCTCAGGGGACAGTAAATTACTCCTACCAAGGAGTTTTTCCCCTTGTTTTTTATTTCCACCCAGATCGATTCAACATTTTGTCCCTTAGTGCCAATATCATTTCCTAATACAGCCTTTCATCTTTAACCAATAAAGCAACTCCACCTCCTGTTCCATCCTGTCTATCCTTTCAGAAACTGAGTACTCTTGGACTACTCCCGCTACTCCTACAAACATGTTTCAATAAGCCCCACCAAATCATACCCATTTGTCTCTACTTGTGCCGTCAGCTCATTGACCTTATTCTGAATACTGCATGCATTTAGGTACAAGGTTTTTAATTATATCCTACTGATTTGTCTTTCCCTTGCAGGATTATCTTGTGCACTACGCTTTTCAAACATTCTGATCTCCTTTATTAATCTCTGATAACACTCAGCCTCATCCCCAACTTTAACTCCCACAGTCATCTTACATTTTGATTTTTTACGTTTCCTTTCCCATCTGTAGTCGTTAGACTGGCCCTGCCTATTCATCCTATTAACCTCTACCTTATCCTCGTGCTGATCTGCTGTATTGGTTCCTATTAACCATTATACTTCTTGTAGTTTTATCATTAGCTTCAGTTCCTACGGTTAGGTTCCTGAATATTCCTTTACTCTCTGCCCTGTTACTTGTTTTTGGAACTGTATTGTGCTCCCCTGAGGCATTCCCTTCCACCTCATTTGCTAGTTTAAAGTTTTTGGGACCACCCTTTTTATCCTTTCCGCTAGAACACTGGTCGGTTCAGGTGGAGACCGTCCCAATGGTATAGATCCTTCCTGTACCAATACTGATGCCAGTGCCCCATGAATGCTAGAGTAGAGAAAATAAGTGCAAGAACAGTGGCAAAAAAGGACATATTGCCAAAACATGCTCGACACGGCACACTTCAGAAACGCCCAAGGTATGTAAGAAGAAAAACATATCTAAGCAGATTAGTCGAGTCTATAAGTTAATAGATTAATTTAAAGACACACGCAGGAGATGATGTACCCAAACAACTTCAAGATCTTAAACTTCACAAAATTGATGGTAACCAAGTCAAAATGGAAGTGATATGGGTGCAGCTGTACCATTTATACCCAAGACAATTTACAATCAAAAGTTGAAACATCTGCCTTTAAAACCATCAAATATTATCCTAAGGATGAACACAGAAGAGGTTGTACCATTAAAAGGATACATTTTGCTAAATATAGATATAAATGGACAAACAGCGGTGTTGCCTCTCCACGTCGTATGTGGAAATTTTCCTGCTTTACTTTGCAGAGTATGGTTGGGAAAAATCAAACGCAACTGGGCAGTAGTGAATGAACTCATAGATTCAAAGAACGACCTACAACAGCTTCTGGAAAAGTATGAACAGATATTTGAAGACTCACTGGGCTCAATGACAGGAGTTGAAGTTCAACTCAAAATTAAGCCAAACAGTACACCGAAAAGCCCCAAAGCTAGAATTGCGATCATGCCAAAAGTCGAAGAACGAGAAAGATTAGTCCAAACAGGAGTCATTGAACCAGTTACTAGAAGTGATAGTCCCTGCATTAAAACGTGATGGCTCAGTAAGAATATGTGGAGATTTTAAAACAAATATTAACCCGGTATTGTGGCCTGATCACTATCCACTGCTGTTGATTAAAGACTTGTTTGCTGGACTTTCCGGAGGGCAGAAATTCAGTAAATATATCACAGGCATATTTACAAATGAATGCTGCTGCAAAATCAGAACCGCTACTCACTATCATGATGCACAAAGGTCTGTTCCAATCCAAAAGACTTCCAGTTGGGATATCATCAGATCCTTTTCTTTTTCAGAAGTCCATGAATCAAATTCTGAGTGGGCTAAATAGAGTGCAATGTTACCTAGATTACATTCTCATCACCGGTTCAAGTGAGCAAGAACACCTGGGGAACTTGGAAGCTACACTGAAGCATTTACAGAGCCACAATCTCAGAGTTAAAAAGGAAAAGTGTGACTTTTCCAAGACATCCATAAACTACCTGGGTCACATCATCGATAAAGATGGCCTTCATAAAAACCAAAAATGATGACAATGATCTTAGAAGCACCACACCCTCAAAATGTGATACAACTGAGGTCGTTTCTGGGTTTAATCAGTTATTACGGCATGTTCTTCCGAATTTTAGCAACACGATTGAAGCCTTTATGCACTTTCTCATGTGCCAAACAGGTATGGCTCTGGTCAGAAAAATAGTAAAGTGTCTATAAGAAGGTAAAAGAAGCCTGAAAGAAGTCAGAGCTATTCGTTCACTACAATCCCAAGCTGAAGTTACAATTTGCTTGCAATGCATCACCCTATGGGATTGGTCAAGTAATCTCACACATAATGCCTTCAGGAGGGAAATGACTGATAACATTTGCTTCACAAACTATTATGATCGCAGAAATGAATTACATTCAACCATGAACGGAAGTATGAGCATCATGGGCGAAATTCTCCGTTATCGGCGGAAAGTCCGCCGATCGGCGCAAAAAACGGCGCAAATCCGACTTGCGTCACGTCGGAAAAATGGGTTGAAAGTCTACGGCCCGAAATGGGCTAGCAGCGACGTAACGGGATCCTGCTTGCGCAGTGGTTCACGCCGTGCTGCGTCACACGCGCCGCATGGCGTGACGGCTCATAAGGCCACGCTGCACCTCCCACCCGACCGGAACACCCGACCGGAACACCCGACTGGATGGCTGGCCGCCGCTCAGACCCGAGGTTCGAGTCACGGGATGTGGAGGCGCTCCTGGACGCGGTGGAGCAGAGGAGGGACACCCTGTATCCCGGGCACGGCCGCAGAGTTGCCCCACGCCACAGCCGGCGTCTGTGGAGGGAAGTGGCAGAGGCCGTCACCGCTGCGGCCCTGACACCACGGACAGGCACCCGGTGCCACAAGAAGGTGAACGACCTCGTCAGAGCAGGCAGGGTGAGCCTCCCCCATATCCCCCCCTCCCCATATCCCCCCTCCCCCATATCCCCCCTTCCCCATATCCCCCCTCCCCCATATCTCCCTCCCCATAACCCCCATATCCCCCATATCCCCCCTCCCCCATATCCCCCCTCCCCGTATCCCCCATATCCCCCCATATCCCCCTCCCCCATATCCCCCTCCCCATATCCCCCCTCCCCCATAGGCCCCCTCCCCCATATCCCCCCTCCCCATATCCCCCATATCCCCCCTCCCCATATCCCCATATCCCCCTTCCCCCATATCCCCCCTCCCCCATATCCCTCATATCCCCCTCCCCCATATCCCCCTCCCCATATCCCCCCTCCCCATATCCCCCATATCCCCCCTCCCCCATATCCCCATATCCCCCTTCCCCCATATCCCCCCTCCCCCATATCCTCCCTTCCCCCATATCCCCCCTCCCCCATATCCCCCCTCCCCATATCCCCCTCCCCATATCCCCCTCCCCCATATTCCCCCTCCCCCATATTCCCCCCTCCCCATATCCCCCATATCCCCCCTCCCCATATCCCCCTCCCCATATCCCCCCTCCCCCATATTCCCCCTCCCTCATATTCTCCCTCCCCATATCCCCCCTCCCCCATATCCCCCTCCCCCATATCCCCCCTCTCCCATATCCCCCCTATCCCCATATCCCCCCTCCCCCATATCCCCCTCCCCCATATCCCCCATATCCCCCCATATCCCCTCCCCCATATCCCCCCTCCCCCATATCCCCCTCCCCATATCCCCCCTCCCCCATATCCCCCCTCCCCATATCCCCCTCCCCATATCCCCATATCCCCCCTCCCCCATATCCCCCCTCCCCCATATCCCCCATATCCCCCTTCCCCATATCCCCCCTCCCCCATATCCCCCCTGCCCCATATCCCCCCTCCCCATATCCCCCCTCCCCCATATCCCCCCTCCCCCATATCCCCCCTCCACATATCCCCCATATCCCCCCTCCCCCATATCCCCCATATCCCCCTTCCCCCATATCCCCCCTCCCCCATCTTCCCCCATATCCCCCTCCCCATATCTCGAAGCGGCTGCAGGGCATTCTGGAGGGGGAGGGTGAACAGCCAGCTGTCATGGTGCATATAGGCACCAACGATATAGGTAAAAAACGGGATGAGGTCCTACAAGCTGAATTTAGGGAGTTAGGAGTTAAACTAAAAAGTAGGACCTCAAAGGTAGTAATCTCAGGATTGCTACCAGTGCCACGTGATAGTCAGAGTAGGAATGACAGGATAGCTAGGATGAATACGTGGCTTGAGAGATGGTGCAAGAGGGAGGGTTTCAAATTCCTGGGACATTGGGACCGATTCTGGGGGAGGTGGGACCTGTACAAATCGGACGGTCTGCATCTGGGTGGGACCGGAACCAATGTTCTCGGGGGGGTGTTTGCTAGTGCAGTTGGGGAGGGTTTAAACTAATGTGCCAGGGGGATGGGAACCGATGTAGGAAGTCAGTGGGGACAGAAACAAAAGGCAGGAAGGGAGAGTGTGTAAAGCATGACCAGAGAAAGCAGGACAGAGAGCAAGGAAGGTCTACATTAAACTGCATTTATTTCAATGCAAGGGGCCTGACGGGCAAAGCGGGTGAACTCAGGGCATGGACGGGCACATGGGACTGGGATATTATAGCTATGACTGAAACATGGCTAAGGGAGGGGCAGGACTGGCAGCTCAATGTTCCGGGGTACAGATGCTATAGAAAGGATAGAACAGGAGGTAAGAGAGGAGGGGGAGTGGCGTTTTTGATTAGGGAGAACATCACGGCAGTACTTAGAGGGGATATATCCGAGGGTTCGCCCACTGAGTCTATATGGGTGGAACTGAAAAATAAGAAGGGAGAGATCACCTTGGTAGGACTGTACTACAGGCCCCCAAATAGTCAGCGGGAAATTGAGGAGCAAATATGTAAGGAGATTACAGATAGCTGCAAGAATAATAGGGTGGTAGTAGTAGGGGACTTTAACTTTCCCAACATTGACTGGGACAGCCATAGCATTAGGGGCTTGGATGGAGGGAAATTTGTTGAGTGTATTCAGGAGGAATTTCTCATTCAGTATGTGGATGGACCGACTAGAGAGGGGGCAAAACTTGACCTCGTCTTGGGAAATAAGGAAGGGCAAGTGACAGAAGTGCTAGTGAGGGATCACTTTGGGACAAGTGACCATAATTCCATTAGTTTTAAGATAGCTATGGAGAATGATAGGTCTGGCCCAAGAGTTAAAATTCTAAATTGGGGCAAGGCCAATTTTGATGGTATCAGACAGGAACTTGCAGAGGTAGATTGGGGGAGACTATTGGCAGGCAAAGGGACGGCTGGTAAATGGGAGGCTTTTAAAAATGTGTTAACCAGGGTGCAGGGTAAGCACATTCCCTTTAGAGTGAAGGGCAAGGCTGGTAGAAGTAGGGAACCCTGGATGACTCGAGATATTGAGACTCTGGTCAAAAAGAAGAAGGAGGCATATGACGTACATAAGCAACTGGGATCAAGTAGATCCCTTGAAGAGTATAGAGATTGTCGAAATAGAGTTAAGAGGGAAATCAGGAGGGCAAAAAGGGGACATGAAATTGCTTTGGCAAATAATGCAAGGGAGAATCCAAAGAGATTCTACAGATACATAAAGGGGAAAAGAGTAACTCGGGACAGAGTCGGGCCTCTTAAGGATCAACAAGGACATCTATGTGCAGAGCCACAAGAGTTGGGTGAGATCCTGAATGAATATTTCTCATCGGTATTCACGGTGGAGAAAGGCATGGATGTTAGGAAACTAAGGGAAATAAATAGTGATGTCTTGAGAAGTGTGCATATTACAGAGGAGGAGGTGCTGGAAGTCTTAAAGCGCATCAAGGTAGATAAATCCCCGGGACCTGATGAAATGTATCCCAGGATGTTGTGGGAGGCTAGGGAGGAAATTGCGGGTCCCCTAACCGAGATATTTGAATCATCGGCAGCCACAGGTGAGGCGCCTGAAGATTGGAGAGTGGCGAATGTTGTGCCCTTGTTTAAGAAGGGCAGCAGGGAAAAGCCTGGGAACTACAGACCGGTGAGCCTAACGTCTGTAGTAGGTAAGTTGCTAGAAGGTATTCTGAGAGACAGGATCTACAAGCATTTAGAGAGGCAAGGACTGATTCGGGGCAGTCAGCATGGCTTTGTGCGTGGAAAATCATGTCTCACAAATTTGATTGAGTGTTTTGAGGGAGTGACCAAGAAGGTAGATGAGGGAAGTGCAGTAGACGTTGTCTACATGGACTTTAGCAAAGCCTTTGACAAGGTGCCGCATGGTAGGTTGTTGCAGAAGGTTAAAGCTCACGGGATCCAGGGTGAGGTTGCCAATTGGATTCAAAATTGGCTGGACGACAGAAGGCAGAGGGTGGTTGTAGAGGGTTGTTTTTCAAACTGGAGGCCGGTGACCAGTGGTGTGCCTCAGGGATCGGTGCTGGGTCCACTGTTATTTGTGATTTATATTAATGATTTGGATGAGAATTTAGGAGGCATGGTTAGTAAGTTTGCAGATGACACCAAGATTGGTGGCACAGTGGATAGTGAAGAAGGTTATCTAGGATTGCAACGGGATCTTGATCAATTAGGCCAGTGGGCCGACGAATGGCAGATGGAGTTTAATTTAGATAAATGTGAGGTGATGCATTTTGGCAGATCGAATCAGGCCAGGACCTACTCAGTTAATGGTATGGCGTTGGGGAGAGTTATAGAACAAAGAGATCTAGGAGTACAGGTTCATAGCTCCTTGAAGGTGGAGTTGCAGGTGGACAGGGTGGTGAAGAAGGCATTCGGCATGCTTGGTTTCATTGGTCAGAACATTGAATACAGGAGTTGGGACGTCTTGTTGAAGTTGTACAAGACATTGGTACGGCCACACTTGGAATACTGTGTGCAGTTCTGGTCACCCTATTATAGAAAGGATATTATTAAACTAGAAAGAGTGCAGAAAAGATTTACTACGATGTTGCCGGGACTTGATGCTTTGAGTTATAAGGAGAGGCTGGATAGACTGGGACTTTTTTCCCTGGAACGTAGGAGGCTTAGGGGTGATCTTATAGAGGTCTATAAAATAATGAGGGGCATAGATAAGGTAGATAGTCAACATCTTTTCCCAAAGGTAGGGGAGTCTAAAACTAGAGGGCATAGGTTTAAGGTGAGAGGGGAGAGATTCAGAAGGGCCCAGAGGGGCAATTTCTTCACTCAGAGGGTAGTGAGTGTCTGGAATGGGCTGCCAGAGGTAGTAGTAGAAGCGGGTACAATTGTGTCTTTCAAAAAGCATTTAGATAGTTACATGGGTAAGATGGGTATAGAGGGTTATGGGCCAAGTGCGGGCAACTGGGACTAGCTTAATGGTAAAAACTGGGCGGCATGGACTGGTTGGGCCGAAGGGCCTGTTTCCATGCTGTAAACTTCTATGATTCTATCCCCCCTCCCCCATATCCCCCCTCCCCCATATCCCCCCTTCCCCATATCCCCCCTCCCCATATCCCCCCTATCCCCCCTCCCCCATATCCCCATATCCCCCTTCCCCCATATCCCCCTCCCCATATCCCCCCTTCCCCCATATCCCCCCTTCCCCTATATCCCCCCTCCCCCATATCCCCCCTCCCCCATAATCTCCCCCTCCCCCATATTCCCCCATATTCCCCCCTCCCCCATATCCCCCCTTCCCCCATATCCCCCTCCCCCATATCCCCCCTCCCCATAATCTCCCCCTCCCCCATATTCCCCCATATTCCCCCCTCCCCATATCCCCCATATCCCCCTCCCCATATCCCCCCCATATTCCCCCTCCCCCATATTCCCCCTCCCCATATCCCCCCTCACCCATATCCCCCCTCCCCCATATCCCCCCTCCCCCATATCCCCCCTCCCCATATCTCCATATCCCCCCTCCCCATATCCCCCCTCCCCCCTATCCCCCCTCCCCCCTATCCCCCCTCCCCCATATCCCCCCTCCCCCATATCCCATATCCCCCCTCCCCATATCCCCATATCCCCCCTCCCCATATCCCCCTCCCCCATATCCCCCCTCCCCCGTATCCCCCCTCCCCCATATCCCATATCCCCCCTCCCCCATATCCCCATATCCCCCCTCCCCCATATCCCCCCTCCCCCATATCACCCCTCCCCATATCCCCCATATCCCCCCTCCCCCATATCCCCCCTTCCCCCATATCCCCCTCCCCATATCCCCCCTCCCCATATCCCCCCTCCCCCATATCCCCCCTCCCCCATATCCCCAAATGAATCCAGCCCTAACCTTAACCTCTGCAATGCACGCGCAACCGATGGCGTGCATTCATATACCTGCCTAACAGTGTTGCCTTTTACCCCTGCCACCCCCCCCCCCCACAGCACAGGATAAGCACGCACACAACAATAGGGAGCATGTGAGGACTGGAGGAGGCCCCGCTGATGAGAGGCCACTGACCGAACACGAGGAAAGGGCCCTGGAACTGGCTGGCGGACCTGACGACCGGGAGGTTGCTGATGCAGAGTTCGGGGGCGTAGTAGCAAGTGAGCCACCGACAGCCCGTCCCCATATCCCCCCTCCCCTATATCCCCCTCCCCCATATCACCTGATGCCTGATGCTCATGTCTAACCATGCATGCTTCATTGTGTATCGCAGGACCAAACGTCCAGGCACCCATCCTCGCAGATGCAGACCGCCCGCAGGATGCCCCTCGGAGGCCACGGGAGACGGAGAGACTCGCACCCTCCAGCATGCGACGCCCGCAGGATGCCCCTCGGAGGCCATGGGAGACGGAGAGACCCGGACCCTCCAGCATGCGACGCCCGCAGGATGCCCCTCGCACACCATGGGAGACGGAGAGACCCGCACCCTCCAGCATGCAACGCCCGCAGGATGCCTCTCGGAGGCCACGGGAGATGGAGAGACCTGGAGCAACAGGGAGACGACACCCCCGTCACGTGCAGGAGCGACCACCCAGCGACGAGGGGGGCAGCCACAGGCCCCCGTCACATCCGAGCCAGGACACCACTACCCAGGACACCACTACCCGGGACACCACCACCCAGGACACCACCACCCGGGACACCACCACCCGGGACACCCCCACCCGGGACAGCACTGCCCAGGACACCCCTCCCCGGGACAGCACTACCCAGGAAGACGAAATACCGGACAGTGACTCAGAGTGGATGGGTGGAGACGAACCCCCACCCCAAAGTGCCATGGACTCAGAGTGGGACGAAGAGAACGACACAACGCCACTGCTGTCACCAACACCCTCCACCATCGCAGAAACACTCACCTCGGTTGGGCACTTTAGTGATGAGGCGTCTGGTACACTCACTGGTGCGCACAGCCGTCCCGGTACAGCAGGTGGAGGTAGGAGCAGCAGAGTGGCCGGGCGGTCGGAGGGCAGCCCAGCCCAAGCGAACATCTGCCGCCCAGATGGATCCCGGGTTCCTGGAGTTACCACACCCACACATAGATCCGATGCAACCACCGACACGGAGACGAGCGAATAGGGTGACGGGCGACTTGCGGCGGCTGCAGTCGCAGGTGGAGGAGTCCACCCGCGTCCAGGAGCTGGGAGTGGTGCCGGTCATGCGTGCCACTCAAGCTGACACTGCACGGGTGGCGTCCGCGGTGGAGGCAATGGGTGCGACGGTGTCAGACATGGGGAACGTTTTGCGAGGCCTGGGGCTTTCCGTGCAGGCGGCGTCTGTGGCCCAGGAAATGGCTGCCCTCTCACAGGAGGCCATGAGCCAGTGCCAGCGCCAGATGGCAGAGGCGCTCAACGCCATAGCCCAGTCTCTGCAGGCCATGGCCCAGTCTCAGCAGGCCATGGCCCAGTCTCTGCAGGCCATGGCCCAGTCTCTGCAGGCCATCGCTGAGGGCATCGGCGCCAGTGGCCATGTGCGAGCAGGTGTCGCACTGTCACAAACAGGGTTTGCCAACCCCCTGGGCTCCATGGCTGCAAACCTGCAGACCCCTGTCGATACCAGCACGGGCCTCCAGGACTGGCAGCGCCAGATGTCGGGGGGGCGTCGGATGGCCAGTCCGTTCGCATCCCCCACCCATGTAGAGGCCTGGGGGCCATCGGGCACCCCGAGGGAGGAGGAGGTGGTGTGGTCCGTCCCGGCTCCCCCTGTAGGGGAGGTCCCGGTACACCGCGACACCTCGGACTCCCCCCCTTCCGTCCCAGGTGCATCGGGTGGGCAACGGGCAGGACAGGCTGGCAGCTCGCCATCCCAGTCGCCCGGGCCACAGCCTGGCCCATCTAGGCCAGGACGCCCCAGGAAACGGCCGCCAAAGGGATCCAGTGTCAGAGGGCAGGAATCACAGGAGTCCACCTCCAGTTCTGCTGTACCGTCTGGGGAACCACGTAGACGTAGTCAAAGGGCCCGTAAGGCCAAACAATTAGACACTGAGTAAGTTGGCACGGGTGCAGGGCACAGATGAGTTTTAGGGGCTAGGGCACGTGCATGAACTCCTTTGGTTATTAAAGTCAATGTTACACCTACCGAAGCTGCCTTTGTGCTCTGTCCAAAGTATGCGGGCGTGTCATGTACGTTGAGCGCAAGTGTGTGTGTGACGGGTGGTCTTACCTCAGCCCCAGGTGAGTCTGCCCCCTTCCCGCTGGGCCGCCATCAACATCCCCCGGGCAGAGGACAGGACCGTGCGCTGCAGTGTCACAGCCGCTTGCAGGGATGGTCCGGGTGGATGGTGGTACTGTGGCCATGGGTCAGACATAGTCCAACGATATAGAGCCAGGAGCTCACCGCAGGGCGGGTTGTCATCATCCTCCATGGCCTGCAATAGACACGCGTCCACCCGCAACTGTGTGAGCCCGGCCCGTTGTGCCGCAGGTGGATCGGCAATGGGGGGGGTGGTGTGCATGCGGGTGGGGTGGGTGGGGTTGGGGAGGGGGGTGAGGGTGCTGGGTGGGTGGATGGGTGGGGGTTGTGGGTGGTCGGCTGTTGCCATGGTGTGCGGTCTGTGGCCATACTACCCGATTCCCACGCCCATCTAGTCAGTGAAGCGGGCGGCTATCAGTCTGTCCCGTGCTCGCTGGGCCAGCCGGTAACGGTGGACAGCCACCCGCCTGTGTCTACCCCGTCTGCCCTGACCATTACCCCCATCCCCCTCATCTGGGGAGGACTGCGCCTCTTCCTGCTGCTCCTCCACTCCGCCCTCCTCTGCCTGCGGCACATCGCCCCTCTGCTGGGCTATGTTGTGCAGGATGCAGCACACCACAATGATGCGGCCGACCCTATCTGACCGATACTGGAGGGCGCCCCCAGAGAGGTCCAGGCACCTGAAACGCATCTTCAGCACGCCAAAGCACCTCTCTATCACTCCCCTTGTCGCTACATGGGCATCATTGTAGCGGTTCTCCGCCTCATTGCGTGGCCTCCGTATAGGCGTCATCAGCCACGATCGCAATGGGTAGCCCCTGTCGCCCAGCAACCAGCCCCTCAGCCGGGGGATGGCGTCCCTCGTACATGCCGGGGATGGATGACTGCGACAACACGTATGAGTCGTGTACACTGCCTGGGTAACGGGCGCACACGTGCAGGATCATCATGCGCTGGTCGCAGACCACCTGTATGTTCATCGAATAGGTCCCCTTCCTATTGGTGAACACAGCCCTGTTATCTGCAGGTGGCCGCACGGCGACGTGCATCCCATCGATCGCGCCCTGGACCATGGGGAACCCGGCCATGGCAGAGAAGCCCACGGCCCGGGCATCTTGGCTGGCCCGGTCCACGGGGAAGCGGATGTAGCGGTGCGCCATGGCATATAGGGCATCTGTCACTGCCCTGATGCACCGATGCAACGATGTCTGCGATATGCCGGACAGGTCCCCACTCGGTGCCTAGAATGACCCCGTTGCATAAAAGTTCAGGGCCACCGTAACCTTGACGGACACTGGGAGAGGGTGTCCCCCGCCAGTGCCATGCGGTGACAGGTGTGCCAGCAGGTGGCAGATGTGTGCCACGATTTCCCGCCTCATCCGGAGTCTCCTCCTGCATTCCCGGTCCGTGAGGTCCTGGTATGACTGCCGGGGCCGGTACACACGGGGCGTCCTCGGGTGCCTCCGTTGCCATGGGGCCGCGACGTCCTCCTACCCCTCCTCGTCCTGTCGGTCAGGTGTCCCTCCAGCCTGGGCGGCTGCCGCCTGTCCCTCTGCGGCAGCCTGCGCCGCCTCTCTGGCACGCTCCTCCTCCTCCTCCTCCTCCTCATCCAGGGCAACATAGACATGAGCGGCTGCCGCCACGGCGGCCAACACCGCTGGATGATAGGAAAACATGACGGCCTGGTGGGGGGGGGGAGGGGAACGACGACATGTCATCATTGCCCATATCCCCTCCCCCCCCCAGCCAGGTGGCATGGACCGCATGGGTCCAACTGTTGGAGGCTGGCACCTGGCCAGGTGGACCAACTCACTTGCCCTTGCATCCCCCTCCCCGGCACGGACCCCCACCCAACCTCCACCCCGGCACGGATCCCCCCCCAACCTCCACCCCGGCACGGACCCCCCCCCCCAACCTCCACCCCGGCACGGACCCCCCCCCCAACCTCCACCCCGGCATGGACCCCCCCCCCGACCTCCACCCCGGCACGGACCCCCCCCCCCAACCTCCACCCCGGCACGGACCCCCCATCCCCCTCCCCGGCACGGACCCCCCCCCCCCCCAACCCCCACCCCAGCACGGACCCCCCCCAACCTCCACCCCGGCATGGACCCTCCCCCCAACCTCCACCCCGGCATGGACCCCCCCAACCTCCACCCCGGCACGGCCCCCCCATCCCCCTCCCCGGCACGGACCCCCCCCCCAACGTCCACCCCGGCACGGACCCCCCCCCCAACCTCCACCCCGGCACGGACCCCCCCCCCAACCTCCACCCCGGCACGGACCCCCCCCCAACCTCCACCCCGGCACGGACCCCCCATCCCCCTCCCCAGCACAGACCCCCTCCCGGCACTCCCCCGGAGCCCAGCCTACTCTAACCACCCCCCCCCCCCCCGCCGCACACACACACACACAACCCGAGACACACCTCTCCTCACGCATTCAGACTGCGGCCACGCCATCGCCTGCCTAGAGCCAACCCCCCAGGCCGTCACTCACCTCCACGCTGGTCGGCGTGAACCTGGAGCACAGGGTCACGCCGATGAAAGGGAGGTTTAATTTACGTCGACGTGAATGGTCATCACGTCGACGGGACTTCGGCCCATCCGGAAGGGGGAATATCGGCAGGCCGAAAATCAGCTGCCTTGCACAGACCCGTGACATTCTCCGACGGCAGCGGCAACATTAACGCCCCGCCGACTTTTCTCCCTTCGGAGACTTCGGCAACTGGCGGGGGCGGGATTCACGGCGGCCAACGGCCATTCTCCGACTCTCTGGGGGGTCGGAGAATGACGCCCCAAATCTGGAGTAAGAAGGTTTCACCACTACCTTCATGGACGTTCTTTTACGCTTTTGACAGAATGTCGGCCCTTGCTGTCAATCTTTGGGCTGTATAACGGTATTCCTTCATTAGCAGCTAGTAGGTTACAGAGATGGGGCGAGATTCTCCGACCCCCCGCCGTGTCGGAGAATCGCCGGGGGCTGGCGTGAATCCCGCCCCCGCCGGTTGCCGAAGTGTCTGGCACCGGATATTCGGCGGGGGCGGGAATCGCGCCGCGCCGGTTGGCGGGCCCCCCCCCACTCGATTTTAGGGGCTACACAGGTGGAGAAGGTAGTCAAGAAGGCATACGGCATGCTTGCCTTCATTGGCCGGGGCATTGAGTATAAGAATTGGCAAGTCATGTTGCAGCTGTATAGAACCTTAGTTAGGCCACACTTGGAGTATAGTGTTCAATTCTGGTCGCCACACTACCAGAAGGATGTGGAGGCTTTAGAGAGGGTGCAGAAGAGATTTACCAGAATGTTGCCTGGTATGGAGGGCATAAGCTATGAGGAGCGATTGAATAAACTCGGTTTGTTCTCACTGGAACGAAGGAGGTTGAGGGGCGACCTGATAGAGGTATACAAAATTATGAGGGGCATAGACAGAGTGGATAGTCAGAGGCTTTTCCCCAGGGTAGAGGGGTCAATTACTAGGGGGCATAGGTTTAAGGTGAGAGGGGCAAAGTTTAGAGTAGATGTACGAGGCAAGTTTTTTACGCAGAGGGTAGTGGGTGCCTGGAACTCACTACCGGAGGAGGTAGTGGAGGCAGGGACGATAGGGACATTTAAGGGGCATCTTGACAAATATATGAATAGGATGGGAATAGAAGGATACGGACCCAGGAAGTGTAGAAGATTGTAGTTTAGTCGGGCAGTATGGTCGGCACGGGCTTGGAGGGCCGAAGGGCCTGTTCCTGTGCTGTACATTTCTTTGTTCTTTGTTCTTTGTTTGTTGATTCTCCGGCCCGGATGGGCCGAAGCCCCGCCGATAAATTGCCCGTCCCGCCGGCGTAGATTAAACCACCTACCTTACCGGCGGGACAAGGTGGCGCGGGCGGGCTCCGTGGTCCTGGGGGGGGGGGGGGGGGGCACGGGGTGATCTGGCCCTGGGGGGTGCCCCCACGGTGGCCTGGCCCGCGATCGGGGCTCACCGATCCGCGGGCGGGCCTGTGCCGTGGGGGCACTCTTTCCCTTCCGCCTCCGCCACGGTCTCCACCATGGCGGAGGTGGAAGAGACTCCCTCCACTGCGCATGCGCGGGAAACTGTCAGCGGCCGCTGATGCTCCTGCGCATGCGCCGCCCGGAGATGTCATTTCCGCGCCAGCTGGCGGGGCAACAAAGGCCATTACCGCCAGCTGGCGGGGCGGAAATTCCTTCGGCGTCGGCCTAGCCCCTCAATGTTGGGGCTCGGCCCCCAAAGATGCGGAGCATTCCGCACCTTTGGGGCGGCGCGATGCCCGTCTGATTGGCACCGTTTTGGGCGCCAGTCGGCGGACATCGCGCCGTTTCCGGAAAACTTCGCCCATGGTCTTTATATTATCGGCACATAAGTACGATAGTACTATATTCAAAATCATAAATCGGGGCAACATGCAAATGCTGAGGCTTTGTTAAGACTGTCATTACAAATCAAGCAAGAACCTGAAGAAAATTTCGGCAACATCCGATGACATACCATCCTGTAAATCTTGGTTCTGTGTCTGCATCTCCACCAGTGTTGGGATCATACTTTCCAGAAGCGTGATAATGTCCGGACTGCAGATGCTTCCTGGGAACAGCCCTCTGACTGTCCACTCCCTCGGGAGTCCCTACCTCCACCTCATCTGCTGCAGCATGTGTGACGTTCGCAGCAGAAGGTGATCCAGGAGCCTCTTCACTAAAATGCCCCACCGAGGTGATAGTCTCTGTGATGGTGGAGGGTGCAGGTGACAGCTGTGACGAGAGGTCAGTGTCTTCCCTGGACTAATGTTCCGGGGTATGCTGGGGATGTGGCTGGGACGAGGTACCCCAGAGGGGCCGGCCTGGTTTGATAGTGATCCTGCAAGACAAGAGACAAGACACATGGTGAGATCTTGGGAAGGTATGGTCTGGGGAATAGAGGTGATTCACTTGCTATTGGGACATCCCTCTGCATTGAGTGCTCACTTGGTTGTCACATGCCGACCTTTGCATCTGAAATGGCCCTCGCCTGCACTTCCCTGATTAACTGCATCGCCCTCTGCTCCATGGTGGTTACAGCCCTGAGGTCCGGGATGCCCTCTCCGACCCTCTCCCACTCTCTTCTATTATGGGCCGCTTTTTCCTAGGGGACACATAAAGGAAATGGTGAGATGCATGGAGGCCAGTTACACAGGGGAATCTGTAGTTGGTGGCATATGTGCACAAGGCACCTGGCCAAAGAGATCAATACAGGTTTTGGGGTTTGAGCAGAAGGTGATGTGAGGGAGATGCAGGCAATAGGTTTTGATTGGCCTTTAGAGAAGTGGTGGTGTGATGTGAGGAGTGAGGGACAGAAGTGATGCCAGGAGAACAGAGGTGGTGACTCACCCAAGCTACCCTAAGGAGGTGGTACATCGTTTTTCTGCATTGCATGCCAGTCTGCCTGGTAAGGCTGACAGCACTGAATGCCTTGGCCACCTCCGTTCAGGCCTGGATGGCGATAGCGGGCTGGAGCCTCTTGGCCACCCAAGGGAAAAGTGTGTCCTGCCTCTCCTCCACTGTATCCAGCATCCTATACAAATCAGTCTCTGTAAAATGGAGGTCCACCCTACTCTTTGCCATCCTCATGGCTGGAATGAGAGGGTGTGTGAACTGGAGAGCTGATAGCAGCTCCAGCTTGTCAAGCTCTCCAGCGCCAATTCTGGCCCCAGTGTATTCGACGCTGACGGGAATGAGAGTTGCTCTAGATTCACATGTGCAGAGTGCTGGCCCATTAGCATGTCCTGAATTGCTCCATAATTAGCACCCCAACGGGAATGCGTTCCACACACATTTCAGTCCCAGTGCCAACACTTAGTCTCCCCCAACTGAGAATTTTGTGCATAGACTATGCTGGTCTAGTTGAGGGACACATGTTCCTAGTGATTGTGGATGCACACTCTAAACGGCCAGAAGTAGTGATTATGAAATCTATGATGACAGAACAAACTATTGAAAAGTTCGATGAAATATTTGCAAGATTCTGTACACTGGAGCAGGTTGTAAGTGACAATGGAACTCAGGTCACTTCTGTGGAGTTTGAGGACTACTTAAGAGGAAACAGTATACAGCACATAAAGTCAGCTCCGTACCATCCTGTAACAAATGGATTGGCTGAGTGATTTATACAGACACTTAAACATTCAATCAAGGAATCAAAGAACCAAGGTACATTGTCAAGAAGAGTGAACAATTTCTTGGATGTCATATCGGCACACTGTACACGCATCGACACAGAGTTCACCAGCAATGATGCTTTTCAAAAGGAAGCCAAGAACACAGTTTGACCTTTTGACACCACCCAATCCTTCAGAGATTCTCAAACGACAACAGCAAGCACAGCTTGCTGGGAGGGAACAAAACTCTAAAAAGCGTGTATTCACTCAAGGAGAGCGAGTGCTAGCAGGAAGCTACACTGCCAACGAGAAATGGGAACTTGGTTATCCTAGCAAAAACAGGTTGAATATCATTCACCGTACAGACAATTGATGAAAGAATTTGGCGACGTCATACTGACCAATTATTGGCTTCACGAAGTGAAATTGCTGAAACTTCTCAAAAAGTATTTCCATTGGAAAATCTAAACAGCGATACTTCTGAACAGAGACCAAACACAGTAAATTCAGATTCCGCTTCTGAAGACTTTTCAATACCTTTGGAGTAACTTTCCAGAAAGTACCACCTACTGAAGGAAAAGTAGCCACTTCAAAGGTATCGAGTTGCCTGGTTCCAGTACAACCCAAAAGAAATAGACGCCCACCTGAGAGACTATCTTGTACATATGTGTACAGAGATAATGAATAAGTGGGTCTGTTGTAAAAATATTAAGCAGTTGTCATTGTACTAAAGAAGTAAAGGGGGAGGGGTGTTATATGTCAGAGAATACACCCCAGCTGGTGGAACGTCAAGTGATCTGTAGTGACGCCAGCAGAGTGTTTTGCACAGGCTTCAATTCTCCATCTTATAACACGTATGGTATTGTTCTGAAGCTGACTTTTTGCAAAATTGAATCCTGTATCAGGCCTTTCACTGCTTCAGGTCTTCGCAGCACTTTACAGCCAATTAAGTATTTTTTTTAGGTATAGTCACTGTTGTAATATAGGAAATGAGAGCCAATTTGCACAAAGCAAGTCCTTTCAATGGGTGCAGGGATGCCCAGTTAATTTGCATCAGCTCATAGCATTGCTGGCAGCAATTGTACTGCCAGCTCTTTTGGATAATTTCCACATGCAGTGTTTATTCCTTGCATGCATCAACAGAGGCCCCAATATCATGAGTGAAACCCGATCAGAGATAAAATGACAGAACCCTAGAGTGTGAAATTCTCCTTCTTGTTTTAGTGATGTTGATTGAGGGATAAATATTGAGAAAGATACTGGGCATAATTTCCCTACTCTTCTTTCAAGTAAACAGGATGTTTTACATCGATCAGAGTCCAAGTCAGACCTCAGTGGAACAGTGAAGTCTGAAAGACAGCACCTCTAACAGTACAGCAATCACTCAGTATTGCATTGGAGTGGAAGCCTAGATTAAGCACTCTAGTTTCTTCATTGAAACTTGAACCTATAAACCTTTTGATTCATAGTCAGCAGAGCCATGATTGACACAAGCCGCAGCATGTCCTTGCCCCCTTTATCAGGACTGATCACTGAACTTAATTTGCTATTGTACCATGACTGCACCTGTTGTGGGGCACCTGGTGTGTGATTAGTGGCAGTGGGAACATGTGTGTACCTTTTAAAAAATATTTTATATCTTCACCTAGGTGGTTTGTTTTTGCACAATAAAGCTAACCCTTTATGTGTTTAAAATCAAGAAAGCCTGTCAGACGGAGTTCCATGTAATCAGCAAGTAAATGATTTAGGGCATTCATTCGTAAACATTTTAACAAAAATTCTGTTCTGATCAGTCAAGGAAAGAAAGGGCAGCACTGGCACAGGTCCTCACATGGTCGTAATACCAAAAAAGCCATTCCAACCATCTCCCCAGCTGCTCATTCAGGAAGAATCTAGCAGTACATCTTCATGGGCTAGATTCTCCGTCCATTGGTGAGAAGTGAACAGAATGAACTTCATATTAAAGTATTTAGGTGTGTGAAATTCTGGTTCATTTGTGACCCAATGTTAACCAGGCGCACACACAGCAGCAGAGCTTCTGTCATGAAGCCAAGACTGGCATTTACAATGTGAGGGAATTATACTTAAGTCTACTTAATTCCGCAAGTGAAGTCAGTAACCACATGTAAGATTTCAAAGAAACAAAACTCAATGGAGTTTCTCGTTGACTACTGATAATAATACAATGAAATTCCGGAGCACAAATCTAATATGACAATTGCAATTGACAATGTGCAATTTTGACCCACTGTATTTCCACAGATGTCATTTACATTATAACAGTACAAAAAACATCATCTCTAGATATACTTCTATTCAGAGTATTCAATTGATTCTTTACAGATAACCATCTAGCTGTATTTTTGAGTTACTTGACAGAATTAGCTGCTTTTACTATATGTTTCTTCAATATATCTATTACTCTTTGGAGAAAACAAAATCCCTCAATATTTTTGTCTCTCTTATTGCTTGTTAACTCTTGACCATTAGTCTTGTAATCATCTTTTTATGTGAAATATTTCTAACTCTATAATGCTGCTTAATGATCTCAACATAAATGTGGTGCTATCCCCCAAAGATGCAGACAATGTCCATTTGAGGGGGTTGTGGGAATGGGGATTGAGATACACTTATTAATACACTATTGTGTGGAATACAGTGCTGCCTGCTTATTATAATGATTTATTTGTGCAACCAGCACTCTCCACACTGGTCATTTTTTTGCAGGGATAGTAATAACTTTACTAACATGTACTTCTTAAGTTAGCCTACACTTCATAACGGGGTAGTGTACTGTGGTTGGAGCAGGTGCCAGAAATTGTGCCACAAGTGAATATGGTCTGGGAAGGGGTCAAGGACGGCTGAGCATATGAAAGAGCACCCAGGCTTTTAGGGCACTGCACAGGAGAAGGTGGAATTGAGTGTAGATGCCCTGTATCCTCAGGGGTACATGAGGTCTTCAAGATACATGATGAGAATGCAGTGGGAATGGATAATTATTAATAATAATAATAATAATAATAATCTTTATTGTCACAAGTAGGGTTACATTAACACTGCAATGAAGTTACTGTGAAAAGCCCCTAGTCGTCACATTCTGACGCTTGTTTGGGTACACTGAGGGAGAATTCGGAATGTCCAAATAATAGCATGGGCGAAATTCTCCGGAAACGGCGCGATGTCTGCCGACTGGCGCCCAAAACGGCGCAAATCAGTCGGGCATCGCGCCGCCCCAAAGGTGCGGAATGCTCCGCATCTTTGGGGGCCGAGTCCCAACCTTAAGGGGCTCGGTCCGCGCAGGACGAATTTCCGCCCTGCCAGAAGGCGGAAGGGAAAGAGTGCCCCACGGCACAGGTCTGCCCGCGGATCGGTGGACCCCGATCGCGGGCCAGGCCACCGTAGGGGCACCCCCCGGGGCCAGATCGCCCCGCGTCCCCCCCAGGACCCCGGAGCCCACCCGCGCCGCCTTGTCCCGCCGGTAAGGTAGGTGGTTTAATCTACGCCGGCGGGGCAGGCATTTTAGCGGCGGGACTTCGGCCCATCCGGGCCGGTGAATCGCGGGGGGTGGCCCGCCAACCGGCGCAGCACGATTCCCGCCCCCGCCGAATATCCGGTGGTATAGAATTCGGCAACCGGCGGGAGCGGTATTCACGCCAGCCCCCGGCGAGTCTCCGACCCGGCGGGGGGTCGGAGAATCTCACCCCATATCTTTCAGGACTTGTGGGAGGAAATCGGAGCACCCGGAGGAAATCCACGCAGACACAGGGAGAACATGCAGACTCCACATAGACAGTGACCCAAGCCAGGAATCGAGCCTGGGACCCTGGCTGCCAGGCCTAAATCCACAAGGACCTGGGTGTAGTGCTAGAAGAAATTGAATGATCTCACAGAAGTGGTCTAGGACAGTAAATACATCTTAAAATGCCAAATCCTACCAACTACACCATTAGCTTCAACCACTGTTCAGTGCACCGCACAAGCGTTGATCACTTACCAACAATCTCTATCAATCAGGACTCATACCTACCATTCATAGTTCCACCTCACCCTCTCATACTTCACGCTGTTAGAAGCTTCAAAACCACATGACACAACTTTCATACTCTGCCAGCTATTCAACTGTAACAGCTTGATTATCAACCATGACAGCAGATTGCAAAGCACTCACTGACACACTTTCCCATCTCTTGCGGGAGGAGGTGACATAGAATTAGAGGCAACATGAACTAACCAGACGTGGAAGAGGTGTGCCTGCATGTTCTACCCCCGTGGATGAGATGGTGCTGGCCATTATGGGAAGGGCTATTTCTGGATATGAGGATTGCACATAAATGATGAAACATGAGACACAAGTGAGCAACAGCCAAAGAAGGGAGAAGTTAGTACAGGTGCCAGCTTGCTGGAAGGCTAGTTGCTACAGAGGACTTAGATGATGATTTTAGACCAGACTACAGAAGAAGGCTTACCAAAATGCTTGTGCACTAGGAAGCCTGCATTCAATGTCAAAGAGCAGGGAGCATTCTGACACAAACTTGGCGTAGGGCACGATGCACCGCTTGGTATCCATCCTTTTCAGCAGGGAATGGGTGACCATCTCTATCAACACATGTATGGAGCCAACCAGGATTTAGTGTTTTACGGCCGATGTCTCAGTTTCTGTTGCAGCACAAGCAGTGCCCAGCCAACCTCTGAGTATTGCAGTGGCAACTCACACTGCTGTCATGTAACCTTAAACGCCTGCCCTGGAAAACACTTATTACTGAACCCAATTTCCCACACTTCCCCATGTTGATGTACTGTCACACGGAATGGCTGGCATCAAGTCAAAGATAAGTTAGAATTACCTTCAGAAAAACATCAGCAAGACCAAAACCATTCCTTTCTCTTTCAAGCAGAAAGTACACACTAATCCTTATTTTCAATCAATCTCCCCAGCTGCTTGTCCAGACTGAACCTGACAAAGGTGCATCTGTGATGCCAGGTGAGCTTGAAATCCCATTTCAGTTCATCATTAAGGCTGTCCATTCCTATCTCTGAAACATCTCCCACTTTTCATCATTAACTCAACCCAACTGATGCTGGAACACTTTTCCATGCCTTGATGACCTGTATCCTTTTGAGTAACTATTTGAACACTTCCCCGTAAAATTCCAGCTGACGCAGAACTGTCCTGACCCCAGGCGGTAGAAAATCCGAGGTCCCTATCAATGCACTGCTCACCATTCCCCCCAGTGCAGTGATTTCACACACTTGCCCTCAGCTACAATTTCATTCATGGCGTCAAGCTATCATACTTCTGCAATCATTTCTCATCCCATGATTTGCTTTTACCTTTTGCTCTTTTGAGTATGACTTGCTGTGCTTGATCTTTCTCCTGCTCCATCTGCAGTGGCAGACCCTTCAATTATTACAGAAGAAATAATCAAAGAAACTAATAGCTGTCGTGGGATGGTGTAGTTGAGGTCAAAGACAGAGATCATCTGGTTAGAATCAAAGAACAAAACAGGAACTATTATGATGCATCACTTATATCATTGGCTCACAAATAGTGAGAAGGAGATCGCGGAACAAATTTGCAGGCAAATTACAGAATGGTGAAAGAATTGCAGAGCAGTGACAATGGGAGACTTTCTCATCCTAATATAGGCTGCGATTTTAATGGTGTAATGGGCAGAAGGGGTGAAATTTCCTAAATGTATACCAGAGCGCTTGCTTGGTCAGTTTGTTTCCAACTCAATGAGAAAGGAAACAGTGATGGATCTAGTTCTGGGGAATGAAGAGGAGCAAGTGGAACTTGTTTCAGTGCAACGATATTTGCGGAACAGTAATTATATCATTCAGGTTGAGAATAGTTATGGAGAAAGAAAGCTTGATACAATCAACCATACAAATATTTGACTGGAGGAGGAATAACTTCATTGAGTTGCAAAGGGACCTAACCTAGGTCAATTGGGATCAAAGATCGGCAGGTAAAACAGTAATAGAACAATGGGAGACCTTTGACGGGGGATAGTTCAGCAACAAAGTAGGCACATATCTGTGAGGCAGAAAGGGAAAGTTCTCAGGATGATCAACAATTTTGGAGTTAAATCCTGACAGAAAAAGGACACTTATGATAATTCAAGTAAAAGCAAAATATTGCAGATGCTGGAAATCTAAAATTAAAACAGGAAATGCAGGATAAATCCAGCAGGTCGGCAGCATTTGAGAGTTAACCTTTTCCGATCATTGCCCTGCTCTCTCCACGGGCGAAATTCTCCTACCCGCCCCACCACATTTCTGCGCCGACCGGCCGGCGGGAGTCTCCGTGACACCGGCCGGTCAATGTGGTTTCCCATTGTGGGGCAGCCCCACGCCATCGGGAAACCCCCCGGTGCCGGCAGAACGGAGACTCCCGCCGGCGGAGAATGACGCCCCACAGATGCTTCCAGACCTGCTGAGTTTATCCAGCTTTTTCCGTTTTAATTATGATAATTGTAAGGTTCATAACATAGTCGTGAACCAAACTGAATATCTCTACCAGAAACGTTTGATGTCATTTCACATTCAAAAGTGCTGAAATGAGCTTAAAAAATGGGCAGTAATTATTCACCAACATTTGGCATCAAAAGATGTAATTTGGAATGAGTTTCTCATCAATCATCAGTGTTTATTACCATCTTTTGAAATTAAATGCGACCAAAGATCAAGGCATCAAAGGCAAACATTAGGCCTCTTTCCACATGCTCTCACCAATGCCCTCCCTCCTCAACCCCCACTCACTCAAACATTTCCTCCTTCACAGCGCCCAACCACTCACCCGTGCCCTCTCTCCCCACTCAGCCCCACACACTCATCAGTTCTTCCTTCCCTCACCACTGGGACTTCTCCATCTTGCCCAGATGTAGGAAAGCTGAACTGAAACCTGACTAGAAGCTAAATATACAGGTTGGATTTTACTATGAGTAATACTGAGAGGGATTGTCCATAACCTGAGCTCCACTGATGTTTTCTCCCTGGCTAAATGAGCAAATGCAAAATGCCTGTGGTTGAACTAATATATCACAATGGGAGCATCATTGTGAATGTACACTACTCACAATCAATTCCTAGTTTAATTCACAAGCTAGACCCAGGGATGTTTAGGCATCAACAATGGTCAAACCTAGGGTTGCCAACCCACCAGGATTGGCCTGGAGTCTCCAGAAATTGAAGATTAATCTCCAGGACACTCCTATGTGCATCTCTGGAGAAATCAGTACATTAAATAAGATTATTTTTAAAATTTTCTTTGAACATTTCTCTTCACCAGATTTAAAAATATTGAAAATGGGGGAAAATGGCTGGCTGACAGTCAAGCATCATTCAGCTGGGTAGTGAGTCATTTTACTTTCCAATTGGCTATGGAAGGCTGGGCATTACAAGAACGGATGTTTTGGCCGACAAATGGCTGGAGTGTGGGGGCAAGTCAAGTGATAACGTTTCCAGGAACACATTTAATTACAACTGCCAACCCTAGTTAAACCTGAACCTTATAGTAGCCAGAATCATCTTCCAAAGATCTTGTTGGTCACATCAAGCACATAGCCTGAAAAGTGTCAAATATAAGCTGCTCTGGAAGCTGACTGCTGGGAAGAATCCATGAAAGTGAGCAAGATTTGCAGTGGGCTAGTTCCTACCATGGGAATGGGGATTCAACATGATCCAGCCTCATCAAGTAAGGCTGCAGGAAGACCACCATTCAAAATGATGATACTGAAGAAAACAGCATGAGAATTCTGCAGAAATTAATTTAAAAGAAGCTAAAAATCTTCTATGCTGCAAATGCAAAGACAGCAGGAGAGAATTTAAACTGCTGTAGTAAATGGAAAATCAATAAATGTTGATTCAAACTTCCCCACATCGCAGACAGCAGAAGAGAAATCATGCGCTGACAGTGCGGGGGAAAAGACTTTAGGGCGTGCCCCAGAAGGAAACCTGACATCCAGCAGAGGGCAGGGCATAGATGACTTCAAGGACCGTGTCCAATGCGGTGCACTCCCCACCTGCTGTCCTTCACCGTCTGGAAGATTGAAAATCTATTAGACTTCAGAGGGATAATATAAGATTCTGCATATTTGTACAGGAAGCACTGGATGAATTCACATAATGAATTTAATTATCAAAGGAAGAAAATGAAAAGTGTTTTGTCTGTGAAAACCAAGCATTCATTGACATTATTTAATCAATATGGTGCTGGTATTAGCAATGCTTATCACGTACTATGATCCATCTCAAGAGCATTTAATTCTAACTCAAACCAGAGTGTTTTAATCCGATGGTACTCATTGATAAGGCAACATTTGACACACAGTGTGGAGCTGGATACATCGCGGGCATACTGATGTGGTGGAGCGTGTTCAGAGAAGATTGATGGGATAATTCTGGGTTTCAATCAGGAAATCTTACAGGATTTAACTTATTGTCATTGGAGGAAAAAAAAAAAAAAAAGAACCTGGGGCGTCATTCTCCGACCCCCCCGCTGGGTTGGAGAATCGCCGGGGGCTGCCGTGAATCCCGCCCCTGCCGGATGCCGAAGTCTCCGGCACCGGATATTCGGCGGGGGCGGGAATCGGGCCGTGCCGGTTGGCAGGCCCCCCCGCTCGATTCTCTGGCCCGGATGGGCCGAAGTCCCGCCGATAATTTGCCTGTCCCACCGGCGTGGATTAAACCACCTTTTGAACGGCGGGACAAGGCGGCGTGGGTGGGCTCCGGGGTCCTGGGGGGGGCACGGGGCGATCTGGCCCCGGGGGGTGCCCCCACTGTGGCCTGGCCCGCGATCGGGGCCCACCGATCCGCGGGCGGGCCTGTGCCGTGGGGGCACTCTTTCCCTTCCGCCTCCGCCACGGTTTCCACCATGGCGGAGGCGGAAGAGACTCCCTCCACTGCGCATGCGTGGGAAACTGTCAGCGGCCGCTGACGCTCCCGTGCATGCGCCGCCCGGGAATGTCATTTCCGCGCCAGCTGGCGGGGCAACAAATTCTTGGGGCGGAAATTCCTCCGGCGTCAGCCTAGCCCCTCAATGTTGGGGCTCGGCCCCCAAAGCTGCGGAGCATTCCGCACCTTTGGGGCGGCACGATGCCCGTCTGATTGGCGCCGTTTTGGGCACCAGTCGGCGGACATCGCGCCGTTTCGGGAGAATTTCGCCCCAAGATCTTTAAAATGCTTCAACCATGAGAAGTGCAGAAACTACTTACCTGTAGCTAAAATCTCAAAGTGCTCTACAAAGAAGCAGATCAGACACAAGAATGAGGAAAAGATTTGGGGAGATATTAAAGCTATGGTTGCAAAGATAAGTTTTGAGGAGGCTTCTGAAGTTGGCATGAGATCTGGCATATTAGAAATGCTGAGGAAGTTTGCAGAGGCATGATAATTCATGGAATCACAGAATGATATAGCACAGAAGGAGGCTATTTGGTTCACTATGCCTGTGCCTGTGCCAGTTCTCTGCGAGAGCTATTCCATTCATCCTCCTCTCTCACTCTTTACTTATAGCCCTGCAAACATTTTCTCTTCAAATATATATCCAATTCTCTTTCAAATATTATTAATGAATTTGCTTCCATCACACTTCCAGACATGTTCCAGATTACAACTCACTTTATAAAAAAATGTCCTTGTTTAGCCTATGGTTCCTTTGCCAAACACCTTCAAGCTGCATCCTCTCACCCTCCTGCTAGTGGAAAATGTTTCTCTCTATTCATTCTATAAAAAACATTCATGATATTTGTTCACTTCTGCCAAATGTCAGCATAACCATCCCTGCTTTCAGAAGAAGGGCGGCACGTTGGCACAGTGGTTAGCACTGCTGCCTCACAGCACAGGGACCCGGGTTCAATTCTGGCCTTGGGTCACTGTCTGTGCGGAGTGAACACGTTCTGCCCGTGTCTGCATGGGTTTCCTCCGGGTGCTCTGGTTTCCTCCCACAGTCCAAAGATGTGCAAGTTAGGTGGATTGGCCATGATAAATTGCCCCTCAGTGTCCAAAGGTTAGGTGGGGCTATGGGGTTAGGGCAGGGGAGTGGGCTGAGGTTAGGGTGCTCTTTCGGAGGGTCTATGCACCCTCGATTGGCCAAATGCCCTCCTTCTACACTGGAACATAGAACATAGAACAGTAAAGCACAGAACAGGCCCTTTGGCCCTCGATGTTGTGCCGAGCATTGTCCTAAACCAGGATCAAGCTATCCCACTCCCTGTCATTCTGGTGTGCTCCATGTGCCTATCTAATAACCGCTTGAAAGTTCCTAAAGTGTCCGACTCCACTATCACAGCAGGCAGTCCATTCCACACCCTAACCACACTCTGAGTAAAGAACCTACCTCGGACATCCCTCCTATATCTCCCACCCTGAATCTTATAGTTATGCCCCCTTGTAACAGCTACATCCACCCGAGGAAATAGTCTCTGAATGTCCACTTTATCTATCCCGCTCATTATCTTCTAAACCTCTATTAAGTCGCCTCTCATCCTCCTCCGCTCCAAAGAGAAAAGACCTGGCTCCCTCAACCTTTCCTCACAAGACCTATCCTGCAAACCAGGCAGCATCCTGGTAAATCTCCTTTGCACCCTTTCCAAAGCTTCCTTCCTATAATGAGGTGACCAGAACTGCACACAATACTCCAAATATGGTCTCACCAGGGTCATGTATAGTTGCAGCATAACCCCGCGGTTCTTAAACTCAAGCCCCCTGTTAATAAACGCTAACACACTATAAGCCTTCTTCACGGCTCTATCCACTTGAGTGGCAACCTTCAGAGATCTCTCTATCCCTCCACATTCCTCAGAACCCTGCCGTTGACCCTGTAATCTGCATCCAAATCTTTTCTACCAAAATGAATCACCTCGCACTTATAAGGGTTAAACTCCATTTGCCATTTTTCGGCCCAGCTCTGCATGCTATCAATGTCTTTTTGTAGCCCACAACAGCCCTCCACCTCATCCACTACTCCACCAATCTTGGTGTCATCAGCAAATTTACTGACCCACCCTTCAGCCCCCTCCTCCAAGTCATTGATAAAAATCACAAATAGCAGAGGACTGTAGCCATGTAAAATGGCTGCGTTCCGATTAATCTGGCCAAAATCCAGTTTAAAATGGCTAACCCGAAAGACTGCTGGGAAAAGCAGCCAAGAAGACACAAGCAGGCAGCTGCAGACAGGTTTGCATATTCAGCTCTGGGAACGTAGCCCAGATCGATACTCAGGGCTATCAACAGCCCTTCAACCCAGGTATCCGCAGTTTCATTCAGAACTGTTTACACCTAATCAACTCAGACATCCACAGTTAAATCGGCTATCCTCGGGAACAATTGCAACATATTAGCAATTGAATACCGGGCCAGACCTGTCGGCGCCTGCAGTGGCCGAAACAAAGACAGGTGAGCGACCACCCCCCGATAGAGGAATCGCCTCACCATTGGACACATCGGTCCCAGAGACTGGGGACAGAATCCAATCACTTGTGACTCAGGGTCAAGGGCCGCCCCGGGAGGCGGGAAGCCCCTGGGCCCTATAAAAGTAAAGGTCCAAGTTCAGATCTCTCTCTCTCATCTTCGCCCGCTCGAGACCTTCGGAAGACCAGCCACCGGTAGCAGTAAGTTTGAATGCAACGATCGCTATCTGGTAGAGACACCTAGCCACCGACCTGTAGCAGCCTTTTGAATCCCGCGGGCCAGATTTGATTGGACAAGCCATTCGTTTCCCTGACCTGGTGGGCTCTTCCTAAGTTAAGTATTGGCCAGTAGTGATAGGTTTGTTATATAGAAAGTAGTATTAGGGTATTAATATTGCTTGTTGTATATAATAAATGACCGTTGTTTTAATCCTTACTAAGCGGTGTGCTTTGTTATTAATCATAACCTAAACTTGAACCACGTGGCGGTATCATAAAGATACCTGGCGACTCATGAGCAAAGGTGACCTAAACAGAGCAAATAGTCTAAAGCTAGAAAGAGCAACATAATTGGCGACATCTTGACGGGACCCAATCTAGAAGTGGAAAACCACTCCGGGAGAACCCCAACATTCTGAATTAGAATCCAATCGGAAACAAAACAAAAAAAAAAACCCACAAGTGTTCAAGCGGTTCTGGTTAATAATTCACAATTCGGAAGTGTGTATATGCATGCGTAACTAACAGGGTTATAAGGCAAAACTGATAGCTTTTTTGTTGCGTCAAAACGATCGGCAGTTGGTATTTCGGAAATTAGCGCAAGCCGTACCCGTATCTACCACACCACCTTGACCCCCTGTTCCAAATTCGAACGTACCGAGCAGATAAGAGAGAGCCATGCAGGCAATGCAAGCGATGCAGCGCCTCATGAACCCCGAAGATTTTGCTGTCGCACCAGTCAGCAGCGTAGGAGCGGGACAGTGTCCCATTTGGGAGATGGAAATCCGCAAATTTCTGCAGGGCAAAGGATGGCCCATGTGGAAGGATTTCTGCAGTAACGACGACTCAGGTCCTGGAATTATAGGGCATACTTGGTGGGAGAAGTTGAGTGAGATCCACAGAAAGAGTTTAGCAAAAGCGCGCAAGCCGATGGCAATTGTGTCCTGTCTGGCACAATTGCGAGGCACAGAGGAGGTCGTCAGGACGCTCCGCAAGGAAATAGAAGGCATACATCGGATAAGTAAAACCGATATATGTGAAATTGAGAAAGAGAACCAGGAATTGAAAGGGAAATTAGCAGCAAAAGACGAAGAGGTGGCTGACGCCAAACGGGGTCACCAATCTTGTCTGGCGCACTTGAGTAGTTTCCAGTCACAGTATGAGAAGGCTTATCAGGACCTGCAGCGTGCAGTCCTGGTAAAGAAAGAAACAGAAAACCAGTTAGAGAAGCTCCAGAAACAATGCAGTGATCTCAAGGCAGCCTTGAGAGCGCTCCACGCCACAACAACGGAACAAAGGCAGAGTACTTTGGACCATGCAAAGTGCCGAAAGCAGATTGCAGACTTGAAAGCACTGCTTTCTGTCCAAAAGGGGTTTCAAGAAACCTTTGGGGAAAGTTTAGAACAGGAAGACGGCCCTGATTGGGAAGAATTGCAGGAGACAGCGCAGAGATATGTTCAGGGAGCACGTGCGCAGGAAAAACCCCAAAGGAGGAAAGCACCCCCACCCCCCACACAGCAGGTAATACAGGCTCCCCTGAACCCTGTAACATCCCACCGCACCGCCACGGCAGACGCGGCGGACGTCTTATATTCCACCCTCCTCACAGTGACCCAATTACGGGACGCATGTGCCAAAATCACACCATTCCTCCCCGCTTCAGACCCACACCATTTCTTTGCCACCGTCAAGCACCAGGCGACCATGTACGGCCTGGATGAGAAAGAGCAGGTAAAGCTCACGGTCCTCAGCTTAGACCCATCGGTCGCAGCAGCCCTTCCCGACCCACAGAATGTAGGGGGAGGCACCCTTGCAGAAATGCATACCGCGATCCTGGATGCGATCGGGTACAACCGGGGCGACCCCGTAGACGGTCTGAATAAATGCAGACAGAAAAAGTCTGAACACCCCACAGCGTTCGCAGGACGCTTGTGGATTCATTTTGAAGCCGTTTTCGGCAACGTAGATCGTGCCCATTTGTCCCCAGACAATATGGCCACATGGACCCGCACCCTTATCTCCCATGCCACGGAAGCAGGACAGAATGCCTGTAACAATTATGACGCCTCGGAGGAGGCTCATAATGAGAAGTGGGTGGTCAAGAGATTGTTCCGCATTTGGGAACAAGCGACTGACGGTAAATCAGCAACTAGAACACCCGAGGAAAACCAAGCAGCCGCAGACGTGCAGGCAGTAAGAACCACTCTTCACAACCCCGTCTGGGTAAACGAGGGAAAGAACAGCCCCCCAGCCAAACCGCAAGAGTGCTACAATTGCGGCCAATTGGGACATTTTGCTAGGGAATGCAAAGACCCTAAGAAACCACAGAGTGCCCAACCGACAGGCACTCTCGATAAGAGAAAGGCAGAGCCCGTAGCGGCCGAGAACTGAGGTGTCCACATGATGATTTAAAGGAGACACTTGGTGAAAAGTGTTGTCCTTTCTGATGGAACCTGCAGAATGTTTTATGTTATCTGTCTGTTTGTTAAATGGTGTTCGTCCTACAGGAGAATTTTCTCACCGCCCCACACCCATTCACCTGAACTTTTAACTTTTCCCACTGACCCCCACCGCGGCCACACGCCCATTCGGCCGATACCTCTGAGGACTTGCCTCAGACACCCACCACCGCCACACGCCCATTCAGCCGATACCTCTGAGGACTTGCCTCAGAGGCCCACCAGACCAGACGCCCGATCATAGCTACTCTTCTGATTGGATGGTAGAATCAGAACAGTAACCCCACCATGATGACTACATTTTTGTCCGTTCTTTGGTCGCTCAGGCAGTGGAGAAACGGCGTGAGACCCGCTCTGCTTGGGGACCCCCCCGTTGGTCAAAAACGCTCGGGTAAGGAAGATACGGTATTGGTAGCCGTCCTACCCGGGGACTCCACCCAAATTGTACCCGTCGCGGCCCATATGCACCTCATTCGAACTTTCTTTCAAAAACCGTTTTATTTTATTTAGGCAACCTTTGGGTTGCTGCCACATGCTATTTACATCCTGGAGCATTTGGATGGTAAAGTTAGCACTGGTCCACCATTGGGAAGTGTGCCGTGTCCAAACATTTGTTTTGAAAAAAACAATGGGGGGAGAGTCACATACTGTGACCAATTATAAGGGTTTGATTGGCCCCAAGAAGGACAGACACACCAACACACTAAATATTAAACCGAAGTAGTTACACACACTACGCTTGTCTTACAGAACTCCAGAAGCTCCAAGTCCGGAGAAAACCAGCAAACAGGAAAAGGAAAAGAAAGAAGACAGCAATGAGGACTCCCTTCTTCGTGCTCAACATATTTGTTATGGACTTTTTGTCGCGCGGGAACGCGGACCCCATCACTCCAAACCCCTTTACTGTTAACACTTCACTGCCCAGTAGTACCGAGGGCCCAGTCACCAACCACGCTGCATTATCCTGGTGTGCCAAGTTCATAACTTGGTACTCCCTATCGTACATCATTGAGGCACTGTTGGCATTGGCTATACTCAGTTGTGCAGTACAGACCATGCGCCTCCGCAAGTGGAAAGGAGAGCGTACCGCGCTCGAACCCCGGTATATCGGATCCGATCCCCGATATTCGGCTATGACCAGACCCCAGACCCCCGCGACCTATAAAGAATAAAGAGTATTTGCGTGCATTATTCCTGTAAATAAAGAAATATACGGAACGTTTCATAAAAAAAAAAATGTATGATCCTGAGCTTGACTGCCAAGCCAGGAAAGAGTATATTAAATATTGTGATTGTTGTTGTATGTTTTAGGAAGATAGGATAATGCAATGTTTAGGAGTATAGAGTGTTTAGGTAAAATTAGAGGTTCCCAGTTTATTTTTTTATAGACACATGCCCCTGCCTGACATAGCGCCCTCAAGAATTGTTTAGGTACATTTTTGTGCATAGCTAGGGTCAGAGTAGTGGCCATGGGGGAGGTGCCCCCCCCCCCCCCCCCGCCCCAAGTCGGGAAACGAAGAGGACAAAATTTATGTGATCCTTCACGCTTCGCGTTAGGATCACAAGGCGGGAATGTAGCCATGTAAAATGGCTGCGTTCCGATTAATCTGGCCAAAACCCAGTTTAAAATGGCTAACCCGAAAGACTGCTGGGAAAAGCAGCCAAGAAGACACAAGCAGGCAGCTGCAGACAGGTTTGCATATTCAGCTCTGGGAACGTAGCCCAGATCGATACTCAGGGCTATCAACAGCCCTTCAACCCAGGTATCCGCAGTTTCATTCAGAACTGTTTACACCTAATCAACTCAGACATCCACAGTTAAATCGGCTATCCCCTGGAACAATTGCAACATATTAGCAATTGAATACTGGGCCAGACCTGTCGGCGCCTGCAGTGGCCGAAACAAAGACAGGTGAGCGACCACCCCCCGATCGAGGAATCGCCTCACCATTGGACACATCGACCCCAGAGACTGGGGACAGAATCCAATCACTTGGGACTCAGGGTCAAGGGCCGCCCCGGGAGGCGGGAAGCCCCTGGGCCCTATAAAAGTAAAGGTCCAAGTTCAGATCTCGCTCTCTCTCATCTTCGCCTGCTCGAGACCTTCAGAAGACCCGCCATCGGTAGCAGTAAGTGTGAATCCAACGATCGCTATCCGGTAGATACACCACCAACCTGTAGCAGCCTTTTGAATCCCGCGGGCCAGATTTGATTGGACAAGCCATTCGTTTCCCTGACCTGGTGGGCTCTTCCTAAGTTAAGTATTGGCCAGTAGTGATAGGTTTATTGTATAGAAAGTAGTATTAGGGTATTAATATTGCTTGTTGTATATAATAAATGACCGTTGTTTTAATCCTTACTAAGCGGTGTGCTGTGTTATTAATCATAACCTAAACTTGAACCACATGGCGGTATCATAAAGATACCTGGCGACTCATGAGCAAAGGTGACCTAAACAGAGCAAATAGTCTAAAGCTAGAAAGAGTAACAGGACCCAGCACTGATCCATGTAGTACACCGCTGGTAACTGGTCTCCAGTCTGAACATTTTCCATCCACCACCACTCTCTGTCTTCTATGTGATAGCCAGTTACTTATCCAATTGGCCAAATTTCCCTCCATCCCACACCTCCTTACTTTCTTCATGAACCGACCATGGGGAACCTGATCAAACGCATTACTAAAATCCATGTATGCAACATCAACTGCTCTACCTTCATCTACACACTTAGTTACCTCCTCAAAGAATTCAATCAAATTTGTGAGGCAAGATCTACCCTTCATGAATCCGTGTTGACTATCCCGAATTAAGCTGCATCTTTCCAAATGGTCATAAATCCTATCCTTCAGGACCTTTTCCATTATCTTCCCCGCCACCAAAGTAAGACTAACCGGCCTATAATTACCAGTGTCATTCCTATTCTCTTTCTTGAACAGAGGAACAACATTCGCCATTCTCCAGTCCTCTGGCACCATCCCCGTGGACAGCGAGGACCCAAAGACACTGTAGGGATTCGAAGACCAATGCAAACTTCTCCAACCTCTTTACATATTTGAAGCCCCTCATCCCCAGTATAATTCTAGCAAATATTTTCTGCACCCTCCCCAAGGCCTTGACATTCTTCCTTATGTGTGTGTCCAGAATTGAATACAACACTTCAGCTGAGGCCTAGCCAGTATTTTATAAAGGTTTAGCATAACATAGTAGCTTTTATGCTCTCCTCCTCTTTCAATAAAGCCAAGGATCACATATGCTTTTTATTTTTGCAGCCTTCTCAATGTGTCCTGGCAGTATCAAATATTTATATACATACATCTAGATATTAACGATCTAGATGACGGGACTGGGGGCATTCTGGTTAAGTTTGCCGATGATACAAAGATAGGTGGAGGGGCACTAGTATGGAGGAGGTGGGGAGGCTGCAGAAAGATTTAGACAGTTCAGGAGAGTGGTCCAAGAAATGGCTGATGAAATTCAATGTGGGCAAGTGCGAGGTCTTGCACTTTGGAAAAAAGAATAGAGGCATGGACTATTTTCTAAACGGTGACAAAATTCATAATGCTGAAGTGCAAAGGGACTTGGGAGTCCTAGTCCAGGATTCTCTAAAGGTAAACTTGCAGGTTGAGTCCGTAATTAAGAAAGCAAATGCAATGTTGTCATTTATGTCAAGAGGCTTGGAATATAAAAGCAGGGATGTACTTCTGAAGCTTTATAAAGCATTAGTTAGGCCCCATTTAGAATACTGTGAGCAATTTTGGGCCCCACACCTCAGGAAGGACATACTGGCACTGGAGCGGGTCCAGCGGAGATTCACACGGATGATCCCAGGAATGGTAGGCCTAACATACGATGAACGTCTGAGGATCCTGGGATTATATTCATTGGAGTTTAGGAGGTTGAGGGGAGATCTAATAGAAACTTACAAGATAATGAATGGCTTAGATTGGGTGGACGTAGGGAAGTTGTTTCCATTAGCAGGGGAGACTAGGACCCGGGGGCACAGCCTTAGAATAAAAGGGAGTCACTTTAGAACAGAGATGAGGAGAAATTTCTTCAGCCAGAGAGTGGTGGGTCTGTGGAATTCATTGCTTCAGAGGGCGGTGGAGGCCAGGACGTTGAGTGTCTTTAAGACAGAAGTTGATAAATTCTTGATTTCTCGAGGAATTAAGGGGTATGGAGAGAGAGCGAGTAAATGGAGTTGAAATCAGCCATGATTGAATGGTGGAGTGGACTCGATGGGCCGAATGGCTTTACTTCCGCTCCTATGTCTTATGGTCTTATACATCTCTAGGTTCTCAATTCTTGCACCACCTTTAAAATTGTACCATTTAATTCCTATTCCTCCCTTCCAACCAAAATGTATCACTCCATACTTAAAATGCTTTGAATTCCATCTGGCAACTGTCTGCCCATTTCACCAATCTATGTCCTCCTAAATCTGTTCCTATTTTTTTCATTGTTTGCTACGGTTTATGCACTTTGTATCAACTGCAAACATGTAAATAATGTCCTACATACACAAATTCAGTTTGTTAATTTAAAGGAAGTGGCCATAAAAGGGGGAGGTAGTGAGATGATAGGAATATCATTGGAGTAGTGATCCAGAAGCCCAGGCTAATGCTTCAGGGACGCCGGTTCAAATCCCATCATGGCAGCTGGTGGAATTTGAATTCAAGTAATAAAAATCTGGAATTGAAATCTGGGGCGGGATTTTCTGAACCTGAGGCTATGTGTTGACGCCGTTGTAAATGCCGTCGCGTTACACGATGGCGTCAACCTGCCCTCAGGAGCTGTGATTCTGACCCCCACAGGGGGCCAGGATGGCACTGGAGTGACCCACGCCGTACCAGCTGCCAATGCCAGCGTCAAATGGGCGCCGCGGGTCTGCGCATGCGCAGTGTGACTGGCGCCAATGCGTGCATGCGCAGTGGCTCCCTTCTCCGGCCGGCCCCAATGCAACATGGCGTAGGGCAACAGGCAAAAGAGGCCCCCAACCCAAGAGGCCGGCCCGCCGATCGGTAGGCCCCAATCGCGGGCGAGGCCACAGCGGAGGCTCCTTCCGGGGTCAGACCCATCGCCCCACCCCCCACACCCCCCAACCAGGCCGCCACCGGATGCATTCACGCCGAGGTCCCGCCGGGTAAGACCACACGTGGATGCCGCCAGCGGGACTCGGATTTTTTTGTGTGGCCTCGGCCCATCCCGCATGGAGAATCGCCGGGGGCGCCACGTAGAGTGGCCCCCGACCGGCACCGCATGGACTGCAGCGGCGCCAATGGCGCCAATTCTCCGCACTCTGGAGAATTGGCGGACCGGCATCGGGGTGGTGTCGTGTGATTCGCACCAGGCCCGCCGATTCTCCGGCCCGACGTGGGCTGAGAGAATCCCGACCCTATTGTCAGTAATAAGACCATAAGACATAGGGGCAGAATTTAGGCCACTCGGCCTATCGAGTTTGCTCCGCCATTCAATCATGGCTTATATTTTCTCATCCCCATTCTCCTGCCTTCTCCCCATAAACCCTGATCCCCTTATAAATTAAAAACCTATCTATCTCTGTCTTAAAGACACTCAGTGATTTGGCAAAGAGTTCCACAGATTCACCACCCTCTGGCTGAAGAAATTCCTCTCATCTCTGTTTTAAAGGATCGTCCCTTTAGTCTGAGATTGTGTCCTTGCTTCTAGTTTTTCTCACAAGTGGAAACATCCTCTCCACGTCCACTCTATCCAGGCCTCGCAGTATCCTGTAAGTTTCAATAAGATCCCCCCTCAACGTTCTAAACTCCAACGAGTACATTCCCAGAGTCCTCAATGGTTCCTCATACGACAAGCTCTTCATTCCAGGGATCATTCTTGTGAACCTCCTCTGGACCCTTTCCAAGGCCAGCACATTCTTCCTTAGATACGGGGCCCAAAACTGCTCACAATACTCCAAATGGGGTCTGACCAGAGCCTTATATAGCCTCAGAAGTACATCCCTGGTCTTGTATTCTAGCCCTCTCGACATGAATGCTAACATTGCATTTGCCTTCCTAACTGCCCACTGAACCTTAAGAGAATCATGAACAAGGACTTCCAAATCCCTTTGTGCTCATGATTTCCTAAGCATCTTCCCATTTAGAAAATAGTCTATGCCTCCATTTCTCCTTCCAAAGTGCATAACCTCACATTTTCCCACATTGTATTCCGTCTGCCACTACTTTGCCCATTCCCCGAGCCTGTCCAAGTCCTTCTGCAGCCCGCCTGCTTCCTCAATACTATCTGCCCCTCTACAGATCTTTGTATCATCTGCAAACTTAGCAACAGTGCCTTCAGTTCCTTCTTCCAGATCATTAATGTATATTGTGAAAAGTTGTGGTCCCAGTACCGGCCCCTGAGGCACACCACTAGTCACCGGCTGCCATCCGAAAAAAGACCCCTTTACCCCCACTCTTTGCCTTCTGCCAGTCAGCCAATCCTCTATCCATGCCAGAATCTTACCCTTAACACCATGGGCTCTTAACCTATTTCACAGTCTCTTATGTGGCACCTTGTCAAAGGCCTTCTGGAAATCTAAATAAATCATGTCCATTGGTTCTCCTTTGTCTAACTTCCTTGTTACTTCCTCAAAGAACTCTGACAGATTTGTCATACATGACCTCCCCTTACCAAAACGAAAGAGAAAATTCTGGAAAATCTCAGCTAGTCTGGCAGCATCTGTAGGGAGAGAGAAGAGCTAACGTATGAAGCCCAATGACTCTTTGTCAAAGCCCCCGTTGATGAAGCCGTGCTGACTCAGACATATTTTATCATGCACTTCCAAGTACTCCGCGATCTCATCTTTAATAATGGACTCTACAATCTTACCAATGACCGAAGTCAGACAAACTGGCCTATAATTTCCCATCTTCTGCCTACCTCCCTTCTTAACCAGGGGTGTTACATTAGCCACTTTCCAGTCCTCTGGAACCCTTGCTGCCTCTAGTGATTCCTGAAAGATCACCACCAGTGCCTCCACAATCTCCTTGGCCATCTCTTTTAGGACCCTGGGGTGTAGTCCATCCGGTCCAGGTGGCTTATCCACCTTCAGACCTTTCAGTTTCCCTAGAACATCCTCCTTAGTAATGGTCACTGCACTCACCTCTGCCCCCTGGTTCTACTGGAGCTCTGGCATCCCACTGGCGTCTTCCACTGATGCAAAGTAACTATTCAGTTTGTCTGCCATTTTTTTGTTTCCTATTATTACTTCTCCAGCCACATTTACCAGTGGTCCAATGTCTATTTTTGCCTCTCTCTTACCTTTTATATTTTGAAAAAAACTCTTCCGATCTTCTTTTATATCAGCCAGCTTGCACTCATACTTCATCTTCTCCCTCCCTTATTGCTTTTTTAGTTGTCCTCTGCTCGCTTTTAAATGCTTCCCAATACTCAGGCTTCGCACAATCGTCGCCATTTTGTATGCTTTTTCTTTTGCTTTTATGCTGTTCTTGGCTTCCCTCATCAGCCATGGGTGCCTTGTCCTCTCCTTAGCATGTTTCCTCCTCCTTGGGATTAATTTCCGAATAACCCAAAAAAAGTCCTGCCATTGCCGTTCCACTGTCTTCCCTGCTAGGCTCTTTCTCCAATCAACTCTGGCCAGCTCCACCCTCATATCTTTTATAGTTACCCTTATTTAATTATAATACTGTTACATCTGATTGCAACTTCTCCCTCTTAAACTGCAGGGTAAATTCTAGCATATTGTGGTCACTGCTCCCTAAGTGTTCCTTCACCTTAAGTTTCCTAATCAAGTCTGTCTCATGACACATCACCAAATCCAGAATTGCCTGTTCCCTAGTAGGCTCTGTCACAAGCTGCTCAAAAAAAAACATCTCTTAAACATTCCACATCTCCTTGGGATCCACTACCAACCTGATTTTCCCAGTCCACCTGCATATTGAAGCCCCCCATGATTATTGTAATATTGCCTTTTTTACATGCCTTTTCTATCTCCTGATTTATTTTCTGCCCCACATCCTGACTACTTCTAGGGGGTCTGTACATAACTCCCATCAGGGTCTTTTTACCTTTGCGATTCCTCAACTCTACCCACACAGATTCTATGCCTGGTGACCATGAAACTATCATTGATTGTTGTGAGAACTCATCTGGCTTCTAAAGTTCCTTTAGGGAAAGAAATCTGCCTTCCTTGCTGTTATAACTTGCCTGACTCGCCGGGGACAATTGGTTATCCTATGATCTCTTGTTGAGTATGACCTCCCCCAGTGAGGGGTGTAGGGCAATCACTTGTAGTTGCAGCTGTATAAATAGAGCTGGCCAGTGTGGTACAGGCGAGAGAAGGAAGTACTGGTGAACTACTGCTGCTATGTACATTTTGCTGTAAATAAAGTTACTTTATGTTTGACTCTACAAACTCATGCTGAATTCTTCATGGCCCTCACAAAATGTACTCGATCTGGCCTATGTCTGACACCAGACCCATACAATGTGCCACTATGTTCAAGGACAGTTGGGGAGGACAGCACGGTGGTGCAGTGGGTTAGCTCTGCAGCCTCATGGCGCCGAGGTCCCAGGTTCGATCCCGGCTCTGGATCACTGTCCATGTGGAGTTTGCACATTCTCCCCGTGTTTACGTGGGTTTCGCCCCCACAACCCAAAGATGTGCAGGCTAGGCGGATTGGCCACTCTAAATTGCCCCTTAATTGGAAAAAATTAATTGGGTACACTAAATTCATTTTAAAAAAGGACAGTTGGGGAAGGAGAGCAAATGCTGACCCTGCCAGAGATCCCATGAAGGAATATAGAGAAAGAAAAACACCCCAAACACTGGGAAATATCACTGTATGCTACCGTTCATTCTGAAAAACAATTTTTCTCCACGATTTTCTCCATTCTGTTCCTTCGCCAAGTTTCACATCATATATAATTTACAGTGCAGAAGGAGGTCATCGGGCCCATCAAGTCTGCATTGGCCCTTGGAAAGAGCACCCCACTTAAGCTCACGCATCCCTATCCCCGTAACCCAGTAACCCCACCTAACCTCTTTGGACACTCAGGGCAATTTATCATGGCCAATCCACCTAACCTGCACATCTTTGGACTGTGGGAGGAAACCGGAGCACCCGGAGGAAACCCACGCAGACACGGGGAGGATGTGCAGACTCCGCACAGACAGTGACCCAAGCCGGAAATCGAACCTGGGACCCTGGAGCTGTGAAGCAACTGTGCTAACCACCATGCTACCGTGCTGCCCTATCCAGTTTGTATCCAGACTATCACTGTCCCTTTAACCCCATGGGCTTTAATTTTGTCAACAAGTCTAGTTCATAGTTAAATCAAATGTCCTTTGAAAGTCCATAGGCGGGATTTTCCACAGGCCTACGACAGAATTGGGAAACGCGATTGGGCGGAGAATCGGTCCTGACGCCGAAATCGCGGCGGGTGCCGGTTTCACGCCAAATCGCAATTCTCCGTCACCTTGTCAGTGGCGTCAATGCATTCCGGATCGCACATACAGTAGACGCTATTGACATATCATTAGTGGGCCCAACCCAGCATTCTCCGGGGCCCCCACAATTCTCTGCCTCCGATGGGCCAAATTCCCAAGGGAGAGGTTCAATTGTGCTTTTAAAAATCGTGAAACTGCCGTCGTGGCTGATCAGTGAGAGGGAGGAGGTGGGACACGGAGAGGCGCAACTGTGGGCTGGGCGGGACACTGGCCGGGCTGGCTGGAGTGGGGAGAGGCCCTGCCAAGGCTGGGAGGGTGGGTTTGGACTAGGGGGAACGGGCCTTGTGTCCAGACCGAACCCCCACAGGACTGGGGCAATGCCCAGGCATAGGCCGCGGTAGCCATCTTGCTGCGCACGCCACTGACCACCCACCTTGGCTCCTGGTTCTGTAGAGCGACACCAGCCACATAGATGCCCCCACCCCGCAGCCCACCCTCCAGCATACCACTAAGCAACCAACCGGCCATCACTCGCCCACCGCATCAGGCGGCCCACCCAGGGCAAAACCCACTATAGCTCCTATGGGGGCACCGGTCAGGGGCTGTGGATCGTACCGCTGGAAAGGGCATTGGCAGCTGATGGTACCTCTGGCAATACGGACGGGCGTCAGGCCCAACATCCCTATGGTTCTGGGCACCGACGGGGCCAGGTGTGGGGGGATGGTGGGGTGGACATGCTGGGCAGAGCCCGCAATGCAAACTGGGGACACCATGTAGCCTGGTAGACCTGGTCAGGCACGGAGGTTTGCACCTTGCTAACATGTTGGCCATTCACCCCCTGCAGACAATGAATGATGGACAGCAATGGCCTTCCTCCTAGTCGCCGCAGCCCTGGGGGTGCACTGCGGCTATACGAGCTGGTGCTGCTCAAGGAGGAGGATGCTACAGCAGCGGAGCGTGCCCCAGAGGTGGCAGCTGTCCAGGATGGAGAGTCAGCCACCCAACAGGCCCAGGAGCAGGCGCTAAGGAGGGGCCACATGAGGCCTCGCATGTATCGGCAATGCCTGTCATTTGGGGTCCTGCTGGACCAGGCATGCCATCGAAGATTCCGGCTGAGCAGGGGGACATTGTGACATATCTGCCAGATCGTTGCGCACCAGGCACCGTGGGGGAATGGGGGAGGACACCCGCTCCCGGTGGCCGTCAGGGTGTCGATCGCGCTGAACATTTACGTCTCGTGGTCCTTCCAGGTGCCGAGTGGGGACCTGTCTGGGATCTCACAGACTTCAGTGCACAGGTGCATCCGCGCTGTCACAGATGCCCTGTATGCTCAGTGGGCAGAATACATCCACTTAAATGTGGACTGAACCCACCAGGATGCCCTGGGTACAGGGAATGATCAACAAGATGTATATCCCCTACGATCACCTTCAGATGACAAGCCGCATTACACAAACTGCAAGGGGCTCCACTTGATGAACCTGCAGCTGATATGTGACCATCAGATGCACATCATGCACTTCTGTGCCCGATACCCGGGCAGTGTGCACAGCGCCTTCATCCTGGCACACTTGACAATTCATGACATGTTCAAGATGCCCCCCCCATGACATGTTCGGGATCCCCCCCCACCCCACGGCTGTGGGGTTGGCTCCCGGGTGACAGGGGTTATCAGTGGTAGCTGATAACGCCCATCAGGAATCCACAGACCAACGCCGTGACCCTGTTCCGACTGCTGGCCATGTGATGCACCAGGGACAGGAGGGGGGAGTCAGAGGTGCTGCGGTGTTCCGGCATCTCTCCTGCAAGAGTCACTGGTACGGGTCCTATTGCCTCCTCCTCACTCAGGGTGCCCAATGCCCCCGGGCTACTCCATGGGATAGGGGGTGCAAACAGAGCTATCCCCTGAGGCTCCCCCACCACCTGCCGCTGCCAGTCCTGGAGATCCACTCTGGTCTCGGTCAGAAATCCCAGACCTTGGACACGCGATCCATAGCCAAAACCCTTATGTGGGATGGGGGCGAGGGTGGAAGTGAGGGTGGTGTAAGCGCGGGGTAGGGGTGAGAGTGGTGTTGGGGGTGGATATATATGGGGAACCGAAACTCAGCAAGATCTCACTTCCTGGTCCCCGGCTGGTCTCCACCCCAATGACTTCCCTTTCCTCTGGGCTGCCGACCACATCCAGGTCCCTCTGAGGGGCCACAGGTTTGGCATTTCCCCTCCGGTCTTCGCCCGCTCCCGGCGGTTATGGCAGGCCTTCTCCTGGCGTGGCAAACAGAAAACGACAGTGTTAGACAATCCGATGCATGCAGCCCAGGGGGTGGGGAGCTGGTGGCCTCAATGGCCAGGGCACCCAGCCATGGCAGCCAGTATGGTTGCTGGTATGTTGTGCAGGGTGGGAGTTCGGCCGCCTTCCCGGGCCGGCGTACAGGGTGGCCCGCCTCTCCTCTACCGTGTCTAGGAGGGTCTCCAGCTTGCCGCCCGTGAAATGGGGTGCTGCTCTCCTTGCTGCCACGCAAACCCGGGGAGGACGTGCAGATTCCTCACAGACAGTGACCCAGTCAGCAATTGAACAGGGACCCTGGAGCTCTGAAGCAACAATGTTAACCACTGTGCCTCCGTGCTGCCCTATGTTGTTCTCTTTGGTCACTCATAACTCCACTCTTAATTTCAATACACTTTTACTATTTGTGAGTTTATAAAAGACTTATAAAAAGGCTTCCTTTTATGTTAGTTGCTAGTCTATTTGTACTTTTTGAAAAGATCTTCTCTGTACTTTCTATATCCCGAGTGGAATATTATGACATAGTCTCCAATCAGTAGTATTAAACAGGCATCTTGGGCTGGATTCTCCGTTTGGGAGACTAAGTCCCCACGCCAGCGTGAAAAGTGTGGTCTTTTATGCTTGGAAAACTGGTGCAAAACGGCTACTGCTTCCCCATTTTGCTGGGGGCTAGCAGGAAGGCAGCATAGAGCTCGCAGCTCCAGCTGCCGATACGGTCCTGAGCATTTCCGAGTCCGTAGCCACGCAGGCGCACAACGGTGGCCTGCAACAGCCGCACTGTGCTCTGTGGCGGACTCAGCCCGCGGAACCGGACCGCAAAAGTAGTGCCCCCCTTTGGCCGCCCGCCGCCCCCCCCCCCCCACCCCCCCGGACCGCCCACCCACAGTGCCCCCAAACCCCCCTGCCTGTTGGTTGGCCCTCCCCCGACTGTGGCGGCCCAGGACTGAGACCGCAGCCGCCACGTGAGGATCCCGGACGGTGTGAGCACACGTAAGCCACGGCGTCGGAAATTCGGCCGGTCAGCAACGGAGCATCGCAGGGCGGGCCTCAGGCAATGGCCTGAGACCGTGGATACGTGGCGCGGCGTACTCTTATAGAACGCCACTTTTCAGGGGCCGGAGAATCCGAAAACCAGCGGCGCTCCCGATTTCGGCGTCCAAATGGATTCTCCGCCCCTTCACCAAACACGATTTTGACATTCGGAGGCATTTAAAACCATTACACTGGCCATATCAGTTTGAGACCCAGAATGATTGTCCAATGCAGGAGGATATAACTGCCATTTTCCAGTACTGGTACTGAATTTTGAGCGCGCTGAGTCAAGTGATCCTGTGGCTTCAGTGCTCAGCCAAGCACTGGCTTAAATTGAAAGGTTATTAAAGTGGTACTTAGCCCATCAGCAGGCAACCCATTTACACTTTTTATTGCATGAAAGGTATCATCAGATTATCTGCAGAGAGAGCAGTTGTGATATCTTCTGATTTTTAGTCACTGCAGCAGGTGGGAAGTGAGGGCAATTGTAGGGTATCATAGTCCCAAGGATCTGGTCCTATGTCAGCAACTCAGAGGCCATTTTTTGTGAGGGCCACGAAGAATCCAGCACGAGTTGTAGGAGAGAAAGGAATAAACATTTATTTACAATAACACATTAGATATATATATATATATATATATATATACACACACAACAGCAGCAGTAACTCCCTTGCTGCTCACACCTCTCTAGCTGGTTCCAAACTGGCCAGCTCTATTTATGCAGGGAATCTGCTAATGATTTCTATTTCTCTGCCACCCTCATTGAGGAAGCTCATACTCCCTAAGGATTGTGGGATTGCCATTAGTCCCCAGCCAGTGGTAAGCAGGCAGGTTATAACATCCCTCCCCCCAAAGTCCAAGGAATCCAGTGAAGGCCCTGGCGAAGGATGGCGTCGGACTCGTTTTGCCGCAGGCCGGACACCATTTGCATGAAGCCCTGGATCGGGCAGCATGTAACGAGACGGAGAACGGCGCTTCCCTGATAAACGGCGTAACAGTTGTACATCCACAGCCCGTGGGCCAGAGGACTTCCCTGATTTGTTATGTTGTAGGTGTAATATAAGCGGCTTCCTTGTGGTGCACTTGACAAAGGATGGTTCAGACGTGGAGATAACTTCAACACGTTTATTAAACTATTTACACTTCTATTACTCGGGTTCGACACTACTGCTAATCCTACTATAGCTACCCAGACTGACTAACCAGCTGCTGCAATCCACGTGGTGGGTATAATATTGATTCAACCCTGTGTCTCTACTCACTGACTGTCTCCACTGGAAAGAGGCAGATCATGTGTGAGGTGTCCTTTATATATGGGTTGGTGTAGTGCCCTCCTGTGGTGGTGTCACCTCTTTGTGCATCGTGAATGTCTATTGTTCGTGTCCTATCTACTTGATCTATTGGTTGAGTGTGTGTGTGTGTGTGATGTTTCTGGTGCTCCCTTTAGTGTCTAGTTAGCCTACATGCATTTACATTGATGCACATCACCACATCCCCCTTTTTTATATGTTTCATATTTTCTGCACACTGAGAAAATTGAACAAAGAACAGGTAGAGAAGGTAAGGTATATACTAGTCATGGGAACAGTGACTAAACAGTAAGTCCAAATCATTCGTGTGAGTCCAAAAACCATCAATCATCATGGTCAAATGTCTCTCTTGGTTATGAACGCCATCAACGTCCCTGTGCCACAGGAACCAAGAAGTGGTCAAATCACTTTGCTGTCTGATTTGGAGTCCCTTTCTTTTTCCGATGTTTGTGATGATGCTGTCGGATGTCATCTTGTAGCTGATAAGGTGTTGACGTTGAAGAGGTACCATCAACAGTATCATTCCAGGTCATGGATGTGCCATAGTTTGAAGTTGGATAAGACTGTACATACTGGTTCTGGCCACGTGCTGTGCAGGAAGGGTGATCCTGCTGAGAACCGTTGAAGCTTGTCGAACTGGAAACAGAATTGCTGCTCGCATAAATACCTGGTGATGGTGTGAAACTAGAACCTTGCACCTGATAGGAATATGCCATCTGGCCAGGCTGGGGTGCAGCAAATCCTGGGCTGTAACGAAGGCATCCAGTCTGTAGTGCAGATTGCGCTTGCGGTAGTCCTCCTTCGGTCTTGATTCCATTAGTGGGCAATGCATAGTGCTGGCCTGTTTGAGAATATGCTCCATAGACTGCTGGCTGCTGCATGCCTGAATACTGGGTTTGTCCAGCATGAGCTGTCATTGGCTGCACTGCTGGTGTGGAAAACATGTGTGGATATAGCTGTGGTGAATATTGGTATATTCCTCTTGGACTGTAGCCACTGCTTGTTATTACTGACCCAGTGTAATTATTAAGTGATCCATATCCTGTTGTTGTGGCATCTGCTGTCACCCTGAGCGTGCCATCACTGAGGTTGTGGCACTCCCTGTCTGGAGTAAAGTCCGCCTTACGTGAATCAGATTCGGCGTTTTGGTGCTCCCCATCTGGAGTCTGGTCTGTCTTAACTGAGTCAGTGTTGGTTTGTTGATGCTCCCCGTCCGGAGTCTTAGCAGGTTCACTGGAGTCAGCTGAGATTTCTTGAAGCTGCACGTCTGGAGTCGGAACATGCAGGAATGCATTGACTTGTGGAGAGGTTCGAGCGAATGAGGGTGGAAGTATCATGGTGTCACCGGAGTCACCAGTGGTCTCACAGTGATCGTCGAGTGCCTCTGTACACACTAGCTGAGGTCTGTCACTTTGCACATCTTGCATGGGAAGTGGGATGCTGTCGTCACTCGTCTCACATACCATGGATAGAGCCTCAGTAGCTGCTTGTTGTTCACTTGGGTTGGGTAAATTGTCAGAGTCTTCAGCTGATGGCGCAAACAATGTGGCTTGACTGTCATTGTCTTGCTGTTGTCCTTCATTTGGGCTTGGACTGTCATCTTTGCTTTGTTCTTCACTGTAGCATGATAGACCGTCATGGTCATCCTGCTGTGCACTGGAACGTGGTAGACTGTCATAGTCTTCTTGCTGTTTACTTGAGCATGGCAGACTTGCATCATCTGCTGCTAGTTGGTCAGAGGAGGTTGCTAGACCCTCATGGTCGTGTTCCTGCAAGGACTGTGCGTCAGAGTCTTGCATTGCTTCTATCGTGGAGGCTGTCCACGAGCTCGCTGCGGAGGCTTGTTACACTGGAGTCACTTCTTGTGTGTGCAAGGACTGCGCTCTGGAGTCTTGTGTTTCTGCTGTCGTGGAGTCTGTCCATGAGCTCGCTGTGGAGGCCTGTGACACTGGAGTCACTTCTTGTTCATGCAAGGACTGCGGTGTGGAGTCTTGCGTGTCTTCTTTCGTAGAGTCGGGAACCCTGAGCGGTGCATGGACCACGCTCTGTATGGCAGCAGGCCGCTCTCTGTGGGCTTGTACCGCTCTCTGTCTCTTGGTTTCAGGCCGAAGCCTCATCCTGCACTCACGAGTTGTGATATCATATCTGCTGGGCTGACGATCCTCAAATCCGAAAAACGAATCCGCGCCTGCATCGGATTCAATATGGGGGTCGCCATTGTGCAACACATCTAGTTGCGTTTCGGATTTGGTACTGGGGTAGCCTCCCAAGGTGAAAGGTTCGTCCGAGCCGTAGTCTTCTAGGACCATATCATCACTGTTTGCGTCGAAGCTCGCATTGGGCTCGCGAGGTCCAGAGAAAATGTAAAGGTCAGTCTCGAAGTATTCAAGGTTGGAATCATCAGTTTGGGCGTAGGTAACTGCTTGTTGCAGGGTTCTTCGGAGGTTAATTTAATTTCCTGGTTCAATTTGAGGCATTGTGCTGTCATTCCAAGTGAAGGAAGGTTGTTTTACGGCTTTAAAAGACTTTTTCTTTGATTTGGGACGGTTCCCCTTTAAATGGGCATGTTCCGGGGCCTCTGACGTCATGATACATGTGACGTAACGCGTAGGAAGCGATTGCGCAGATCGCTGTCCCTTTACCGATGGCCATTTTCGTGATTGCGCATGCGCGGCGTCTTGCGCAAACGGACCTTCCCGTTCTGCGCACTTCTCGCGCAACTGTGTAAGTGCAGACCCTTTAGAAAGATGGCCGCCGATCAAAATCGTCTCTGCTGCGGGATCTCGGCATTGTGGTGAATACTGGCACTGCTTACCTTTTCTTGCTGGTTGGAGTGTGCTTTACCCACAGTATTTACCAAATTTGTCCAGGACTGCCTGGAAGTCGCTCCTGTTTTGCCCCTTGGAGAACTTGAATTTTTAAAGGATTTCTTCTGCTCTGGCACCGGCGATGGTGAGGAGTAGCTCTGTTTTTTCAGCATCGGCCAGGTCTTCTCGTTCGGCTGCTACCAGGAAGATTTCAAACCTTTGCCGCAATGCCCGCCAGTTTCCGTGGAGATCGCCGTGGCACTGGAGCAGCTGCGGAACCCGGACCTCGAACATCTTGCCTGGGTATCGTTGCTGGTTGTCACTGTACGCTGAGGTATGGCTATATGGATTGAAACAGTTCAGTCCTGGTACCATGATTTGTTATGTCCTCGGTGTAACATAAGCGGCTTCCTTGTGGAGCACTTGACAAAGGAAGGTTCAGATGTGGAGATAACTTCAACACGTTTATTAAACTATTTACACTTCTATTACTTGGGTTCAACACTACTGCTAATCCTACTATAGCTACCCAGACTGACTAACCAGCTGCTGCAATCCACGTGGTGGGTGTAATATTGATTCAACCCTGTGTCTCTACGCACTGACTGTCTCCACTGGAAAGAGGCAGATCATGTGTGAGGTGTCCTTTATATATGGGTTGGTGTAATGCTCCCCTGTGGTCGTTTCACCTCCTTGTGTATCGTGAATGTCTATTGGTCGTGTCCTATCTACTTGATCTATTGGTTGAGTGTGTGTGTGATGTTTCTGGTGCTCCCTCTAGTATCTAGCTAGCCTACATGCATTTACATTGATGCACATCACCACATCCCCCTCTAAGGCGTCCTGTGTCACCATCTCGGAATCGGTGTCCGCTGCCTCCGTCATCTCAGCGTCTCTATCTCCACGCGGTTCTGCAACGATATGCACAGGCTTTGAGTGCGGCAGCAGAGGAAGATTGTGCGGAATAATCTCCACTGTGTCTGGTCTCTGTAGAAATGAGCTCCAGGGGCTGGGAATCTTTGGAAGAAATGATCTTCTGGACAAAACGTCTGCGCTGGAGACGACCCTGGGCCTGCACCTGGTGAGATATAGGGCCCGTTCGGCGAAAGATAACGCCAGGGACCCACTGGGCACCACCAAAGTTTTGAACGAAAACTGGGTCACCGGGTGCAAACTGCCGAATTGGCCGATGCCGAGAAAAGCCATGTCCCTGCCATTCTTGAGTGAGGTGTACTTTTGCGCCAATGTCCGGGAAAACCATGCTAAGGGGGGTGTGAAGACTCCGGTCCATTAGGAATTCCGCGGGAGCTACCCCTGTCACCGCATGTGGAGTGGTCCTGTATGAAAACAAAAAACGAGCCAGTTTCAAGTCCATCGACCCGGAAGACTGCTTCTTTAGGCCCCATTTGAATGTCTACACTGCGCGATCAGCCAACCCATTTGGAGCCGGGTGGTATGGAGCGGTGCGGATATGGCGTATGCTGTTCATCTTCATGAACCTCATGAACTTGTGAACGGAGTGCCGTTGTCCGTGACCAGTACGTTGGGGAGGCCATGCGTACTGAAAGACAAACCCAACTTCTCAATTGTTGCGCAGGACAGTGTGCCTACCATCTGATGCACCTCTAGACTGGGCATCGATTAATAGAAGGAACATGGATCCTTGCAAATGGCCAGAGAAATCCGCATACAAGCGCGCCCAAGGCCGCCCTGGCCATTCCAAGTGATGTAGGGACGCGGCCGGTGGAAGCTTCTGATGCTCCTGGCAAATGGAGCAGTTTTGGGCCACCTTCTCAATGTCGGTGTCAAGGCTTGGCTACCAGACATAACTCCGGGCGAACATTTTAATTTTGGTCACACCGGGATGCCCATTGTGCAAGTCCCTTAGTATCAGCTCCTGTCCTTTTTCCGGGACAATCACACACGTCCCCCACAAGAGGATACTGTCTTCCACGCTAAATTCTGACAGCTTGGAGGAAAATGCCCGCAACTCGCCTGGGAGCTGTCTATGCTGCCCACCATACAGGACTATGTGCCGAACCTTTGACAGGACTGGCTCCGTCTGGGTTCACTAACGGATCTGTGATGCCGTGACAGGCAAGGAGTCCTAAAATTTAGGGTTGCAACCACCTCACCGGTCGTGGAGGTCGACATGGGGCCGGTTGATAAAGGCAAATGGCTCAGTGCGTCGGCATTCGCTATCTGGGTTCCTGGTTTGTGCTCCAGAGAATACTCGTATGCAGCAAGCAACAAAGCCTAGCGCTGGATCCGTGCGGAAGCAATGGGCGGTATTGGCTTATCCTCTCGGAAAAGTCCCATTAGAGGCTTATGATCAGTCACGATAGTGAAGTGGCGGCCATACACGTACTGGTGGAAACGTTTCACCGCAAAGACCACTGCCAGGCCCTCCTTCTCGATCTGTGCGTACTTCTTTTCCGCTGCAGTCAATGTGCGGGAGGTGAAAGCTATCGGCCGCTCGGCTCCGTTCTCCATCTTGTGGGACAGGACGGCCCCAATACCATACGGGGATGCATCACACGTGATGAGCAAAGACTTTCCAGGATCATAGTGGGTTAACCCAGACAACGACAATTGTTGTTTTACCCGCTGGAAAGTGGTTTCTTGCAGCTGACCCCAAACCCAGGTGTGATTCTTTTTAGCAGAAGGTGCAAGCGTAGTTGCCAGATTGGGGAGGAACTTCCCGTAATAGTTTACGAGGCCGAGAAAAGAACGAAGATGTGAAGTGTCAGTCGGGGCGGGGGCTTGTTGAATTGCGTGCACCTTCTCTGCGATGGGGTGCAAATCTTCGCGGTCCACCCGATAACCCAGATAGACTACTTCCTTCGCCTGAAAGACACACTTCGTATGACGTAAACAGACTCCAGCCTCTGAAAAGCATCTGAGGACAGCCTCCAAATTTTCCAAATGTTCCTGCTCCGACGTCCCTGTAATCAAAACGTCGTCTCAGTAGACAGTGACACGTGGTAAACCTCTCAAAATGCCCTCCATGACACGTTGAAAAATAGCGCAGGCAGAGGATACCCCAAAGGGCAACCGTGTATCTTCATACAGGCCTGGTGTGTATTAATCGTTACATATGGTTGGGAGGCAGGGTCCAGCTCCAACTGCAGGTAGGCGTGACTCATATCTAATTTCGTGAATGAGAGTCCACCTGCAAGCTTCGCGTAGAGATCCTCTATGCGAGGCATTGGATATTGGTCGAGCTGGGAAGCCGTATTCACTGTAAGTTTACAGTCGCCGCACAAGCGAACTGTGGCATCTGGCTTCATTACAGGTACAATTGGCGCTGCTCAGTCAGCGAAACGGACGGGCCTGATAATACCCAAGGACTCCAAATGAGTGAGCTCCCCTTCTACCTTCTCGAGCAAGGCGTAAGGCACCGGGCGCGCCCGGAAATAGCGCGGCGTGGCTCCTGGTTCAAGTTGGATATGGGCTACGGCCCCTTTTAGTTTCCCCAAACTGGGCTGGAATGCATCTGAGTACCGTCCTAGTACCTCTGTCAACCCCCTCCAGAACCTGTTTGGAGGATGTGCTGCCACTGCAGCCGCAAATGGCGCAACCAGTCCCGACCCAACAGGCTGGGCCCGTGGCCGCGCACCACGATAAGTGGGAAACGCCCCTCCTGGCATCCATAAACAACGGGGTCATCGTAGTTCCTGCAATGTCCAATGGTTCCCCCGTGTAGGTGGCCAACCTGGCCTGTGTGTCGGTTAATGCAAGGGTCCGTATACCCTGCTTGATGCAGTCGAATGTCCTCTGGGTGATCATGGAGACCGCTGCGCCAGTGTCCAACTCCATTTCAAGCAGGTGACCGTTGACCCGTACTGTCACCTTAATGGGGGCCACATGGGGAGCTGCCACACAATGCAGCTGCAGGCAGTCGTCCTCCATCTCCACATCCTCGGGAGTAGTCGCCGCAGGTTCATCCAAATGGAAGGAACGGCCCCTGGGCTGGCCCCAGTTTCTGTCGGAACGACGGCACCTCTGGCGCCCCCAGGACCGGCGTCCGCGACGGGGGTCGGCGCCCACAAGTCCGACACTGACATGGCTCCTCATCTATTGGTTCTGGAGAAGGCACCCTTCGGGGAGGAATGTCCGACGGCCACTGGCGTCGACCCGGACACCGCCCCGCCCAAGGTACCGCAGGTGTGCGGGGTGACGCTTTTGGACAGAAGGGGTTGCGCCCCAAGGCGTGCATCTCCATTCCCTGTAGCTTCTGCACTCGCCGTTTTGCGCTCTCTAGCGACAATACTCTTTGAATGGCCTGTTGAAAAGTCAATTTTGGCTCAGCTAACAACTTTCTCTGGGTGGCCGCATTGTTAATACTGCAAGCCAAACGGTCGCGTAACATTTCTGACAAGGTCTCACCATAGTCACAGTACTTCGCAATCCTGCATATCCTGGATAGAAACTCTGCAAGGGATTCTTCTTGGGTCCTCTCAGCGGTATTAAACCGGTAACGCTGGACTATCGTGGACGGGGTTGGGTTAAAATGTTGCCCCACTAAAATCACAAGTTCATCAAGTGTCTTGGTGTCTGGCGCAGCTGGGTACGTAAGGCTCCTAATCACCCCAAACATATGCAGGCCGCAGGCGGTGAGCAAAATGACCACCTGGCACTCGTTTTCGGTGAAGTTGTTTGCCCGGAAATAGTAACGCATCCGTTGTGCGTACTGGTTCCAACTTTCCAGCGCAGCATCAAAAACATCCAAACGTCCATACAGAGGCATGGTGAACAGAAAAAAACCTTCCAACCTGTATCCAACAAAATCCAAGGAGGTGGCTTCAGCAGCGTAGACAGCTATCCACATTAACCCTCGTCGCCAGTTTTGTGAGGACCACGAAGAATCCAGCAGGAGTTGTAGGATAGAAAGAAAAAAACATTTATTTACAATAACATATCTATGCAACAGCAGCAGTAACTCCCTTGCTGCTCACTCCTCTCTAGCAATTCCCTGCATTGTTCAATTTATGCAGGGAATCTGCTAATGATTTCTCCGCCCCCCTCATTTGGGAAACTCATACTCCCTAAGGATTGTGGGATTGCCAATAGCCCCAGCCAGTGGTAAGCAGGCAGGTTATGACATCACACCTTCAAATTCCAACATGGCAAGCTATGAACTTGAATGTTGTAATTTAAAGGCCAGCACCAGAAAAAAAGGCCATAAAAGGTACTGGTTTATCATAATAGCTCGAGCTGAAATCATTGATTTCCTTCCCTTTTGGAAAGAGAATGTGCTACGCCTGTCTGATCGGATCTTCATGTCATTCCCACACTCCACTTGCTCTGAATGTCCTCACTGCAGCTAAGCATTGGAAGTAACTACTGCCTTGGCAATGCTTCTCCCATTACAAGAAAAGTTAAATCTTGTTGCCCAGCACTTTCAAGTAATTCAATTGTATCTTTCAGAGGGCAGCACGGTGGCGCAGTGGGTTAGCCCTACTGCCTCATGGCGCCGAGGTCCCAGGTTCGATCCCAGCTCTGGGTCACTGTCCATGTGGAGTTTGCACATTCTCCCCGTGTTTGCATGGGTCTCGGCCCCACAACCCAAAAGATGTGCAGGGTAGGTGGATTGGCCACGCTAAATTGCCCCTTAATTGGAAAAAATGAATTGGGTACACTAAATTTTTTATTTTAAAAAAAATTGTATCTTTCAGTGCCATGTGCTCAGGAATGGACTTTTGGCAATTGTCATCTCAAGTATTGAAGAATAAATTGTAGATCACATACTCAAAAGAAATCAGCACAGGCAAATGTTTCACATACATTGCAGCATCAACAAATGACAAGTAATTGACTATGACTCTCAGTTCCAATATTTGTGAGGCGTCTTTGAAGTATTCCTTGAAAACTTAAAGTTCAAACTAAGATCTCTACGGATCCGTGTGGGAACAGTTCAGAGCGCTAAGCTCATCAGATTTCCATAAGAAGTTTACCCACTTTGTCGGATTTATCTCTAATGTGCGTAAATTTTAAGTTCAAACCCGGAGGGAAGATCAGTCAGCATGTTGGTACAAACAGTAGCTTTATCGCTTCCACCATTGTTCAATAAACAGATAACAATAATGCAACCTCAAAGGAGGCACCCGAAACATAGAGCTGGTCATGCCTTTGTCTTCTTCCAAAATACTGGACTCTTTCCCCACTGCCTAAAGTTTTTTCTTCATTTAAAGCCCTCTTTTATACCGTGGCAACTGGCAAACAAAGCCTCTCAGTAACTTTTCATCCTCCCCCTGAAACAAGAGCAGCATTCTAATGCTCTCAAAGGAGAAAATGCTGGAAAATCTCAGCAGGTCTGGCAGCATCTGTAGGGAGAGAAAAGAGCTAAAGTTTTGAGTCCAGGTGACCCTTTGTCAAAGGGTCACCTGGACTCAAAGGGTCATCTGGACTCGAAATGTTTGTTCTTTTCTCTCCCTACAGATGCTGCCAGACCTGCTGAGATTTTCCAGCATTTTCTCTTTTGGTTTCAGATTCCAGCATCTGCAATAAGTTGCTTTTATTCTAATGCTCCCACAGTTTCTCAAGGTCCAGTTGGACAACTGGCCCCTTCAACCTGGAACTTTATCTCAACAGAAGTATATCATCTTTTTTAGCAATCTAACCAGTTATATTAACAATCCTGTCTTTTACCCTTTGCTGTTAACCCATTTAACCTTATTCTACTCTTTGAGTAGTCCCGGATTCTTTTTTTCCTTTAGGTTGCTGTTAAAACTGTACCTCGGTACACGTGACAATAAACAAATCCAATCCAATCCAACCAAAAAAGCCCATAATCCTTCACATTGATTTGCGCGATTTGAGTGATTCAGAATTTTTGAATACGTTGACTTGTTAGCATATTATTTATGTTGTGCAAGTTTCATACAACAGGGGTAAATTTCAGGAACTGCATATATAATTTTCTGACCGTTAAAATTAATCATATCAAAATTATCTCAGCACCACCACCAGCCACAATCCACTTCTCCCTTTAGAAGTGCAAGATAACTTTACGTAGCGCTAGGTGCAAAAATATTGGGCCCTGCTGATCTTTGGAATGCTCAAGAAGTAAAGTCGGCCCCTGTCTGCAGTGCAGGACTGCCGTTAATCGTGCATCATGATCCCAGCTCCTGCTTTTGCGGCTTATCCAATTTAATGCGCACTATAACCAATGTCATAGATTTAAGTAACAAGTCTTACAACACCAGGTTAAAGTCCAACAGGTTTGTTGCGAATCACTAGCTTTCGGAGCGCTGCTCCTTCCTCAGGTGAATAGATTTAAGGTGATTGACAAAAAAGCAGGAATTACACAAGGATTTTTTTGCAGAGCCAGTTGTTGTGATCTGGAGTGGACTGCCCAAGAGAGCAACAGAAGCAGATTCAATAGTACCTTTCAAGAGAAAGTGGGATAAATAATTTAGGGAAAGGTTTGCAGTGAAGTGCAACTCATTACATATGAACATGCAAGGGCCACGTGGCCCCTCAAGCTGCTCTGACATTTGATAAGGCTTGAGGGATCAACTCCACTTTACTGTCCAACTCCTGTACCCTTTGACTCCCTTGTCAATCAAGAATTGATCCAACTCAGTCTTAAAAAATATTCAATGATCCAGCCTCCATTGCTCCTTGGGGAAGAGAACAAACGACTCTGAGAGAAAATATTTCTCCTGATCTCTATCTTATATGGGAGCACCTTTTTTTAAATTAAAAATATTTTTATTCAGAAACGTTTTTCATTATAACAAGGTAAAAAACAATAACATACAGAAAATATTATTTCAAAATAAACCCACACACATCAAACACCCATCTCCTAACCCCAACCCCCCAAGAACAAACAAAACCTCACAAAAAACCAACCCCCCTCACAGCAACTAACGATGACTAATTTCCTGAAAAAAATAAATGAAAGGCTACCACCTCAAGTAGAACCCTTCCACCGACCCCCTTATGGTGTACTTTTAAAATAAATTTTGAGTACCCAATTCAGGTTTTCCAAGTAAGGGGCAATTTAACGTGGCCAATCCACCTACACTGCACATCTGTGCGTTGTGGGGGCAAAACCCACACAAAGACAGGGAGAATGTGCAAACTCCACAGGAATAATGACCCAGAGCCGGGATCGAACCTGGGACGTCGGCACCGTGAGACAGCAATGCTAACCACTCCGTCACTGTGCTGCCCACCTCATGGTGTACTTGACCTTCCCAAGAAACAAAAATTCCGTTAGATCACTCAGTCAGGACGAGACACTGGGTGGTGCCGTGGACCTCGATCAGAGCAGAATTTTCCTCCAGGCTATCAAAAGGCATAGGCGAGGATATCCACCTTCACCACTGGCTGCAGCTCCGGCGAGTCTGATGCACCAATAATGGGTACCAACGGGCAAGGCTCCAGCTGAATACCCAGAAGCCTTGAATTGGTGCTGAAGATGGAGACCCAAAAGTTTACAAGTTTAGACCAAGACCAGAACATTTGCGTGTGATTCGCTGGTCCCCTGGAACAACGGTGCACCTATCCTCCATCCCCGCGAAGAAACCATTCATCTATGCCCTGCTTGTGTGCCTTGTGCACCACCTTGAACCGGATCAAGCTGAGCCTAGCACAAAAGGAGGTGGAGTTGACCCTGTGAAGAGCCTCATTCCACACCCCACTGTAGCCAACTGGGATGGCCAGTTCCAACTTGGTGCACTGGAACTCGCAAAGCCTGCCGGGTAAAATGGACAAGCCAAGACTCAGGCAGGCTCAGAGCCTGAAATGCATATTTGCCAGCAAAAGTCCAGACGGTATCGAAACTCTGTCCAATTAGCATTGTAATAAGGCCGATTAGCATTTGATGGCCCATCTTCACCAAAACAAATGACTGGTACTCAAGCAACCGGGACAGTTCCAGACATTTCGGCGCCACTCCCTGTTCAAGGGAAACGCAAACAACGGGGTCAGTGACCGCTTGGGACACGCCCAGCCATCCAGATCCCCGCCCACTTATTGGCTAAGGAATCGAACAGAGTGATCAGAGATCACCCAATTAGTAAGGCCCAATTCGAAGGACCGCACATAAGAGCACAAAAACCCCCCGAGTATAAAAAGAAGAGTTCGGCATATGTTCGCTCTCTTTTGGCCTTGGTACCCCGGTCACGGCCATCGCCAATCGCAGCAACACCAGAAGCGAGTCCAAGATCAACGCCCACTACCAGACGGATGAGCCCAGCTGAGCAGCAGTTACTCCTTCGAACCCGAGAGATCCAGAATTGAACAGCGGCCACTGTTTCCTGACCTAAGCCGGGTGCCCGAAGTTAAGTACAGGTTGTCTCAGTTGATTATCATAGATTATCATAGAATTTACAGTGCAGAAGGAGGCCATTCGGCCCATCGAGTCTGCACCAGCTCTTGGAAAGAGCACCCTACCCAAGGTCAACATCTTCACCCTATCTCCATAACCCAGTAACCCCACCCAACACTAAGGGCAATTTTGGATACAAAGGCCAATCCACCTAACCTGCACATCTTTGGACTGTGGGAGGAAACCGGAGCATCCGGAGGAAACCCACGCACACACGGGAAGGATGTGCAGACTCCGCACAGACAGTGACCCAAGTCGGAATCAAACCTGGGACCCTGGAGCTGTGAAGCAATTGTGCTATCCACAATGCTACCGTGCTGCTAGGTGTAGTTAACTAGTAGTGTTTATGTTGCATGACTAATTATGTGTAAATAAAGTACCCTTGACCTTGAACTAATTAACTGGTGTTTGGCTCTTTGATCGATAGCCGGTTGAAACTTGTGATTGTATCATTCGATACCTGGCGACTCTAAGCATTCGGACATAGGTAACATAGAAAGAAGGCAAATCCACTGATTGCCATAATTGGAACAGAGCCCAAAAAAGACAAAGTAGAAAAGAAATCGACAACAGTTATTGGCGACATCTGATGGGACTCAACCCAGATGTGACCGTGTCACTCCGAGAGAACCCACAAAAGCATTTGAATTAGAATCCAAATTGGCAAAGTAAAAGAAACCACAAGCAAAACCAGTATCGATCAAACCTCCAAAATTCGGATGTGTGTAATTTGCATGCGTACTAACAAAGGGACATAAGGTAAACTCGATAGATTTTGTTGCGTGAAACTTTCGAGAGTTGAGTAAACCGGAAAATAGCTTGTGCCGTACCCGTGTTTACACCACCGCTTTATTCCCCCTTGGTCCAAATTCCCGGTAAGAGACAGAAGTAATTGTAGGGATGGCCATGAACGCCTTATGCATCTACAAGAGCCAGAGGTTGCAGCGACCAATAGATCAGAACAGTGTCCCGTATGGGAAGAGGAGATTAGAGGATACCGAAAGGGGAAAGGATGGCCCCTATGGTCTGAGTTTTGCGCGAACCAAGAGACAGGTCCTGGCAGCACAAGACAGACTTGGTGGGACAGCCTGACCGAGATCCATAAAAAGAGTTTGACTAAGTTCGTAAGCCGATGGCAATCGTGTCATGTCTGGCACAATTGCGAGGCACAGAGGAGTTCGTGAGGATGCTCCGCAAGCAGCTAGAGGAGAAGGAGAAAAGTAGAGAGGGAGATTTAAGTGAAAGCGAGAGATTAAATGTACAGTTCCAGGAGCAGTTAGCAGCAAAGGACAAGGAAATGGATGATGTCAAGAGGACACATCAATCCTGTCTCGCTCACTTTAGCAGCTTCCAAATCCAATATGATAAGGCCTACCAGGACACACAGCATGTTGTAATGGTAAGAGAAGAGACAGAGAAATCAGGTACAGCAGTTAAAGAAACAAGGCAATGACCTAAAAGCAGCCCTCCGAGCACTCCACAGTTCCACCACGGAACAGAGGCAGAGTTCGGTGGACCACGCCAAATGCAGGCAGCAAATTGCAAGATTGCAATCCCTGCTATCAGTTCAAAATGGGTTTAGAGACACCTTTGGCCCACAGCTAGACCAGGAAGACGGCCCCGATTGGCAGGAACTCAGTGAAACAGCCCAACGGTACGTAAGCGAGACCGAGAATCAAAATAGGGCCCCCAGGCCCCGAAAAGAAAAGCACCCGCACCACCGACTGCACAGGCAGCACCCAACCCAATGAACCCCATTACAGCGCAGGGTTACCACGGAAGACCAACCTGATTTTGTGTGCACCACCCCATTATCGATCACCAAGTTACGAGATGCCCTCCAGAAGATAAATACTTTCAACTGTCATAAGACACACACCACTTTTTCGAGTTAGTGAAATAACAAGCCTTCATGTATGGTTTAGACAAGCTGGAACAGGTTAAGCTCATAGTTATGTGCTTGGACCCGTCAGTTACTTCAGCCCTTCCCGACCCACAAAATGTAGGAGAAGATAGCCTCCAAGAAATGAAAACGGCCATTTTAGATGCCATAGGATATAACAGAGGAGACCCGGCAGACGGACTAAACCGGTGCAGGCAGAAAAAGAGAGAGCATCCAACAGTGTTTCCTGGACTCCTTTGGATCCATTTTACTACTATATTCGGTGAGTTAGCCCACGCCCATTTATCAGCAAACAATACGGCCAAATGGACCCGTACGCTAGTATCCCATGCCACAGAGACAGGCCAGAAAGCATGCGCCAGTTACAAACCCTCAGACCCAGCACACAATGAAGTGTGGGTTCTGAAATGATTGTCCAGAGCTTGGGAACAGTCTGTACAGAAAAAGACAGAGCAGGAGAGAGTGGACGCCACAATGAATCCAATGAGGTCACACCCCAACACCCCAAGGCACAGGAATGCTATAATTGCAGACAGAAATGACATTACGCCCGAGAATGTCAAGCCCCCCCCCGAAGCAGCAAAGGAATCAGCACCCAAACATCCCCCCCAGAAACAATACCCAATCCATTCACAGCGTTAGGCCCGACCAGATAATTCGGCCATGAGTGGCACCGATTGACGATGTTCGGGCTCCCCAACTTGGGTCTGCGATACCCTTTGGGATAAGTCCGGAAGACCGGTAGTCGCAGGCACAGTCCGGGGACACCCCGTGGAGTTCCTTTGGGACACAGAAGGGTCCCGAACCATGTTAAACTCCTCCATCATGTTCCAGAAAGAGATATGGCCCACTACGGATACCATTACCCTTCGTGGCTTTACAGGTCACCTCCAGCAGGGACACATCACAGCCCCTGTGGACGTACAGCTCGGTAATATTAGGACAAAACATTCAGTTGTTTTAGTAGCCTTGCCCCAGGCAGCAGAACACATCCTAGGCATTGATTTCATGAGCACACACAACCTTTCATTCGACCCAGTCAACCGATGCATATGGAAAATGGCTAGAGCAGCATGTGCCCCCGCCATGCTCACAGTAGGAGATTATGCGCATAGAATCAGCTCAGTAGGAGAGTACTGGTTTGATCCATAAACCATTACCACAGACAAAGCGGTTAGAGAGATCTTGAAAAGACAGAAGACGGCATTTGCCCAGCACAAGCATGACTGCGGCAAAATCCCAGGTGTAGTAAACATTACAGGTCCCGATCCCAAGCCCCAGAAACAGTACGGCTTCCCCCAGCAAGCCGAGGGAGAGATAGCCATGGTAATTCAAAGTCTATTGAATCAAGGCGTGATTCGACCAGTTGCATCGACAAATAATGCCCCGATTTGGCCAGTAAGGAAGCCCGATGGATCATGGCGACTGACTATCGACTACAGTGAATTGAACAAAGTGACTCCCCTAGCAGCCCCCACCATTGCCACAAGTCCCGAGACCATGTTGAGACAGGGACTCCAGTCAAATCTTTTTTCAGTATTAGACATCAGTAATGGCTTTTTGTCCATACCACTGGACAAAGCATGCCAGTATAAATTTGCGTTTACCTTCCAGGGACAGCAGTACACATGGATGTGCCTTCCACAAGGCTTCCACAACTCCCCCTCCATTTTTCATAGACAATTGGCAAACGGATTATCTAAATTTTCCCGCCCTGAATGCCTTGTTCAGTATGTGGACGACTTGCTCCTACAGACTGACACCAAGGAAGAGCACATCTCGCTTCTTTCTGAATTATTACAACTGCTCACAACGATTGGATGCAAAATTAACCCCAAGAAAGCCCAAATCCTTCAGGAAAAGGTCACTTATTTAGGTGTGGTCACCACGCAGGGGAAGCGTGAAATAGAACTCAAAAGCATTGGTTCCATTGTAAATTTGCCCTTGCCCCAAAGCGTTACAGCACTCCGGTCATTTTTAGGACTGGTTGGATATTGTCGGAACCATATAGACGGATTCGCCACAAAAGCAGCCCCACTTTCCGAGCTACTAAAGAAACAGGCCCCATGGAAATGGCTTCCATAACACACAGATGCCGTGGATGCATTGAAAAGCGCCCTGAGCACAGCCCCCACTTTGCAAGCTCCAGATCCCCACTCCCCATACGCGATAGAGGTAGCGACCATAGATCACACCCTTTCGGCCGTTCTCCTGCAGGAAAGGCACGATCGTCTAGAACCCGTAGCCTATGCCTCACGAGTCTTAGATCTGGTTGAACAAGGATTTTCAGCCTGCGAGAGGCACCTATTAGTAGTTTTCTGGGCGGGACAGTACTTCACGCACATAACCGGACTCAACCCAGTAACCATTTTGACCGAGCACACCCCGACACAGCTTTTATTGGACGGCAGACTAAAAGACAGCACAGTAAGCCAAATTCGAGCAGCGCAATGGACCCTACTCCTACAGGGATGCGACATCACTGTCAAATGGACAAAAACGCATAAATTTCTGGCTGATAATTTGCATTATACAGGGACCCTGCATGAGTGCGAGATCATAGCCTCAACGCACAGCACTGGCCCTTTTGTTCCCAAGTCAGACCCCAGCCCACAAAGCACTGAGAATTTATGTAGATGGCTCCCCCACAGTCCTTGATGGAAAAAGGATAACAGGATGTGGTGTTTATGTAGAGGACGCGCAGGGACGCGCTTTAGAAGAGATAGCTTTAAAGTTGCCTGGACACTTAGGTTCGCAATCAGCCGAGTTAGCAGCCATTGCTTACATTGTCCAGCACCCCGATTCATTCCCGACCCCTGCAGACATATATTCGGACAGTTTGTACGTCTGCAACAGCCTAACGGAATTCCTACCCCTGTGGGAATCGAGAGGATTTATTTCCGCCGACGGAAAACCTCTACCCTCAGCCTCACTGCTCAAACATATCCTTCAGACAGCGAAAGGCAGGAAATATGGCATTGTTAAAGTAAGAAGTCACCATCGTTCCTCCCCACCCGGGAATGTGAAAGCTGACGCCCTAGCGAAGGCAGGCTCACGACATGGCCACTTTTGGCAACCCCCCGAGAGTGCCCCAGTACACGCAGTTCAGGTTTCACAGACCAACATCCAAGACCTAGCCCAGGCACAAAAAGAAGACGAAGCATTAAAGGAGATTTTAAAAGGAAACTTCCCAGCTCCCTATGAAAAGTTTAGAAATTCTTTGATGGTCCTTGAGGGAATCATTTTAAAAGATGGAATTTATGTAGTCCCCACCCAGGACAGGAATGAGATCATTTGTAAGTTCCATGACGGACATGGACATCAAGGGATTGAATCCACCCTTGCCCATCTCAGACCCCTCTGCTGGTTACCCGATTTGAAAACCGACGTGTCCCATTACATTTAATTTGTGCTCAAAACAACACCAACAGGTATGCGAAAAAAGCCCAGCTACGACACACACGTCCTGTAAATGGCCCATGGACAAACCTTCAATTCGATTATATTGGTCCCCTCCCCCCTGCAGAAATGGATACAAGTATGTGTTAGTGGTGATAGACACATTTATGAAATGGGTCGAAGCTTTCCCAGCGAGAACTAACACAGACAAGGCCACCGCAAAGATCTTAACAGAGCAGATTTTTACGAGATGGGGACTCCCCCATCGTATTGAGTTGGACCAAGGTTCCCACTTTACGGGAAGGGTCGTGAAAAATATAATGACGATATTTGGGATTAAACAAAAGTTCCACATTGCCTATCACCCGCAGTCCAGCGGCATTGTGGAGCGCATGAATCGGACGCTAAAAGCACCCTTAGGAAAATGGTGCAGCAGCACAACACAACATGGGACACAGTGCTCCCATTCGCACTGATGTTTATCAGGAACACACTGTCAAGCTCAACAGGATAGACCCCCCATACCCCCATGACCGGACGATCCATGAAGGGTACCGAACACTTACTTGGACTTGATTTGGCCAGCCCCGCAGTCACTGCCCTGACCCATGAGAAAGCAGTCCAGCACATGGTAGAAAATATTAAAGCAGCACAGCTCGCTGCAGCTGTTCGACTAGGCGCTAAACGAAAGCAGAGTAAGGCCTGCTTTGACAAAACAGTACACCCGACAGAGTATACAGTCGGACAGCAAGTCATGATCACCTTATACAACCCTAGCTCATTCCTCTCCCCTAAATTTTCAGGACCCTATTCAATCTCGGACAAAGTAAGCCCCTCAGTTTATAAAATCACGTTTCCAAACCCTTAACAGCCTCCCCGAACAGGCGCCGGAATGTGGCGACTAGGGGCTTTTCACAGTAACTTCATTGGAAGCCTACTTGTGACAACAAGCGATTTTCATTTTCAAACGGAAAATCAGGATGGTTCCATGTAAATCAGCTAAAGGTTTATGGAACGCAGTGCAGCCACTCGCACCACCTCTCATTGGCAATGGCAGACAATGAGGACCCGCCCAATGACAACCCGAGTTCCCCCTCCCCCAGCAGCAGAAGCACGTCCTCAGACAAGACCTTGACCATGCCCCCAGAATCAAATTTCACCCTAACACTTGATTCGGCTGCTAGCGACAGCGACAGCGACAGCACTACTGAAGCCCCTGAGAGACTTGAACAAAAATCCCACGAACCAGGCCCCAGTCACAACAGGCTCAGAGACCCCGACCATGATACGCTCCGCCCCTTTGAAACTATTTATCTGCCCACTCCGGAACCTGACCCACCACCCGACGATAGTGACAGCCCCCTTATAACCTCCCTACGGAACATGAAGCACTGGCACGGTGACAATTCCTGTCGCTTGACAAGGAATGACGAAATGGACCCCACGTCAGCACATGCCTCGTTAGCACGCAAACTCCATGAAAGAGTTTGGCACCCGGGAGATGGTGACAACTCCGAGTCGGACTCCCACCATGGTAACCACTTTGCAAATCTTTTTGAAATGGAATCTTGAGGTGTTCAGATGATGAGAGTTAGGAAACGATTGAGATTTACGGTCCTGTACCCTGATGGAGCCTGCCCGCTTTTCTTTCTTTGATTTGTTCTTTTTAAATGTTGAATGTTGTTCTTTGTGCGAATATTTGTGTCGATCTCACTGAATTTCTTGATACAGTTTATTGTTTTGTCCTCACACCAAATTTCTTGGTGCAGCCATAATTATTTGTCTGACGCCACATGGCAGTTAGTGAACAGGTTTGTCTGGAGCCCATATAGTTACAAATTCTTACTGCTCTTGGAAGGTCACCCAGGCAGTGGAGTAATGGCACTGATCCCCGCCCTGCCTGGGGACCCCTAATACATCTGGTCAGCCAAGCTCAGGTAGTGGAGCAATGGCACTGATCACCGTCCTATCCGGGGATCTAACCCATTCTTGCCCTGCCGTGGATCATACGCACCACCTCATTCGGATACTTGTTTTCGAAACTCTTTTCCTGTCCTTTTCTAGACCTGTGGTTTAAAGAATGCTTTTTACCACAACTTTTGCCCTTTCCGGCAACCCTTCAGTTGCTATCCCCCACATACAATTTACATGTCAGAAACACTTGGTTGAAAAAAACAAGTTTGCAGAGGATGGAGAAATTGTCCGCCCACTCAGCCCATCAACGACAGGTTGCGAGAGTGCTCGCACTGTGACACAGAATTTTTTTTTCCCCGGATGTCTTGTCTCCGCAAATGGTTGTTTAAAAAAAATGAGGGAGTCACATATGGTGACAATTATAATTGGAAAATTGACGTTAAGGAAACACAGACAGACATACGAGATGTTAAACAACACGATTATAACAGATACTATGCTTGTTCCCTGAGAAAGATACGAAGACACTCGACAGAGAAGGAAAACCTGAATAAGATGAAGACGACCCTGATGATCGGCATCATGATCGTTGCTAGAACAGTCCAGTTGCGCGCGTTACCCCCTCACCACACGGGCCCCGACCACGACCACCCAACGCAACACCCCCAGCCCAGACACTACACTGCACACACACCCAGCCACCGATACCCCCACATGGTGTGAGAACCTCGTCAAGTGGTATTCGTTGTCCTACACAGTGGAAGCCTGACTAGCGATAACCGTACTGTACAGTGTCATTCAGACAATTAGATTGCGGAAATGGAGAAGGCGAGCCTTCCGCTCTCCAGTATATATATTTAGAGCCCATTTCCTCGGACTCCAGCAAACCCCACACTCTTTCTGAACCTTCCTCTTTAATAAATTCCGCGGTTGTTGTTTTGTTAATAAAGTTTACTTTCCTATGTATGTGAATGTTAGTGATAGGAAGAAATGTGATGCTGCTATCAGATTTTTTTTGTATTGTAAGATAAGTTCTTTGATTGTAAATAGCAGCATGAGTGTAGTCTAGTTAAGAGACAGTTAGAGGTCCCCCTTTTACTGAATGTTAAATGGCCCCTAGAAATTCTTAGATATGTGTTGTTTAGGGAAAATTAGGTAAATGTTTTGGACCCATAGGACAGAGTAGAGTAGAACCTGTCCTTGGTTAAGGATACCCGGCATTTCAGGAGAACAAAGAAGACCCAGTATTGTGATCCTTCACGCTTCGCATTGAGGATCAAGAGGACGGAGTGTAGCCATCTGGGATGGCTACTTCCAACGAGATACAGGGAAACTCGCAAAGCCTGCCGGGTAAAATGGACAAGCCAAGGCTCAGGCAGGCTCAGAGCCTGAAATGCATATTTGCCAGCAAAAGTCCAGACGGTATCGAAACTCTGTCCAATTAGCATTGTAATAAAGCCGATTAGCATTTGATGGCCCATCTTCACCAAAACAAAGGACTGGTACTCAAGCAACCGGGACAGTTCCAGACATTTCAGCGCCACTCCCTGTTCAAGGGAAACGCAAACAACGGGGTCAGTGACCGCTTGGGCCATGCCCAGCCATCCAGATCCCCACCCACTTATTGGCTAAGGAATCGAACAGAGTGATCAGGGATCACCCAATTAGTAAGACCCAAATCGAAGGACCGCACAAAAGAGCGCAAAACCCCCCCGAGTATAAAAAAAAGAGTTCGGCATTTGTTCGCTCTCTTTTGGCTTTGGTACCCCGGTCACGGCCATCGCCAATCGCAACACCAGAAGCGAGTCCAAGTTCAACGCTCGCTACCAGACAGCTGAACCCAGCTGAGCAGCAGTTACTCCTTCGAACCCCAGAGATCCAGAATTGAACAGCGGCCACTGTTTTTTGACCTAAGCCGGGTGCCCGAAGTTGTCTTGGTTGATAGGTGTAGTTAACTAGTAGTGTTTATGTTGCATGACTAATTGTGTGTAAATAAAGTACCCTTGACCTTGAATTAACTAACTGGTGTTTGGCTCTTTGATCAATAGCTGGTTGAAACCTGTGGTGGTATCATTCGATACCTGGCGACTCTAAGCATTCGGACATAGATAATATAGAAAGAAGGCAAATTCACTGATTGCCATAATTGGAACAGAGCTCAGAAAAGACAAAGTAGAAAATAAATCGACCCCCCCTCCCCCCATCAAAAACCAGACCCAGTTCTTACACCCACTTACTCTCAAACTGCTCTGTTGACAGGAACCGTCCATCGATATATGAAATCTTCCCCTCACCCAACTTGACCAGAGCTACGAGCGAGAGTGCCAGTGCCAGGGAAAATGAAGGAATCCCCTTGCGCCAAATGGCAGGAACATGCAAATACTTCAATACATTAGTTCTTGAAAGCTGAAACTTATCCAATAACCCCTTCATACCGGCAAACCCCTCTTCAATAAAAATGTCCTCAAATCTCTCCAGTTCCTCTCTCCCCTATGTCCTGAATGAAAGGTCCAAGCCAGATGGCACAAAAAAACAATTCCTGCAAAGAGGGACTAACGTTGACATGGAATCCAGCTTAAAATGCTGCACAAACTACCTCCAAATCCTCAGAGTGGCCATCATTACCAGGCTCAAGATAAATATTGCAGGAGAAAACAGAAGCAGGGCAGTAACCAGGACTCTCAAACTCGAACCTCTGCACGAGCCTGCCTCCATCCGCCCCCATATAGAATCTGGATCCTTTAGCCACCCTCGCAATGTTTGGAATGCAATAATAAAATAATGATAATGGTCAGCATGGTAGCCCAGTGGTTAGCACTGTTGCTTCACAGCTCCAGGGTCCGAGGTTCGATTCCTGGCTTGGGCCACTGTCTGTGTGGAGTCTGCATGTGCATGTTCTCCCCGTGTCTGCATGGGTTTCCTCTGGGTGCTCCGGTTTCCTCACACAAGTCCTGAAAGATGTGGGGCTGGATTCTCCGTTTTTGGGACTATGTCCTCACGCCGGCGCCAAACCGTTGAGTTTTACTCCTGAAAATCCTGGATTAAAGTGACACAAATTCCCAGCCCTGCAGGTGGCCAGCAGGGACCCGGAGTATATCTTGCAGCTTTTGCTGCAGATACGGGCCCCCGCACTTCCGGGTCAGAGGCCACGCATGGTGGCGGCCTCCAGTAGTGGCGTCGTGATCCATGGCAGACTCAGGCCATGGAGATAGACCCACAAAGGAGACACCCCGATCGGCCGCACGCTTGACCCTCAAACCCTGCACAATCATTCCCCGGCCCCCCTGGCCTCCAATCCGCCCACCCCCGATCAACTCATGTGACACCGCTGGTTAAGAAGGGAGGGAGGCAGAAGACAGGAAATTATAGGCCGGTTAGCCTGACTTCAGTCATTGGTAACATTTTAGAGTCTGTTAATAAAAATGAAATCATGGAGTACTTGGAAGTGCATGGTAAAATAGGACTGAGTCAGCACTGCTTCATCAAGGGGAGGTCATGTCTGACATATCTGTTAGAGTTCTTTGAGGAAGTAACAAAGAAGTTAGACAAAGGAGAACCAGTGGCTGTGATTTACTTAGATTTCCAGAAGGCCTTTGACAAGGTGCCACATAGGAGACTGTTAAATAGGTTAAGAGCCCATGGTATTAAGGGTACGATTCTGGCATGGATAGAGAATTGGCTGACTGGCAGAAAGCAGAGAGTGTGGATAAAGGGGTATTTTTCAGGATGGCAGCCGGTGACTAGTGGTGTGCCTCAGGGGTTGGTGCTGGGACCACAACTTTTTACAATATACATTAATGATCTGAAAGAAGGAACTTGAAGGCACTGTTGCTAAGTTTGCCGATGATACAAAGATCTGTAGAGGGACAAGTAGTATTGAGGAAGCAGGAGGGCTAGGAGAGTGGGCAAAGAAGTGGCAGATGGAATACAATGTGGAAAAGTGTGAGGTTATGCACTTTGGAAGGCGAAATAGAGGCATAGACTATTTTCTAAATGGGGAGATGCTTAGGAAATCAGAAGCACAAAGGGGCTTGGGAGTCCTTGTTCACGATTCCCTTAAGTTTAACGTGCAGGTTCAGTTGGCAGTTAGGAAGGCAAATGCAATGTTAGCATTCATGTTGAGACCGCTAGAATACAAGACCAGAGATGTACATCTGAGGCTATATAAGGCTCTGGTCAGACCCCATTATGAGCAGTTTTCGGCCCCATATCTAAGGATGGACGTGCTGGCCTTGGAAAGGGTCCAGAAGAGGTTCACAAGAATGATCCTTGGGCTGAAGAGCTTGTTATATGAGGAACAGTTGAGGACTCAGGGTCTGTACTCATTGGTGTTTTGAAGGATGAGGGGGGATCTTATTGAAACTTTCAGATACTATGAAGCCTGGATAGAGTGGATGTGGAGAGGATGTTTCCACTTGCAGGAAAAACTAGAAGCAGCGGACACAATCTCAGACTAAAGGGACGATCCTTTAAAACAGAGATAGGGAGGAATTTCTTTAGCCAGAGGGTGGTGAATCTGTGGAACTCTTTGTCGCAAAAGGGTGTGGAGGCCAAATCAGTGAGTGTCTTTAAGACAGAGATAGATAGGTTCTTGATTAGATCTTGAGGGAATCAGGGGTTATGGGGAGAAGGCAGGAGAATGGGGATCAGAAAAATATCAGCCATGATTAAATGGCGGAGCAGACTCGATGGGCCGAGTGGCCTAATTCTGCTCCTATGTCTTATGATTTTATGGTCTTATCACCCCTCATTCTTCTAAACCAATGGATACAGGGAAAGCTTGTCCAACATTTTGTCACAAGTTAACCTCTTCACCCCAGCAATCAGTCGAGTAGATAGAAAAGCTAGAACAGACACAATCGGCTGATTGGTCTCTTTTAATATTGTATCTTTCTTTGATTTTCATTGCATTTTCTGTGAAAACTGCTTCTGGTATTTATTCCTAAATTGCCTAACTCACACATTGAGAGGACACAACTTGTTCTTGATTTCCCCATAGGGAAAGTAGTTTCTTTATATCTATCCTATCGATGTCTTTAATGTTTTAAATACATTCCGAACATATAAATTAGGAGCATGAGTAGACCACTTGGCCCCTTGAGCCCGCTCCACCATTCAATAAGATCATGGCTGATCTGATTGTAACTTCAGTTCCACATTCCTGCCTACTCCCAATAACCTTTCACCCCCTGGTTAAACTCCACCTCAAATATATTCAAAGTCTCTGTTCTCACTGCCTTTTGAAGAAGAGTTCCAGAGACCCTCAATCCCCCGAGAGAAAAAATCATCCTCACCTCCTTCTTAAATGAACAGCCGCTATTTTTAAAAAGTGACTCCTGTAGATTTGCTGGTCAGGCGAAAGTTCCTCTCTACATCTACCTTGTCAATACTCCTCAAGATCTTAAAGGTTTCTGTCAAGTCGCCTCTTATTCTTATAAATTCTTGTGGATACAAACCGAATCTCTCCAACTTTGCCCCCTGCCAGTGTATCCTTTTGAGATGTAGTTTCCAAAACAGAATGCTGTACTCCAGATGGGATCAGACCTAGGCTTTGTATGAATGAAGAATCCTTGCCTCCCTTTTATATTCAAAATCCATTCATATAAAGGCGACCACTACAGCCCAACGCAGTGTTTTTCAAACTTTTTTTCCGGGGACACATTTTTACCAACCAGCCAACCTTCGGGACCCAACCTGGCCAACCTTCGTGACCCACACCAGCCGACCTTTGCGACCCATGCCGGCCGGCCTTCACGGCCCACGCCGGCCGACCTTCATGACCCATGCCGGCCGACCTTCGCGACCCACGCCGGCTGACCTGCACGACCCACCATTTTCTCTTGCCTTGTTTGCTGCTAACAAACATGTAGGAAATGGTTTTGGGTCCTTTTGGCCCTCGTACACGCTCCTCCAATGGAACCTGTTGGATGAAGGCGAAGCCTTCTGGTGTCGGAAAGTATGGAGCCTCCATCTGTCCAAAATTCTGCATTTTTTTCCTGTAACATTTTACCAACTAAACCCCCCTCCGAACTTGTAAAAAAAAATGAATAAAATAAATGAATAAAATAAAATGAATAAACCCCCCCCCGAACTTGTAAAAAAAAGCTGCGACCGTTTAAAACAAAAGCAGCCGCACTGCTCATGCGTGCCCAATCATGGGCCCGCATGCGCATAGTTTTGTGCAAGCGCACCGATGAGCGGGCACGCATGCGCAGTGCGGCCGCATTTCTTTTACATGTTCGCGTTATTAAAAGCCGGCTGCTGTGGCTGTTGCGCGCGGATTTGCGCAATCAAGAGCGCAGCGACGGATGGCTCCGCGACCCTCCCGACACTCGCCCGTGACCCAACCGCGGGTCGTGACCCCGGGTTTGACAATGCCTGGCCTAACGGACTCCAGCCCCCATCACAGAGGTATCAATGGCTCTCTCCTCAGCACTGAAAATCCTCGCCGGCATAAAACACCCCTTTCTGACATTAATGGCTGGCAAGCATGGCGAAGGTATCGCTGGCACTCTTCCCCCACACCCAACCTGTGTCTACTCTCCCCCCACACATATATGCACACCTCTCCCCATGGGTCTCCCATTAGGGCCCACCCCAGCACTGCCCTGAGGCACAAGTTGGCACTACCAGGTTGGCACTGTACCAATCACTGCCAGGGGGGCAGGTCCCTCTACTCCCCCTTGGGACTATACATACCTGTGTGTCCCTGGAGGGATCACCTTGACTGCTTCTCATCTGGCCAAACCTGTTGTAAGCTCATTGGCGAGGTATGAATATTTAGTGAGGTGGGAGTCCGCTAATAACATCTAAATACATGTTTTGTGTATTAAAATGAGGTTCACACCCACATGATGTTGGTGGCGGGAGGCAGCGAAAATCAAGAAACACGATCTCTCTGGTGACAATCACATTTCCTGATTCTTGTAGGAATTTCTGCCCACTCCGCCAATTCTACGCACAGCTGGTGTGGGCTCAAAATCGCCCCCATAGTGATTTGTCCACTTATATACCTAAATCTATGCTTCTCTGAAGGTCCAAATTTCCATTAATGAAGCAAGTAGTCCGAATTGTCTCTCTTGGATCTAAGTGGAAAACCTCATACTTCCCCACCTTGAACACAATCTACCTGAGTTGTGCCCACTCACATAGACTGTCTATGCCTCTTTGTAACTTTCTGGTTTTATTTGCACAACTTACTGAGGGTGAAATTGATCTGAACCATTAGTGCAAACTGGGCTGTTAACAATTCGGCATCTTGTTTTACGCCGTGTCAATTTTTTGTTCCGTTGAAGCCAAGGAAAATAAATTTGAATGTGGTCTAAAATGAGCTGTCAAAGAGTCTTAGAGGTCTACAGCACAGAAAAGGCCCTTCAGTCCATCACGTCTGTGCCGGTCAAAAACAACCACCTAAGTATTCTTTTTTGAAAAAAATTTGATTAAAGTTTTTCACTTCTACCAAATATTACAAACAAATCAACATTTTTACAATTCCACAGGTACAACATAAAAGAAAAACTACAGAATAAAATATAACCCCATACAGCTCATGTTCCCGCCACCCCCCCCCCCACCCCCCGCCCCCCACCGCCGCTGCCCTTCCCGCCCCCCAACTCTCCTCTAGCAACCGACTGATTAGTTCCTTAAAATTAAAATATGCAATGAAAGGCCACCACCTCTGGTAGAATCCCATCAACCGATCCCCTCATGGTGTATTTGACCTTCTCCAGGTGCATAAACTCCATTAGGTCCCCTCACCATGCGGAGGCACTTGGTGGGGTTGGAGGCCTCCAGCCCTGAGAATTTGCCTCCGGGCAATCAACGATGCAAAGGCTAGGACATGCGCTTCTGTCCCTGTCCCCAGCCCCAGCGAGTCCGACACTCCGAATATGGCGACTAGTGGACACAGCTCCAAGTCAACATTCAGAATCGGCACAGTGGTGCAAAAGAAGGAGACCCAGAAATGCACCAGTTTGGGACAGGGCCAGAACATGTGCGTGTGATTGGCCGGGCCTCCGGAACACCACTCACACCTATCATCCACCTCTGGGAAAACAAACACTTATCTTCGCCTTGGTGAGGTGTGCCCGAAACACTACCTTGAGCTTGATCAAGCCCAGACTCACACACAAGGACATGATGTTCACTCTGTGAAGGACCTCACTCCACACCTTGACATCTACTATGGGCCCCAACTCCCCCTCCCACCTTGCTTTTGCCCCATCCACTGTTCCCACATCGTCTGACAAGGTCCGTCTGTAGATGCCAGATGTGCTACCCTCCTCTGACCCCACAAGAGAAAGGGGGCGGGATTCTTCTACCACCCGCTGGGTGGGAGAATTGCCGGGGGGCAGCGTGAATCCCACCCCGCCGCTCCGACGCCGGCTGCCGTATTCTCTGGCACTGGTTTTTGGGCAGGGGGGGGATCACGCCACGCCGGTCGTGGGCCGTTGGCAGCGGGCCCCCCGGCGATTCTCTGGGCCCCGATGGGCCGAGCGGCCGTCCGTTTTCGGCCAGTCCCGCCAGCGTGAAATAGACAAGGTCCATACCAGCGGGACCTGGTTTGGAGGGCGGTTAGCAGGGTCCTCGGGGGGGGGGCACGGGGGGATCTGGCCCCGGAGGGTGCCCCCACGGTGGCCTGGCCCGCGATCGGGGCCCACCGATTTGCGGGCGGGCCTGTGCTGTGGGGGCACTCTTTCCCTCCGCGCCGGCCTGTGTAAGGCTCTGCCATGGCCGGCGCAGAGGAGAAACCCCCTGCGCATGCGCAGGAAACACGTCAGCGGTTCTGCGCATGCCCCAGAACATGCTGGCGGTCCTGCGCATGCGCCAACTCGCACCAGCCGGCAGAGGCCCTTCGGCGCCGGCTGGCTCGGTGCCACCCCTCTGGCACCAGCCTAGCCCCCGGAAGTGCGGACGATTCCGCAATTTCTGGGCGGCCCGAAGCCGGAGTGGTTTACGCCACTTTGTGGCGCCGGTATGGACTGCCCTGCCGATTCTGGAAGAATCCCGGCCAGCATCTTTTCCATAAGAGATTTTTCAGAGAATTTACAGTGCAAAAGGAGACTATTCGGTCCATCGAGTCTGCACCGGCTCTTGGAAAGAGCGCTGTACCCAAGGTCCACACCCCCACCCTATCCCCATAACCCAAACCCCACCCAACACTAAGGGCAATTTTGGACACTAAGGGCAATTTAGCATGGCCAGTCCACCTAACCCGTACGTCTTTGGACTGTGGGAGGAAACCGGAGCACCCGGAGGAAACCCACGCACACACGGGGAGAACGTGCAGACTCCGCACAGACAGTGACCCAAGCCGGGAATTGAACCTGGGACCCTGGATCTGTGAAGCAATTGTGCTAACCACTATGCTACCGTGCTGCCCAAGAGATGTCAGCGGTGTTTTGGGAATGTCAGTGGGCCATCTGTACAAAATTGTAAATTAGGCAAAACTGTAACTTAGGCAATGCCAGGCTTCCCCGATTGTCTGTCTCTCTGTAAAATTGTCCTACGAATTCTCGGACTCTTGCCCACCCATATAAAAGCTGCTATAAACTTATTAACCCTCCCAAAAAAGGATTTAGGGAGGGAGACCAGAGGACATTGAAAAAAAGCCAGAAACCGTGGAAGAACATTCATTTTGACAGACTGGACCCTGTCCATCAGGGACAGGAGTAAGTTAACCAGCTTTGCACATCAGACTTCACCTTACACACCAGACTGACTTAGTTCAATTTAGGAGCTGGGCCCAGCCCGGGTCACTCGGACACCCAGATACTTGAAGCTAATAATCTTTATTATTGTCACAAGTAGGCTTACATTAACACTGCAATGAAGTTACTGTGAAAATCCCCTCGTCGCCACAATCCGGCGCCTGTTCGAATTCAGAATGTCCAAATTACCTATCAGCACGTCTTTCGGGACTTGTGGGAGAGAACTGGAGCATCCAGAGGAAACCCACGCAGACAGGGGAGAACGTACAGAACCAGCACAGACTGTGACCCAAGCTGGGATCCTGGCGCTGTGAAGCAACAGTGCTAACCACTGTGTTACCGTGTCGCCCATCTGGCAAGGCGAAAGCACCCTGGGTTGGCTCCCCTCCCTGTGGGGTCCACCGGAAAATACTCACTTTTACTCAGATTCAACCTGTATCTCAAAAAAGTGCCAAAGCTCCTCAGGAGCTCCATTCTATCACCCATAGTGGGGACTGGGTCTGTCAAATAAGGCAGTAAGTTGTCGACGTATAGGGACACTTTGTGCTCTCCCGCTAGCCTCCCCCCCACCCAATTATCTCTTTCCACTTTCTCATAGCCCTCAAAGCCAGATACTTCCATTCCACCCTGTCAAATGCCTTTTAGGCATCTAAAGACACCACCAGCTCAGGATCCGCCCTTGCCAGCGGGGGGGGGGGGGGGGGGGGGGGAGAACTACATTTAACAGTTGCCAGACATTAGACGATAGCTGTTGAGCTGTTGGCCCTTAACAAATCCTGTCTGATATTCAACTATCCCGCTAGGAAGACAAGGCTCTAACCTTATCGCTAGCACCTTGGCCAATACCTTGGCATCCATATTCAGCAATGAAATAGGATGCTACGACCCACACTCCACAGAACTCTTATCTTTTTTCAACAAAAGAGAAATCGATACTTGCAACAGTGTCACCGGAAGGGAGCCCTGGGTCAGAGAGTCCTGAAACATGTCCACCAGCAACTGGACCAACTATCCAGCAAACGTCTAATAAAACTCCACTGGAAACCCATCTGGACCACGGCCTTACCTGTTACATTTGCTCTATAGCTGGTAAGACATCCCTTGGACCTAAAGGTGCCTCCAACTCTTTGTGCTCCTCCTTCCCCACCACAGAAAATTCCAGACCTTCCAAAAATGCCAACATATTTAACCCCCCCCCCCCCGGCGGCTCCGACCTGTAAAGATTCTTCTAGAAAGCCCCAAATGTGCCATTTACTGTATCCGGGGCGGACACCAGCTTGCTGCTCGGGTCCCTGACCTGAATGACCTCCCAGGGGGCCGCCTGCCACCTCAACTCGTGAGCCAGGAGATGGCTCACCTTTTTCCCAAATCCATAAATGATCCCCCTCGAATGCCACAGCTGGTGCACCACCTTACTGTAGAGAACAAATCAAACTGATTCTGCAGTTTCTTCCTATTTTCCAGGAACTCCGGGGTAGGGTCACTCGAATACTTGCAGTCCACCTCCAGAATACCGTCGACAAGCTTCTGGTCCTCATCTCTTACCTCTTTATCCATGTGCACCTTACATGATATAATCTCCCCTCTGATAACCACTTTTAAGGCATCCCACCGACCGGAAGGAGAGACAGACCCGCTCCCATTGAACTCTACATATTCATCTATAGCCTGAGAATTGCACTCTCAAAACCCATTTCTGCCAGTAGCTCTATGTCCAGCCTCCATGCCGGACGATGAATAAGGCCCACCTTTAAAACCAAGTCCAGCAAGTGCGGAGAATGGTCCGAAATGCCGAGAGCTGAATATTCTGCTTTCCTCACCCCGGGAAGGAGAGACCTACCCATCAAAAAGAAGTCTATCCTGGAGTATGCCTTATGAACTTGGGAAAAGAATGAGAATTGTTTACCCCTCTTCCCCGCCGGTGTATGAACTGCCACTGAGCAGTTTAACTTCGGGCCCAGCACACAGTTTAAGTCTTCTTTGAAGATCAGCTGATCTGTGTCCACGTCTGGGATGGAGGCCAACAGCTTCCTTATAAATGCCACATCATCCCAATTTGGGGCATATACATTTACCAATACTACCAACATACCGCCAGTGACCAAGTAACAATCACACACCTACCACTCACATCTGCCACGAGCTTATCCTCTATGAACCGCATCCGCTTCTTAATTAAAATTGCCACCACCGGGCCTTACTGTTGAAGCCCGAGTGAAATACCTGCTCACACCCCCCCTCCGGAGTCTGGTCTGGTCCCTCACTGCAGTGAGTCTCCTGCAAAAGCACCACACTGGCCCTTAAATTTTTCAAGTGAGAGAACACTCTTGTTCTGTTCATTGGACTCCCCAACCCCTGCACGGTCCATGTGACCAACCTGATCGGGGTTCTCTCCCCCCGTCCTTACCCAGGTGTCATACATTTACACCACAAAGGATTATCCACACCAAATACCTAGGCCCAAGGCCCACCCAAGATGGCTGCTGCCCCACCCAAAAGGTTAGACAAAGAAACAGCCCGGGTAACTGTCAGATAAATACCCCTTCCCCCATCCCCATCCGCCACCCCAACCACTTCCCCTCTTGAAGCCACTGATCACTTTCCAGACACAAATGCACCCTCCTCTCCAGCCTCAATGCCCATCAGACAAACAAGCAAGGCACATTGAACCGTGTCTAAACAGGTCCACCAGGCCACGGCCCCTCCCCCCATCAAACATCAGGGGCGACATTCTCCGACCCCCCGCCGGGTCGGAGAAAAGGCGGGGGCTGGCGTGAATCCCGCCCCCGCTGGTTGCCGAAGTCTCCGGCACAGGATATTCAGCAGGGGTGGGAATCGTGCCACGCCGGTTGGCGGGCCCCCCCGCTCAATTCTCCGGCCCGGATGGGCCGAAGTCCCGCCGATAAATTGCCTGTCCCGCCGGCGTAAATTAAATCACCTACCTTACCGGTAGGACAAGGCGGCGCGGGCGGGCTCCGGGGTCCTGCGGGGGGCGCGGGGCGATCTGACCCCGGGGGTGCCCCCACGGTGGCCTGGCCCGCGATCGGGGCCCACCATTCCGCGGGCGGGCCTGTGCCGTGGGGGCACTCTTTCCCTTCCGCCTCTGCCACGGTCTCCACCATGGCTGAGGTGGAAGAGACTCCCTCCACTGCGCATGCGTTGGAAACTGTCAGCGGCCGCTGACGCTCCCGCGATGCGCCGCCCGGAGATGTCATTTCCGCGCCAGCTGGCGGGGCAACAAAGGCCGTTTCCGCCAGCTGGCGGGGCGGAAATTTCTCCGGCGTCGGCCTAGCCCCTCAATGTTGGGGCTCGGCCCCCAAAGATGTGGAGCATTCCGCACCTTTGGGGCGGCGCGATGCCCGTCTGATTGCCGCCGTTTTGGGCGCCAGTCGGCAGACATCGCGCCGTTTCCGGAGAATTTCGCCCCAGTTCACTAGCTAAAAACCTTGCTGCTGGCAATGTAGGCCCCACTCAGGGTGACAAGGAATGACAAGTAAAGAAGCTCCTACACCCGTCCCAGTTACATACATATTAAAGAAACTAAATCCAACCGCCCGTGCAATGTTCAAATTCCCACCAGGGACAATGTATACCCATTGCTATTATCGTAACCACTACTTCCTACCCAGATTGGTACCACATCCCCCCCATACAACCTACACAAACCCCAAATAACAACAAATAAAAACATGATTAAAAAATCACAAGCAAATCCATCCCATCAACAACTATAGCAGTTCCCACAGAACCCTTTTAGCTGAATCTCAGACCCTGGGCGAAATTCTCCCGAAACGGCGCGATGTCCGCCGACTGGCGCCCAAAACGGCGCAAATCAGACGGGCATCGCGCTGCCCCAAAGGTGCGGAATGCTCCGCATCTTTGGGGGCCGGGCCCCAACATTGAGCCCAACGGAGGAATTTCCGCCCCGCCAGCTGGCGGAAACGGCCAAATCGGACCAAGAGCCTCCTCAAACGACTTTTTGAGGGTTTCCATCATCACCTGCCCTTGTTTTCCAAAGTGTTTCCCAAACTGCTTCTCAGACTCTGAGACCAGTACCCCCGCCAGCATATCTCCCGAGATAGGAGCGGCTGCACCCGCTGGAGATGACACCGCCATCACCCTCCTGGTGAGCCACGTGGACTCCCCGAATCCGGCGAAGGGTTTCCACTTACAAATTTCTTTCACCAGCTTTTTAAAAAATTGTTGACATTATTTCATTGACAGAGTCAAACGTTTAGATGGGCACAGTTTGTTCACCAAAATTCCCTGGGATCTGCGCAAAAAAGATTAAAAAAACAAGTACCCTGGCTACCGAGTGTGCGACCTTCTCCAACATGTGCGACCTTCTCCAACCTGAAGTATTCCAATCCCATTTTTCAGCACTTAACCTGTAGCCTTGTATGCCTTGTCATCGCAAGTGCACATCCAAATACGTCTTAAATGTTACATCAATTCGCAATAATCCTGTTTCATGCTACTGGTGTAAGCCAATTTCACATGCACTGCACCTCCTAACTTTACTTAATCTATAATCTCAGATACGCTACTCTGTATTTCTTCATCCAAGTCATAAAAGTATATGCTGGAAAACTGAGACCCCATTACGGATCACTTTGTTGCAATTGTTTTGCAACAGAGAACATGCTTTCTGTTGGTAACCAAGAGCAGCTGTCCCAATTGGGGAAGTATTAGGGTTCTATTGCAAGAGTTTAAAAAGAAATTCACACTGGGTGTTGGGGGAATTGGATGAGTCTTGGGGGGGATTCTCCGGTCTGCCAGCTGCGTTTCCTGCGAGCCACGCCCCCGCCGGCAGCGGGATTCTCCGTTCCCGCAGCCGGCCAATGGAGTTTCCTATTGTGGCCATCCCACACTGTCGGGAAACCCGTGGGAATGGTTGCACTGCCGGCTGACCGGAGGATCCCGCCAACGGAGAATTCCGCTGTCTGTGTCTTTACTCTAGAGGCTGGGAAATAAATCTGCCTTAAGGTACTGTCTGGCTTCAGATTCATTCTATTCTCAACACGACGGATATTGGATTTAACACACTTGCCATAACCCACTAATCAGAGAATGTTCTCTTTACCCCTACTCTCTCCTAATCATCTACTAACCCATGTCAGAAGGCTCTACTAACTTTATGCCAATGTGTGATGAGTTGCACCCATTATTGGCATGGAGAGCTATTCACACCAGAGTTTCATCATTCTGTTTGTTTGCATGCACATAGCAGGAGTCAGCGGCGTAAATCCTATATAAAATGGGAGTAATGAACTGGTGAACGTAAAATGAAGCATTAGAAAATTCAATTTTGTGTGCAATACTGCAGCAGCAGTTAGTACCAAAAGTGATTAGTCCATAGTTCATTGTCAAGTGCATGACTGGATGTCTCATGAGCATTCTTGAACTACTTTGCAAGGTTGTCTGCTAAGGTAACCAGAGAAAGGCACAGAAGGATAAAAAAAGAGCACATAATTTCAATAAATTAGACCTGTATGATGAAGCGGAGCTCAGGTGACACAAGACTCTGGATCTCTGTGGGAGGAAGCCTTCCTAAAATGCTTCTTAGGCCATGTGGAAGCAAATGCCACTCGTACTAATGACCAACTCTATCACCCCAGGATGGCAGAATAGTAAAGCCCAAAGTTCGATGACATGATCAAGGGAACACAGTAACCTTGGGCGAAATTCTCCGGAATCGGCGCGATGTCCGTCGACTGGCGCCCAAAATGGCGCAAATCAGACGGGCATCGCGCCGCCCCAAAGGTGCGGAATGCTCCGCATCTTTGGGGGCCGAGCCCCAACCTTAAGGGGCTAGGCCGGCGGCGGACGAATTTCCGCCCCGCCAGCTGGCGGAAAAGGCCTTTGGTGCCCCGCCAGCTGGCGCGGAAATGACATCTCCGGGCGGCGCATGCGCGGGAGCATTAGCGGCCGCTGACGGCATGCGCGGGTGACGCCAGTTATGCGGCGCCGGCCGCGTCATCTATGCGGCACCGCCTTTACTCGGCGACAAGGCCTGGCGCATGTAGATGACACGGCCCCGATCCTAGCCAACTATCGGGTCCTGAATCCATCGGGATCGGGGCCGTATCGCGCCGTCGTGAGCCTCGACGGCGTTCATAATGGCGTGGGCACTTCGGCGCGGGAGTGGAGAATCCTGCCCCCTGGGTCCCAACAGAAATATATAATTAAGCAATCCGAATCTCCACTTGGGGTTTGAGGGGTGGGGGGTATGTCAGCAGTGAATGGTGGGGGTGGGAAGGGGTCTGCCAGCAATGAATGTTGATGGGGGGATGGCCCCCGGGACTCCATAATGTGGGCTGAGGTCCAATCGACCACAGCACTGGTCAGGGTGCCGTTTAAAGATGGCGCCTCGACCTGTTTGGAGTCTGTTCCCGGCACTATAAGGCCCTGCCTAGCCAGAGTGAGAATGTAAAGCATGCCCACTCGGTTCTTTTTGGCAAAGAATCTCAGGATTCTATGAGAAGACTGGTCTGTGGAACTAGAGAGTTCCACATCTGGGGCGAGATTCTCCGACCCCCCGCCGGGTCGGAGAATCGCCAGGGGCTGGCGTTAATCCCGCCCCTGCCGGTTGCCGAAGTCTCCGGCACCGGATATTTGGCGGGGGCGGGAATCGCGCCGCGCCGGTTGGCGGGCACCCCCGCTCGATTCTCCGGCCCGGATGGGCCGAAGTCCCGCCGCTAAAATGCCTGTCCCGCCGGCGTAAATTAAACCACCTACCTTACCGGCGGGACAAGGCGGCGCGGGCGGGCTACGGGGTCCTGGGGGGGGCGCGGGGCGACCTGGCCCCGGGGGGGTGCCCCCACGATGGCCTGGCCCGCGATCGGGGCCCACCAATCCGCGGGCGGGCCTGTGCCGTGGGGGCACTCTTTCCCTTCTGCCTCCGCCACGGTCTCCATGGCCAGTGGCCGCTGACGCTCCCGCGCATGCGCCGCCCGGAGATGTCATTTCCGCGCCAGCTGGCGGGGCACCAAAGGCCTTTTCCGCCAGCTGGCGGGGCGGAAATTCGTCCGGCGCCGACCTAGCCCCTCAAGGTTGGGGCTCGGCCCCCAAAGATGCGGAGCATTCCGCACCTTTGGGGCGGCGCGATGCCCGTCTGATTTGCGCCGTTTTGGGCGCCAGTCGGCGGACGTCGCGCCGTTTCCGGAGAACTTCTTCCAGGTGTGGACGATGCTGGGGGGAACCCGCCGTTTTGGCCTGGCCACTTGGCCCATCCGGGCCTGAGAGTAGCGGGGGTGCCGGAGAATCGCCATTTTGGGTGTCTCCGGCGATTCTCCGGCCTGCAGCCCACGGAACTCGAATGGGCCGTTCCCGCCGCTTGGGAGAATCGCGAGAGTGCGTCGGACCGGCGTCCCGGGAAATTTTGGCGGCCCAGGCGATTCTCCCAACCAGCGCGGGAGTGGAGAATCTCGTCCATTAACTCTGGGAAGTCAGTGTTTTCCTAACCTGTTGTTTTCTAAGGCTGCCTCTTTGTTCTCAAATGAAGCAGAACCCTTACATTTTCCCATATTGTATTCTATCTGCCAATTTGTAACCAGTCACTTAACCTATACATATTCTTTTTCAGAATCAAATTGTGTCCTTCTCATAACTTGCTTTCCTACCTATTTTTGTATCATCAGCAAAATCTGGCTACAGATACTCAATCCCTTAATCCAAGTCATGAATATAGATTATAAATAGTTGAGATGCCAGAACTAATCCCTATGGCACTCCACTAGTTACAGTTTGCCAACCTGAAAACCCATTTACCATGATTCTTTGATTCCTGTTTGTTTACCAATCCTCTATCTTTGTTAACAATACCCTCCAATACCATGAGCTCTTATCTGTTGGAGTAACCTTTTATATGGCAATTTATCAATTACCTTTCGGAAAAGCAAATACACTGGGCCAGATTCTCCGACCCCTCGTCGGGTCGGAGAATCGCCGGGGGTTGGCGTGAATCCCGCCCCCGCCGGTTGCCGAATTCTCCACCACCGGATATTCGGCGGGGGCGGGAATTGCGCCACGCCGGTTGGCAGGCCCCCCCCCGCGATTCTCCGGCCCGTATGGGCCGAAGTCCCGCCGCTAAAATGCCTGTCCCGCCGGCGTAGATTAAACCACCTACCTTACTGGCGGGACAAGGCGGCGCGGGCGGGCTCCGGGGTCCTGCGGGGGGGGGGCACGGGGCGATCTGGCCCCGGGGGGTGCCCCCACGGTGGCCTGGCCCGCGATCGGGGCCCATCGATCCGCGGGCGGGCCTGTGCCATGGGGGCACTCTTTTCCTTCCGCCTTCGCCACGGTCTCCACCATGGCGGAGGCGGAAGAGACTCTCTCCACTGCGCATGCGCGGGGTTGCCGCCAGCGACCGCTGACGCTCCCGCGCATGCTCCGCCCGGAGATGTCATTTCCGCGCCAGCTGGCGGGGCACCAAAGGCCTTTTCCGCCAGCTGGCGGGGCGGAAATTCGTCCGGCTTGGGCCTAGCCCCTTAAGGTTGGGGCTCGGCCCCCAAAGTTGCGGAGCATTCCGCACCTTTGGGGCGGCGCGATGCCCGACTGATTTGCGCCGTTTTGGGCACCAGTCGGCGGACATCGCGCCGTTTCCGGAGAATTTCACCCACTATATCTACTGGTTTGCCGTTATCTACTCAGCCCGTTAAATGCTCAAAGAACTCTAATAGATCTGCCAAACATATTTTCAATTCCATTAAACCATGTTCACGCTGCTTGATTGCATTTTAATGATGGATGTGCTGGTCAGGTGGATTGGTCATGCTAAATTGCCCCTTAGTACCCAAGGGTGTGCAGGGTGGAGAATTATGGGGATCGGACTTGGGAGTGAGCCTAGTAAGGGTGCCCTTTCAGAGGGTTGATGCAGACTCGATGGACTGAATGGACTCTTTCTACACTAGGGATTCTATGGATTCTAGACTCATAAATATTGAAAGAGAAGTCAGGACAGGGTGAGGGCCACTATATGATTTAAATGATAAACTCACAGATAATGACAGCAAAATGGCAGAAATATAAAATAATTACCTTGCCTTAGTATTTACCAGGGAGAATAGCATGGTGGACATGATATTGAAAAAAAGAGATCATAAAAGATATGGGGCGAAATTCTCCGGAAACGGCACGATGTCCGCCGACAGGCGCACAAAACGGCGCAAATCAGTCGGGCATCGCGCCGCCCCAAAGGTGCGGAATGCTCCGCATCTTTGGGGGCTGAGCCCCAACCTTAAGGGGCTAGGCCGGCGGCGGACAAATTTCCGTCCCGCCAGCTGGCGGAAAAGGCCTTTGGTGCCCCGCCAGCTGGCGAGGAAATGACATCTCCGGGCGGCGCATGTGCGGGAGCGTCAGCGGCCGCTGACGGCATTCCCGCGCATGCGCAGTGGAGGGAGTCTCTTCCGCGTCCGCCATGGTAGAGACCGTGGCGAAGGCGGAAGGGAAAGAGTGCCCCCACGGCACAGGCCCGCCCGCGGATCGGTGGGTCCCGATCGCGGGCCAGGCCATCGTGGGGGCTCCCCCCGGGGCCAGATCGCCCCGCCCAGGACCCCGGAGCCCGTCCTCGCTGCCTTGTCCCGCCGGTAAGGTAGGTGGTTTAATCTACGCCGCCGGGACAGGCATTTTTAGCGGTGGGGGGCCCGCCAACCGGCGCGGCGCGATTCCTGCCCCCGCCGAATATCCGGTGGTGGAGAATTCGGCAACCGGCGGGGGCGGGATTCACGCCATAAACCCACCTGGCGATCTGACCCCAGGTTGCTACTTTTCCCCGACTCCCCATAATCTGGCCTCAGTCGTGACTCAACTATGTGGTATTTTGTCAAAGGCCTTTTGAAAATCCAAATATGTTCCCCCTAAGACTCGACCCTTATCTATTTATATTCTGTTACTTTTTTAATTAATTCAATAAAGCTGGTCAAGTATAACCTCCCCTTTTTGTATCAGTGCTGACTTTTTTCTTGTCCGTTCATTACCTTTGAGAAAATGTTCCATCATCTGTCCTTACGCTGACATTAAACTAATTCACTGCAAATTTCCTGGACTTGTTCTACCTCCCATTTTAAACACAGGAATCACTTTAATTTAATCAGTTTTCCAGCAGTGCTCTTTTTTAATTAAGCGTTATATATACATATTTAACAGTGCTACTGCTATCTCATCCCTAAATATTCACAGGTGTAATCAATCTCGGTCAGGGGTCAGGGGCGAAATTCTCCCCAAACGGCGCGATGTCCGCATACTGGCGCCCAAAACGGCGCCAATCAGACGGGCATCGCGCCGCCCCAAAGGTGCGGAATGCTCCGCATCTTTGGGGGCCGAGCCCCAACATTGAGGGGCTAGGCCGGCGCCGGAGGGATTTCCGCCCCGCCAGCTGGCGGAAACGGCCTTTGTTGCCCCGCCAGCTGGCGCGGAAATGACATGTCGGGGCGGCGCATGCGCGGGAGCGTCAGCGGCCGCTGACAGTTTCCCGCGCATGTGCAGTGGGGAGAGTCTCTTCCGCCTCCGCCATGCTGGAGACCGTTGCGGAGGCGGAAGGGAAAGAGTGCCCCCACGGCACAGGCCCACCCGCGGATCGGTGTGCCCCGATCGCGGGCCACGCCACCGTGGGGACACCCCCAAGGCCAGATTGCCCCGCACCCCCCCCAGGACCCCGGAGCCCACCCGCGCTGCCGTCCCCCGCCGTCCCAAAGGTGGTTCAATCCACGCCGGCTGGCGTGGGTTGACAGCGGTGGGACTTCGGCCCATCGCGGTCTTGGTGGCACTGCACTTACTGGGAATGTTGAATGATTCTCTGCTAAGTGGGTGCTGCCGGCCACACTTGTGCAGGTCTCAATTTCTCTTATTCTGAAAAGGGACAAAGATTCTCCAGAGTGTGGGTCTTTTTGGTCTATTTCACTATTGAATACTGAAGCGAATGTACTAACTCAGGTTCTGGTTAAACGTTTGGAGGGGTGCTTGGCAGAAGTGATCTCTGAGGACCAGACAGGGTTTGTCAGGCGCCGACAATTGTCTTCCAGGAGGCTCTTGAGTGTTGTCATGTCGCCCTCTGTGGAGCAGATGCCGTAGGTAATTACCTTCATGGTTGAGGAGAAGGCCTTTGACCAGCTGGAGTGGAGCTACCTCTTCGAGGTCTTGGGCGATTTGAGTTTGGTCCAACATTTATTTCCTGTCTCATGCCCCCATGGCAAGTGTCTGGCCCAATGTGGTGAGCTCAGGATATTTCCAACTACACAGGTGCACGAGACAGGGATGCCCACTGTCCCCACTATTGTTCGCGCTAGCGATTGAACTGTTGGCCATTGCGCTGAGATCATCAGGGGAATGGAAAGGTATTGAGAGGGGGGTGAGGAACAAAGGAGCCGGGATTCTCCGATCCCGCGCAGGGTCGGAGAATCGAAAGGGGGGGGGGCGCGCAAATCCCATCACGCCACTCCAACACCGGGCCACCGATTCTCCGGTCGCTGCGCCAGTCGCCAATTGCGCCGGTCGCCGGGCGCAGTCGGGGGCCGTTGAAAGCAGCTCCCCGCCGGCGATTCTTTGCGCTCGACGGGCCGAGTTCCGCCGAGTCCCGCTGGCATTGTTTGCATATGATCCTACCTGGCGGGACTTCTGTGGGGGCCGTACTGGTGAGGGGGCGGGGGGAGCCGACTCCGGTGGGGGGGCTCCACGGTGGCCAGGCTCGTGGTCGGGGCAACCGATCGGCGGGCGGGCCCATTCTGGGGGGGTGGGCTTATGTTCCTCCACGTCGGGCCCCTGTAGGGTTCTGCCATATTGCCCGGGGGCCGGCCCAGAGACAGCCGTAGCGCGCATGCGCGGCACGGCTGGCGCGGGTCCATCAGCATCAACACTTGTGGACCGGTACAAACAGTTCCCTGACCGTGCCCACCAGGATGCCCGGGCAGCGAGGCTGACTGCTGTCGCCAAGATGCCCATGGTCCAGGGGGTCATCGATGGGGTGCACGTCACCCTGCGGCCTGCGGATAACAGGCCGATGTTCACCAGGAAGGGTTACCATTCTATGAACGGACAGGTGGTCTGTGACCACCAGGTGAAGATCCTGCACATTTGCGCCCGGTACCCAGGCAGAGTGCATGACTCGTTCACCTTGACGCGATCATTCATCACCGAGGGACATCCCCCGGCTGCGGGGCTGGTTGCCGACGCCTATACGTGACATAGGAGGCCACAGAGCGATGTGGAGAACCGCTACAACAATGCCAATTGTACGACCAGGGATGAGGTGGAGAAGCACTTCGGGGTCCTGAACCACTCCGCGGGGGGGGGGGTCCAATACGTGTCAAGGAGGGTCGGCCGCATCGTGGTGGTCTGCTGCGTCCTCCACAACATCACGCAGCAGAGGGGCGATGTGCTGGAGGAGGAGGATGGGATCAAGGGCAGGCCTCTCCAGACGAAGAGGATGCAGGAGAGGGGACAATGAGCGGGCCGTGGGGGCTTGCCATGCATGAGAGGCTGCACTACGCCATCGGCAGGGCCAGCGAGCACGGGACGCCTTGGTCAGTGCACGTTTCACCAACTAGGGGCGGCACGGTTGCAGGGCAGGCCACGGACATCACAACACCACACCCCCTCACCACCTGACACTCTCACCTCCCAAACCACCGAACACACTCACCTCCCTCACCACCAAACACACTCACCTCACACCCCACCGAACACACTCACCTCCCACACCACCGAACACACTCACCTCCCACACCACCGAACACACTCACCTCCCACACCACCGAACACACTCACCTCCTACACCACCGAACACCCTCACCTCCCACACCACAGAACAGACTCACCTCCCACACCGTCGAACACACTCACCTCCCACACCACCGAACACACTCACATCCCCTCACCACCGAACACACTCACCTCCCACACCACCGAACACACTCACCTCCCACACCACCGAACACCCTCACCTCCCCCACCACCGAACACACTGACCTCCCACACCACCGAACACACTCACCTCCCACACCGTCGAACACACTCACCTCCCACACCACCGAACACCCTCACCTCCCCCACCACCGAACACACTCACCTCCCACACCACCGAACACACTCACCTCCCACACCACCGAACACCCTCACCTCCCACACCACCGAACACACTCACCTCCCACACCACCGAACACACTCACCTCCCACACCACCGAACACCCTCACCTCCCACACCACACAACACCCTCACCTCCCACACCACCGACCACCCTCACCTCCCACACCACTGAACACACTCACCTCCCACACCGCCGAAAACCCTCACCTCCCACACCACCGAACACCCTCACCTCCCACACCACCGAACACACTCACCTCCCACACCACCGAACACCCTCACCTCCCACACCACCGAACACCCTCACCTCCCACACCACCGAACACACTCAGCTCCCACACCACCGACCACCCTCACCTTCCACACCACCGAACACACTCGCCTCCCACACCACTGAACACACTCACCTCCCACACCACCGAAAACACTCGCCTCCCACACCACTGAACACACTCACCTCCCACACCACTGAACACACTCGCCTCCCACACCACTGAACACACTCACCTCCCACACCGTCAAACACACTCACATCCCCTCACCACCGAACACACTCGCCTCCCACACCACTGAACACACTCACCTCCCACACCACTGAACACACTCACCTCCCACACCACCGAACACCCTCACCTTCCACACCACTGAACACACTCACCTCCCACACCACCGCACACACTCACCTGCCACACCGTCGAACACACTCACCTGCCACACCGCCGAACACACACACCTCCCACACCACTGAACACACTCACCTCCCACACCACCGCACACACTCACCTGCCACACAGTCGAACACACTCACCTGCCACACCGCCGAACACACTCACATCCCCTCACCACCGTACACACTCACCTCCCACACCACTGAACATACTCACCTCCCACACTGCCGAACACACTCACCTCCCACACCACCGAACACACTCACCTCCCACACCACCGAACACACTCACCTCCCACACCTCCGAACCACCCTCACCTCCCACACCACCGAACACACTCAGCTCCCACACCGCCGAACACCCTCACCTTCCACACCACTGAACACACTCGCCTCCCACACCACTGAACACACTCACCTCCCACACCGTCAAACACACTCACATCCCCTCACCACCGAACACACTCACATCCCCTCACCACCGAACACACTCTCATCCCACATCGCCGAACACACTCACCTCCCACACCACCGAACACCCTCACCTCCCACACCGCCGAACACACTCACCTCCCAGACCACCGAACACACTCGCCTCCCACACCACTGAACACACTCACCTCCCACACCGTCAAACACACTCACATCCCCTCACCACCGAACACACTCGCCTCCCACACCACTGAACACACTCACCTCCCACACCGTCAAACACACTCACCTCCCACACCACCGAACACACTCACATCCCCTCACCACCGAACACACTCTCATCCCACACCACCGAACACACTCACCTCCCACACCACCGAACACACTCAGCTCCCACACCGCCGAACACACTCACCTCCCTCACCACCGAACACCCTCACCTCACACACCACCGAACACCCTCACCTCCCACACCGTCAAACACACTCACATCCCCTCACCACCGAACACACTCACCTCCCACACCACTGAACAACCTCACCTCACACACCACCGAACACCCTCACCTCACACACCACCGAACACCCTCACCTCCCACACCGCCGAACACACTCACCTCCCACACCACCGAACACTCTCACCTCCCACACCACCGAACACACTCACCTCCCACACCACCGAACACACTCACCTCCCACACCACCGAACACCCTCACCTCCCACACCACCGAACACACTCGCCTCCCACACCACTGAACACACTCACCTCCCACACCACCGAACACCCTCACCTCCCCCACCACCGAACACACTCACCTCCCACACCACCGAACACACTCACCTCCCCCACCACCGAACACACTGACCTCCCACACCACCGAACACCCTCACCTCCCCCACCACCGAACACACTCACCTCCCACACCACCGAACACACTGACCTCCCCCACCACCGAACACACTGACCTCCCACACCACCGAACACACTCACCTCCCACACCGTCGAACACACTCACCTCCCACACCACCGATCACCCTCACCTCCCCCACCACCGAACACACTCACCTCCCACACCACCGAACACACTCACCTCCCACACCACCGAACACCCTCACCTCCCACACCACACAACACCCTCACCTCCCACACCACCGACCTCCCTCACCTCCCACACCACTGAACACACTCACCTCCCACACCGCCGAACACCCTCACCTCCCACACCACCGAACACCCTCACCTCCCACACCACCGAACACACTCACCTCCCATACCACCGAACACCCTCACCTCCCACACCACCGAACACCCTCACCTCCCACACCACCGAACACACTCAGCTCCCACACCACCGACCACCCTCACCTTCCACACCACCGAACACACTCGCCTCCCACACCACTGAACACACTCACCTCCCACACCACCGAACACACTCGCCTCCCACACCACTGAACACACTCACCTCCCACACCACTGAGCACACTCCCTCCCACACCACTGAACACACTCCCTCCCACACCACTGAACACACTCGCCTCCCACACCGTCAAACACACTCACATCCCCTCACCACCGAACACACTCGCCTCCCACACCACTGAACACACTCACCTCCCACACCACTGAACACACTCACCTCCCACACCACCGAACACCCTCACCTCCCACACCACTGAACACACTCACCTCCCACACCACCGCACACACTCACCTGCCACACCGTCGAACACACTCACCTGCCACACCGCCGAACACACACACCTCCCACACCACTGAACACACTCACCTCCCACACCACCGCACACACTCACCTGCCACACAGTCGAACACACTCACCTGCCACACCGCCGAACACACTCACATCCCCTCACCACCGTACACACTCACCTCCCACACCACTGAACACACTCACCTCCCACACTGCCGAACACACTCACCTCCCACACCACCGAACACACTCACCTCCCACACCACCGAACACACTCACCTCCCACACCTCCGAACCACCCTCACCTCCCACACCACCGAACACACTCAGCTCCCACACCGCCGAACACCCTCACCTTCCACACCACTGAACACACTCGCCTCCCACACCACTGAACACACTCACCTCCCACACCGTCAAACACACTCACATCCCCTCACCACCGAACACACTCACATCCCCTCACCACCGAACACACTCTCATCCCACATCGCCGAACACACTCACCTCCCACACCACCGAACACCCTCACCTCCCACACCGCCGAACACACTCACCTTCCACACCACCGAACACACTCGCCTCCCACACCACTGAACACACTCACCTCCCACACCGTCAAACACACTCACATCCCCTCACCACCGAACACACTCGCCTCCCACACCACTGAACACACTCACCTCCCACACCGTCAAACACACTCACCTCCCACACCACCGAACACACTCACATCCCCTCACCACCGAACACACTCTCATCCCACACCACCGAACACACTCACCTCCCACACCACCGAACACACTCAGCTCCCACACCGCCGAACACACTCACCTCCCTCACCACCGAACACCCTCACCTCACACACCACCGAACACCCTCACCTCCCACACCGTCAAACACACTCACATCCCCTCAGCACCGAACACACTCACCTCCCACACCACTGAACACCCTCACCTCACACACCACCGAACACCCTCACCTCACACACCACCGAACACCCTCACCTCCCACACCGCCGAACACACTCACCTCCCACACCACCGAACACACTCACCTCCCACACCACCGAACACACTCACCTCCCACACCACCGAACACACTCACCTCCCACACCACCGAACACCCTCACCTCCCACACCACCGAACACCCTCACCTTCCACACCGCCGAACACACTCAGCTCCCACACCACCGAACACACTCACCTCCCACACCACTGAACACACTCATATCCCCTCACCACCGCACACACTCACCTGCCACACCGTCGAACACCCTCACCTCCCACACCGTCAAACACACTCACCTCCCACACCACCGAACACCCTCACCTCCCACACCACTGAACACACTCACCTCCCACACCGTCAAACTCACTCACATCCCCTCACCACCGAACACACTCGCCTCCCACAACACTGAACACACTCACCTCCCACACCACTGAACACACTCATATCCCCTCACCACCGCACACACTCACCTGCCACACCGTCGAACACCCTCACCTCCCACACCGTCAAACACACTCACCTCCCACACCACCGAACACCCTCACCTCCCACACCACTGAACACACTCACCTCCCACGCCGTCAAACACACTCACATCCCCTCACCACCGAACACACTCGCCTCCCACACCACTGAACACACTCACCTCCCACGCCGTCAAACACACTCACATCCCCTCACCACCGAACACACTCGCCTCCCACACCACCGAACACACTCGCCTCCCACACCACTGAACACACTCACCTCCCACGCCACCGAACACCCTCACCTCCCACACCACTGAACACACTCACCTCCCACGCCGTCAAACACACTCACATCCCCTCACCACCGAACACACTCGCCTCCCACACCACCGAACACACTCGCCTCCCACACCACTGAACACACTCACCTCCCACGCCACCGAACACGCTCACCTCCCACACCACTGAACACACTCACCTCCCACGCCGTCAAACACACTCACATCCCCTCACCACCGAAAACACTCGCCTCCCACACCACTGAACACACTCACCTCCCACACCGTCAAACACACTCACCTCCCACACCACCGAACACACTCACATCCCCTCACCACCGAACACACTCTCATCCCACACCACCGAACACACTCACCTCCCACACCACCGAACACACTCAGCTCGCACACCGCCGAACACACTCACCTCCCTCACCACCGAACACCCTCACCTCACACACCACCGAACACCCTCACCTCCCACACCGTCAAACACACTCACATCCCCTCACCACCGAACACACTCACCTCCCACACCACTGAACACCCTCACCTCACACACCACCGAACACCCTCACCTCACACACCACCGAACACCCTCACCTCCCACACCGCCGAACACACTCACCTCCCACACCACCGAACACACTCACCTCCCACACCACCGAACACACTCACCTCCCACACCACCGAACACACTCACCTCCCACACCACCGAACACCCTCACCTCCCACACCACCGAACACCCTCACCTCCCACACCGCCGAACACACTCAGTCCCACACCACCGAACACACTCACCTCCCACACCACTGAACACACTCATATCCCCTCACCACCGCACACACTCACCTGCCACACCGTCGAACACCCTCACCTCCCACACCGTCAAACACACTCACCTCCCACACCACCGAACACCCTCACCTCCCACACCAGTGAACACACTCACCTCCCACACCGTCAAACTCACTCACATCCCCTCACCACCGAACACACTCGCCTCCCACAACACTGAACACACTCACCTCCCACACCACTGAACACACTCATATCCCCTCACCACCGCACACACTCACCTGCCACACCGTCGAACACCCTCACCTCCCACACCGTCAAACACACTCACCTCCCACACCACCGAACACCCTCACCTCCCACACCACTGAACACACTCACCTCCCACGCCGTCAAACACACTCACATCCCCTCACCACCGAACACACTCGCCTCCCACACCACTGAACACACTCACCTCCCACGCCGTCAAACACACTCACATCCCCTCACCACCGAACACACTCGCCTCCCACACCACCGAACACACTCGCCTCCCACACCACTGAACACACTCACCTCCCACGCCACCGAACACCCTCACCTCCCACGCCACTGAACACACTCACCTCCCACGCCGTCAAACACACTCACATCCCCTCACCACCGAACACACTCGCCTCCCACACCACCGAACACACTCGCCTCCCACACCACTGAACACACTCACCTCCCACGCCACCGAACACCCTCACCTCCCACACCACTGAACACACTCACCTCCCACGCCGTCAAACACACTCACATCCCCTCACCACCGAACACACTCGCCTCCCACACCACTGAACACACTCACCTCCCACGCCGTCAAACACACTCACATCCCCTCACCACCGAACACACTCACCTCCCACACCACCGCAACACCCGCATGCACACAACCCCTCCATTATATATCCATTTGCTGCACAACGAGCTGGGGCCCTGGGTTTCCAGTGACAGCGGGTGTTGTCCATGGGATGGAGGATGATGACAGCCCGCTCTGCGATGAGCTTCGAGCTCCGCATCGTTAGACAATGTCTGACTCATGCCCACAGTAGCACCTCCCACCTGGGTGATCTCTGCATACGAGCTGGCCAGTCCATCACATGGCCCTGTCGTACCGCTGGGGACTGTGTGATGGGGACATCCGGGTGGGTGTGGGTTGGGGTTATGCACTGCGCACCCACTGAGCCTCACTCTTCCACCAACCCTCCCCACAGTGGCCCTCACTTACCGCCCCACCTCCGCACCCAACAGATAGAGCACAGAGGCAGCTTTCATCGGTGATAACATATGTGTTTATTGTGCAGAGGTATATACAGTCTGTGCCCTAGCCCCTATAACTAGACTGTGCCCTGCACCCGTGCCAACTTAACTGGTGTCTAACGTTCTGGCCTTACGGGCCCTATCACTACACCTAGGTGGTTCCCCAGATGGTACAGCAGGAGTGGAGGTGGACTGCTGTGACCCCTGCCCTGAGACAAGGGTCCCCGTTGGCACATGTTTCCTGGGGTGGCCCTTCCTGGATGGGCCAGGCTGCTCCTCGGGCGTCCCGGCCAGTGTGGTGCCACTTTTTCTGCCCGCTGCTCACCAGATGTACCAGGGACCGGAGGGGGAGGGAGTCCAAGGTGCTGCGGTGTTCTGGCACCTCCCCTGCGGGAGTCACCGGTACGGGCCCCAGCATCTCCTCCTCCTTCGGGGTGCCCAATGGCCCCCGGACTACTCCATTGGACGGTGGTGCGAGCGGAGCCAAACCCCGAGGCCCCTCGACACCAGGTACTGCCAGTCCTGGAGGCCAGCTCTGGTATCGACTAGGGTTTGAACTTTAGCGGCCATGGAGCTCAGGCAGTGAGCCATCCCTGTCTGGGACGGCGCCATCTCCCTCTGGGTCTGTGCGACGCCGGCGAGCACCTGGGCAATGGCGCTGATGCTCTCAGCAGCTGTGTGGTGCGCACCAGTAAGTATCCCAGAAGCCTCCTGACTATAGAGCCCAGCCGAGATGATAGTCTCTGAGATGGAAGAGGGTGTAGGAGATAGCAGTGACGGAAACTCTAACTCTATGTCATCATTGGACCCAAAGAACGGGGTCACCTGTGTCGTGTTGTGCTGTGTGACTGTCTCCTGTGTGTCTGTCCCCTGTGTGTCTGTCCCCTGTGTGTTGGTCCCCTGTGTCACGGTGTCCTATCTCGTCTCGGGCGGAGGGCTGTTGTTACGGCTGCCCTCCCCATCGATGCTTAGGTCCCTGGGGGGCACCGACCCTGGCACTGGCTGGGGGCATCGGATGGGCCGGGACCATTGCTGGCTGGTCCTGCGGGACACAAGACAGCATGTATGGTTAGACAGACGGACAGGGGTGAGGCGTGATGTGGTGAGGGGTTGGGGGTGCGGGGGAGGGGAGATAGGGTGATGGAGTGTGGTGGGGAATGTGGTGGGTGATTGGGTGATGACGTGGGGTGAGGGGGTGGGATGAGGGGGTGGAAGGGGGTGAGTGAGGGGGTGGGATGAGAGGGTGGAACGGGGTGAGGGGGTGAAGGGGTGTGGGCACACATGTATTGTGAGGGGCTGCATACAGGAAGGGGGTTCTCATTTGGTGGAGGCCTCTGACCTCCGCTTTGGCAACCTCCTGCTCCTCCGATCCACTAACAATGTCCAGTGCCCTCTGCTCTGGCACAGTGATGCAGTTCTGGTGGTCCTCTTCCAGTCTTCTCTCGCTCCCGGCGGTTATGCGCGGACTTCTCCTGGGCGGGGCGGGCGGGTGGGGGGGGGGGGGCGTGCAGACTCAAACAGCAACAGTGTTAGACACATGCAGCCCAGGGGCTGGGTCTCTGATGGCATCAGTGCACAGGGCACCGGGCCATTGCGGCTGGCATGGGTAGGTGCATCCATTTGGGCCAGGTTGGGGGTGGGACCGTCCCCTGGGGGGGGGCACATTTGTGTGAGGGGGGTAGGGTGGTTGGTGCCAGGGGCACGGTGCTGGGTACTCACCCTGGCTGCCCTGAGGAGGTTGTGCAGCTTCTTCCGACACTGGTCTGCAGTCCTGGCTCCGGCCCGACGGTGCTGACGGTCTCGGTCACCTCCGCCCAGGCACGCCGAACGATGGCGCCGCTGGCCTGTGGCCCGGCGCGGCCCGGGATACAGAACCTGTCTCCTCTCCTCCACGGCATCCAGGAGGGTGTCTAATTCACCGTCCCTGAATCTGGCGATCATCTTGCCCGCGACGGTTGTGTATGGGGGGAGAACGCTTTTCAGCAGACGCGGCGTCGCGACAATGATGCAGCCCGCGTATCAGAGGCTGCTCCCTCAGGCGCTTCACATTGCACCCGTGCTAGCCCGATGACGCCGTCGTGAAACTCCACGGTTTTCACGACGGTGTCAACAGTTAGCCCCATTATCGGAGAATCCAGCCCTTGGTCTATCTTCAAAGCCATTATCCACCTATCTACTCTGTTTGAGCCTTTCAAACTCCATGTACGTTTGACCAAATTCTTTCCTTAAATTTCTAAATCTTTGGCTGTAGACTTCAGGCACCAGTTCACATGCACCCAAGGTGGATTTTTTTTACCTCCTCACAAGCCCCAGATACCTCCTCCGGTAGTGATGCAAACATTTCACCAGCTCTACCTACTAACTTTGTTTAGTGGCCATTTCATTTGTTTAGCTACCTTCTCAAATTAAATGAAAAAGACTTCTCCATTCTTCTGATCAAACCTTGGACATATTTAAATAGATCCCCGTCACGCCTTCGACTATGACGCTCACTATCCTCATCACTATCCTAAGACCGTACGTATCTCTTTACCTCTGTAATTTTAACTGACTTTCACATTTCATGGCCATTTTCTGGAGTTCAAAGTCTCTCTCTTTTGCTTTTTCCCTGATCTGTACCTCTCTTTCTCTCGCATTTTGTTCTGCTAGGGCTATTTTTTCTTTTTTCCTCTCCTCTCTCTCTTTTTCATTTGTTCTGCGAGAGCTATTCTTTCTTTTTCCCTTTTTTCGGATTCAAGGTGCTTTAATTCTTTTTCATGTTCAAGCTGCTTGATCTGTAATATCTGAGTCTACAGCAGTCAAATGTGAAAACAAAAGTAAAAACACACTTAGCCACAGCCCAGCTCCACCCACACAATGACATCACTGAAGCCATGTGATGAGACAAAAACCTTTCTTCAAGGGACACACCCAGGCCAGTGTTCAAGCATCGTCCGATCTTCCTTGCTAAATCTTTTTCGCTAGCGGTGATAGATTAATCCCTGCCTTTGACTGGGCGGGAAAGACTCCCAGGATTAGAAGAGCCTTCCTACAGAGTGGGTGACAATCAGGTGGGTTGGCGCCACCGAAACTGGTGCTCTATTACTGGGAAGGTGGGGGGGGAGGGGGGAACATTGGGAAAGTATGAAGGTGGTTTGAGGAGCCGGGTCCGGGGTGGGGACGGATGGCGGAGGCCTCGCGTGTAGCGTCATATGTAAGGCCGTCAGTTACTGCCCCTCTTCCATTCTCCCCAGTCAGGCTCTTGACGAGCCCAGTGGTAGTGGCATCTTTAAGAGTTTGGAACCAGTTTGGACTGGGTGGATCTGTCATTACAGTCGACACTTTGTGATAATCATAGGTTCGCACCGATGGGGATGGGTGCAATGTGCACGATCTGGGGAGAAAAGGGGCTGAGGGGTTCAGGGATTTGTGTGTGGGAGTTAGGTTTGTGGGCCTAGAGGAAATGGAAGAGAACTTTTAACTGCCAGGGCGGGTGCATTTAGAATTTGCAGGTGAGGAACTTTATTCATAAAGAGCTGTCTTTGTTCCCCCAGTTGCCGAGACCCACATTGATAGATCGGATGTTATCATGGGATGAGATGGGGCGAGGGAGGGAGGATAGTCAGGCTGAGGGGGTAACAAGGGATTTAGGGTCACTACTGTTATTTTGTTAAAATAAAAATGTATAGTTATGCCTTTGTATGTGAGAATTTGATATTGTTTGGAATAAAATATATTGTTAAAAAACTGCGATCTCTCATTCTAGATTGTCCCACAAGAGGAAGCATCTGCTCTACATCTACATTGACAATTCCTTTTTTCAGCTTCTATACAATTAATTCTCCCATCATTCTTCTCAACTCAAGAGAGTATTGCCGAAACTGCTCAATCTCTCTTCATAAGACAAACCCCTCATCTCTGGAATCAATCCAGTGAAGTTCCTCGAAGCAACTATATCCCTCATCAAATAAGGGGACCAAAACTCCAGGTCTGGCCTCATCAACGCCTTGTACAGTGGCAGCAATACTTCCTTACCTTTATAGGTGGCACGGTAGCACAGTGGTTAGCACTGTTGCTTCACAGGGCCAGGGACCCAGATTCGATTCCCAGCTTGGGTCACTGTCTGTACGGAGTCTGCACGTTCTCTCCGTGTCTGCGTGGGTTTCCTCCGGGTGCTCCAATTTCCTCCCACAAGTCCTGAAAGACGTGCTTGTTAAGTGAATTGGACATTCTGAATTGTCCCTCAATGGACCCAAACAGGTGTCATAGTGTGGTGACTAGGGGATTTTCACAGTAACTTCATTGCAGTGTTAATGTAAGCCTACTTGTGACACGAATAAAGATTATTATTAATCTATTGCTTTAGCTATAAAGGCCAAAATTCCATTTGCCTTCCTTATTACTTGCTATACCTGCATTCTAGTTTTCTGTGATTCACGCATGAGGCCACCCAGATCTCTCTGCACCATGGAATCCCTACAGTGTAGAAGGAGGCTACAAGAAGACTATTTGGCCCATTGAGTCTGCACGGACCCTCTGAAACAGCACCTAACCCAGGCCCATACCCTGCCCTATCTCCGCAACCCCACCTAACCTGCACATCCCAGGCCACTGAGAGACAATTTTTTTAGCATTGCCAATCCACCTAATGCACACCTTTGGACTGTGGGAGGAAACTGGAGCACCCGGAGGAAACCCATGCAGACAGGGAGCCAACGTACAAACTCCATACAAACAGTTACCCAAGGCTGGAATTAAATCTGGGCCCTTGTGCTGTGAGGCAGCAGTGCTAACCACTGTGCCACAGTGCTGCCCTTTTTTAAGCACTCTGATGTTTCTAACCACAATGTTTATAAACATTTAGGAATTAAACGCTTTCACTTCCTTTTTCTCAGTAGAAAAGCACTTAACTGCTTTAGATGTGGTCATGACCTGTAAATCATAACAAGATGTTTAGAAAAACATTGCAAATATTTTCACAGCAGGCAATTTGAGATCCATTCAAGCATGAAGGGAAATGAAAATAATAAATCCAGTCATTAGGTGGTATGATGGCACAGTGGTTGGCACTGCTGCCTCATAGCACCAGGGACCTGGGTTCAATTCCAGCCTTGGTGTTTGCACATTCCCCCCCGTGTCTGTGTTGGTTTCCTCTGGGTCCTCCAGTTTCCTCCCACACAGGTGAATGAAAAAACAGTGATTGCTTTCACTGTTCCTGCCTGGACTGCTCTTTAGCTTCCAGTCAGGAGTAATTGATGTGGTAGGTTCTCTGCTATGGGAGGGAGGCTCTCTGTTATAGTGGGTTCTCAATTATGGGGTTCTCTGATATTTGGGAGTTCCTGTTATAGAGCGTATTCTCTGCTATGGGGGCGGGGGAGTTCTCCTCTGGGGGGGTTATCTGCTATGGAGTTTCCCTGTTATTGGGGGTTCTCTGATATGGGGATCTCTGATTTGTGGGGTTCTCTGATATGGTGGGTTCCATGTGATGGGGGGAGTTACCTGTTATGGGGGGCTCTCTGCTATGTGGTGTTCTCTTCTATCGTCAGGCTCCTTGTTATGTTTTGGGGGGGGTTCTCTGCTTTGGGGGTGTTTCTGCTATGGGGGGTTCTCTGTTATGGGGGTTCTCTGTTATGGGGGGTCCTTGCTATTACTGGTTCTCTGCTATGGAGAGATTTCTGCTATGGGTGGATTCTCTGTTATGGGGGCTTTCTGCCATGGGGGGGGGGTTTCCTGCTATGGGGGTGTTCTTTGCTATGAGGGGGGATCCTGTTATAGGGGCTTCCCTGTTGTAGGGGGATTCTCTGCTATGGGGTGTTCCCCGTTATGGGGTGTCTCTGATGGGGGTCACTGATGGGGGGTGTCTGATGAGGTTTTCTGATGGCTGTTTCTGATAGAAGTCTCTGATAGGGGTCTCTGATGGGGGGGGGGGGGGGGTGTCTGATGGGGGATCTTTGGTGGGGCGGTCTGTTGGGTGTCTCTGTTGGGTGTCTCTGATGGGGTGGTGTGGGCATCTGATGGGATCTCTGATAGGGTGATCTGACGAGGGTCTCTGTTGGGGGTTGATGAGGGAGTGTCGGGTCACCCTCCTGCGTGCATTCTGTGAGGGCAGGTGACCTAGTAATTCCCGTGACGTGGAGGGGGAGAATGCCTTCACTTGTCGGAGGGGGACAAGATTTGTGTTTCAGGCAGGAGGGGGCCAGCTGCCGGACCTCACTCAAAACGGCAATCCGATAGCGAGATTCATGACGGAATGCCTTGCCATCCCCACCATGCATAGATTTGCAGGGCAAGGGACACTGAATTGCTCCTGTGCACCACTCCGAACACCAACATGAAACAGGTTCATCTCCGGTGGGATAACAGTCTCCCAAACAGAGAATCCAGCCCACAATATAGTTCTGTTAAATTTGTATTGTACCTTGGTGAGGCCATATATGGACAACTGAGAACTGATCTGGTCTCTTTATTACAAAAAGGAAAAATTGACTCAGGCTGGGGCTCTTTTCTCTGGAAAATAATGGGCCAAGGGATCACCTGTTAGAGGCATTAAAGATCATGGAAAGGCTTGATAAGTTGGCATTGAGGTTTTGGAGACCAGAACTGATGGGCATTAATATAAGATAGTTTCTAATAAATCCAATAGGGCTTTTAGGTAAAGCTTCTTTACCCAATGAGGGTTTAGGGTTTAGAATATGGAACATCGGGCTTCCGGTGGCGACGATGTGCTGAGTGGCCCCACATCAGGTGGCTCTCCTCCCAAACGAACCCAGTGATCGACCGACCAAACCCCAGAACAGGCAAAAAGACTGGCATGGCTAGGGAACAAGGGGCTTTTATGGAGCAGATGGGGGCGGTGGACCCATGGAGGTTCCCGCACCCAGGAGAAAAGGAATTCTCATACTTTTCACAAGTGCACAAGGTGTAAACCCGTATCGACTTCTTTGCAGTGGATGTTTCCAGGAATCACGGGAGCGGAATGCTCCATGATAGTTATCTCCGACCACGCTTCACACTACATGGATGTCAGGTTGGAGAAAGGACCCCATGTGGAGGCTGGACACGGACCTCCTGGCCGACAAAGCCTCCTGTCAGAAAACATCGTGGGTCAGAGGCATCTACGTTAGTAACAACCAAAACGGGGAGGTCTCACCCTCCACGTTTTGGGAGGCGCTGAAGGCTGTGATCAGAGGAGAGATCATAGCCTACAAGGCAAGCAGAGATGGGGAAGAGAGTGTGGCCAGGCAGCAACTGGTGGACTCCATTCTGAAAGTCGACAGAAAATACTCCAAGGCCCCGACCGTAGAGCTGCTGGCAGAGAGGAAAAAGCTGCAAATGGACTTTAACCTGCTATCCACTAGAAAAGCAGTGTACCAACTCCGCCAGACACGGGGGACCTTCTGCGAACACGGAGACAAGGCTGGCTGCTTATTGGCTCACCAGCTGAGAAAGCAGGCAGCCACGAGGGAAATAGCGCAGGTAAAGGATAGCAAAGGCAGACTGGTAACAGAGCCAAAGGAGGTCAATCGGGCATTTGAGACCTTCAACCGGGGACTATACACCTTCGAGCCCCCCAACGGGGATGTGGGGATGAAACAGTTCCAAGACGGACTCGAACTACCAGGTGCAGGGGAAGACAGACGGGGGAAGCTGGAAGCACCAATAGACCTGGGAGAAATCATGGAGATCATCAGCTCCATGCAGGCGGGGAAGGCACCGGGACCCGATTGGTGCCCGGCGGACTTCTTCAAACAATTTGTACCAGCCCTGTCCCACACCTAAGGGACATGTTCGCGGACTCACTGGCAAGGGGCACCCTGCCCTCCACGCTAGCGCAGGCCACAATTTCACTGATACCCAAAAAAGATAAAGACCTGACGGAATGTGAACCATACAGACTCATTTCACTGCTGAATGTCGGCGCGAAAATATTTGCAAAGGTCCTGGCCAAAAGGCTGGAGGGCTGCGTATCAGAGGTGGTCGCTGAGGACCAAACGGGTTTTGTCAAGGGTAGGCAGCTCACAATGAACATCAGGCGGCTGCCGAATGTAATAATGACAACCCCCCCCCCCCCCCCCCCCCCCCTACCCCCACCCAGGGAGAGAACACCAGAGTCGAATGGAACTACCTCCTCAAGGTATTGAAACGGTTTGGGCTAGGAGTGGGGTTCACCGCCTGGGTGAGGCTCCTGCATAATGCTCCCAAAGCGAGTGCCTGAGCTAACACCACCAGCTCTGAATACTTCCAGCTACAGAGAGGAACAAGACAGGGCTGACCCCTGTCCCCACTCTTGTTCGCACTAGCGTTCGAACCCCTGGCGATAGCTCTGTGGGTTGCAAAAAGCTGAAAGGGAATCCGGAGAGGAGACAGAGAGCACAGAGTCTCACTCTATGCAGATGACCTGCTCCTCTATGTCTCGAAGCTACAGGAGGGACCGACAGCAATACTGCAAATACTGAAAGAGTTTGGAACCTTTTTGGGCTGCAAACTTAACCTGGGTAAAAGTGAGGCATTCCCAGTGAACCAAAATGGGGGAGGGTCAGAGCTGGATGGGCTCCCGTTTAAAACGGCCCAGAACAGATTCTGTTACCTGGGGATCCAGATAGCCAGAGACTTCACACAGATCCACAAGTGGAACCCGACCAGCCTGGTGGAGGAAATATGGAAAGACCTTCAAAGGTGGGGCTCACTCCCACTCTCCGTGGCGGGTAAAGTGCAGGCGATCAAGGTGAACGGACTGCCGAGGTTCCTCTCCCTGTTTAGATCCATACCGATCTTCATCCCTAAGGCCTTTTTACAAAATAAAGAACAAAGAACAAAGAAAAGTACAGCACAGGAACAGGCCTTTCGGCCCTCCAAGCCTGTGCCGACCATGCTGCCCGTCTAAACTAAAATCTTCTACACTTCCGGGGTCCGTATCCCTCTATTCCCATCCTATTCATGTATTTGTCAAGATGCCCCTTAAGCATTTACTATCGGCCCTGCTTCCACCTCCTCCTCCGGCAGCAGGTTCCAGGCACTCACTACCCTCTGTGTAAAAAAACTTGCCTCGTACATCTACTCTAAACCTTGCCCCTTGCACCTTAAACCTATGCCCCCTAGTAATTGACCCCTCTACCCTGGGAAAAAGTCTCTGACTATCCACCCTGTTTATGCCCTTCATAATTTTGTGGACCTCTATCGGGTCACCCCTCAACCTCCGTCGTTCCAGTGAGAACAAACCGAGTTTATTCAACCGCTCCTCATAGCTAATGCCCTCCATACCAGGCAACATTCTGGTAAATCTCTTCTGCACCCTCTCTAAAACCTCCACATCCTTCTGGTAGTGTGGTGACCAGAATTGAACACTATACTCCAAGTGTGGCCTATCTAAGATTCTATACAGCTGCAACACGACTTGCCAATTTTTATACTCAATGCCCCGGCCAATGAAGGCAAGCATGCCGTATGCCTTCTTGACTTCCTTCTCCACCTGTGTTGCCCCTTTCAGTGACCTGTGGACCTCTCCACCTAGATCTCACTAACTGTCAATACTCTTGAGGGTCCTACCATTCACAGACTGTCAATACTCTTGAGGGTTCTACCATTCACAAAATGTAGATAGTCTAATCATGGCGAGTTGTGTGGGAGGTAAGAACCCGAGAATTCCCAAACCGACACTGCAAAGAAGGAAAATCAAAGGGGGCTTGGCTTTACCAAACCTACAATACTACCACGGCAGAAAGAGTGAGGGGATGGTACAAGAGCTCAGCACAGACTGGGTACAAATGGAGGAGGCCGCCTTCAAAGGAACGACCCTCCGGGTCCTGGCTACAGAGGCACTGCCATCCCCCTCGACAAGATACACAACGAGCCCAGTGGTAGCGGCCATACTGAGAACGTGGACCCAGCTGAGACAACACTTTGGGATAACTAATATGTCCCCCATGACCCTCATCTGCAGCAATCACAGATTCCCCCCAGCCATGCTAGATACCACCTTCAAAAGATGGAGGTGGGACCGGGGCACACTGATGGTCGGGTACATTTATGTAGGGCACAGACTGGCGACACTGGACAAACTGATGAGGAAGTGGAAACTACAAAAGGATAGGAAATGAGACACATCCAAATAAAACACTTACTCCGCAAAGAGTCAATAGGGTTCCCCGGTGTCATGATATCCACATTAGCATATCATGGTGCAATCACACACACACTGATGGACAGGTAGTTAGACCAACCAACACACACACAACATCGCAGCCAATCACCAGTGAGAGCACACGCACTATAAAATAGGGAACACCACAGTTCCCGCTCATTCTACCAGGAGATAGCTCAGAGCACAGAGCTCACAGCGTGCCACTCAGACATACACCATGTGCTGAGTGCCTCACCAAGATAGTGAAAGGGCTGGGTCCACAGGTTAGCTGGTGAAGCACGAACCTCAGCCAGAAGTTAATAGTTATTATTGTACAGAACAATAAAACAACAACCGTGTTGGTTCATTTGTGTATCGGAACACCCAACGCGACATGATACCAGGACTGGAAACAAGCCAGCGACTGTGAGACCTACCTGCACCTCTTCAGAAATCCGCCATCCTGCACCATGGAAACCATCAGCCCGCTGCAGCCGCTCCGAATCGCTGGAAATCTTGGCGTCAACTGGAAGCTGCTTAAACAGCGCTTCCAGCTCTTCCTAGAAGCCACAGACAGGGAGAATGCATCGGACACCAGGAAGATCGCCCTCCTCCTCTCCACGGTGGGGCAACACGCCATCCACATCTACAACTCCCTGGCATTCACGGAAGGCGAGGACAAGACGAAATACAAGACGGTCCTTTTAAAATTTGAGGAACACTTCAGCGTAGAAGTTAATGAGAGCTTCGAGAGGTACCTCTTCCAGCAGCGCCTGCAGGGTAAGGATGAGCCTTTTCAATCTTATTTGACACACCTCCGTCTTCTCGCACAGTCCTGCGGCTATGAGGCCACCTCCGACTCCATGATTCGGGATCAGATAGTTTTGGGGTCACCTCGGACACCCTAAGCCGCAGCTCCTCAAAATAAAGCAGCACGGTAGCATTGTGGATAGCACAAATGCTTCACAGCTCCAGGGTCCCAGGTTCGATTCCGGCTTGGGTCACTGTCTGTGCGGAGTCTGCACATCCTCCCCGTGTGTGCGTGGGTTTCCTCCGGGTGCTCCGGTTTCCTCCCACCGTCCAAAGATGTGCGGGTTAGGTGGATTGGCCATGATAAATTGCCCATAGTGTCCAAAATTGCCCATAGTGTTGGGTGGGGTTACTGGGTTATGGGGATAGGGTGGAGGTGTGGACCTTGGGTGGGGTGCTCTTTCCAAGAGCCGGTGCAGACTCGATGGGCCAAATGGCCTCCTTCTGCACTGTAAAGTCTATGATCTATGAAAGCGCCTCACCCTAGCGACTGCCATCGAGACCTGCGTCTTCCATGAGAACGCGACCAGCCGGTACTCCCAAACCCAGGCGGCCGAAACGGCACGGCACGGGTCCTACGAGGCGGAGCGGGTCCAGTTGATCGAGTTCCTCCCGGCCCGGACGAGGGCGGCCATTTCGCGCGCTTTCCGAGGCCTTCCGCGCTTGTACGCGCCAAAAGAGGGGACGTCGCGCAGAGGGACGGGATGCGCAGGCGCGTTCTACGCAGGACCGCACCACGCATACGCGGTGGTGCAACGAACGCCATGACGTCACGACGTGCGGCAACTGTGTTCCGCACACTTAAAGTGGCAATGTCCGGCCAAAGCGCGACAATGCCTCCGCTGTGGCAGGATGGGCCACTACGCTGCCTGCTGTCGAGCAGCTCAACCTGTCAACTCTCCGCAATTCCGCCAGCGTCGCAGGGACGTGCGGGCCATTCAGCCCCCATACACTGAGTCATAGCCTGACAACATGCAGCCCTGTGATACTGACGACCGGGAACCCTTCCGCGTTGCGGTAATAAACAAGAACCGGATGTCCCCAAGTCGGAACCACCAGCCGATGCCAGTGCACAATATTGATCCGGGCGATGAGTGGTGTGCCACCCTAATGGTCAACCTATCACCAATCACATTCCGCTTGGACACTGGTGCATCCGCCAATCTCCTTGCATGGTCAGCCTTCCACACCTTGAAGGTTAAACCACCGATTCTGCTATCCCACTGTCAGCTGGTTGACTATAACGGAAACGTTATCCCGTCCATGGGGTCCTGCCAGCTCGAGGTTACACACGACTCACATAAAGCCACATTGTCTTTTGAGATAGTTGGATCCTCGAAGGACTCTCTGTTAGGCGCACAGGCGTGCAAGATCCTCCACCTCGTTCAGCGGGTACACACTCTGTCTCCAGAAGGCACGCCCAATTTCTCAGATGCAGAATTTAGGGCGCAGCTCCACTCACTCCTCGCCCACAACCAGGAAGTTTTCGAGGGCATGGGCACACTGCCCTACACATACAGAATACGGCTCAAACTGGACGCCACCCCGGTCATTCACGCACCTCGTAGAGTCCCAGCACCACTCAAGGACCGCCTCAAGCAGCAGCTGCAGGACCAAGGAGTGCTTTCCCGGGTCACGGAGCCAACGCCATGGGTCAGCTCCACGGTGTGCGTCAAGAAGCCCTCCGGCGAGCTCCGGATCTGCAACGACCCAAAAGACCTGAACAACAACATTATGAGGGAACACTACCCCATACCCAAATGGGAAGAAATCACGAGCGAAATGGCTCGGGCAAAAATATTCACCAAGCTTGATGCCTCAAAGGGTTTTTGGCAGATTCAACTGGATCAGTCCAGCAGGAAGCTGTGCACTTTCAACACTCCATTTGGCAGATACTGCTAGAATAGGATGCCGTTTGGCATCATCTCGGCCTCCGAGGTGTTCCATCGCATCATGGAACAGATAATGGAGGGCATCGAAGGGGTGCGCGTCTATGTTGACGACGTTATCATCTGGTCCACCACGCCACGTCAGTCGTCTCCAGCATGTCTTTGCACGGATACAAGATCAGTGCCTACGCCTCAACCGAACCAAGTGCTCTTTTGGCCAGACTGAGCTGAGGTTTTTGGGGGACCACATATCCCGGTCAGGGGTGCGGCCGGATGCCGGCAAAATGGCAGCCATCGCAGCCATGCAGCAGCCGGCAGACAAGAAGGCAGTGCTGCACTTTCTCGGGATGGTCAACTTCCTGGGGAAGTTTATTCCCAACGAAGTCGACATCAGGGACAATAGGAGGGCGCGGCACCGGTGCATGATCACGTAGCGAGCGCGGAAGCAGCCGAAGGGCCCACCGATTACGTCGGCGAATGGAGCCATCAGGAATGCGAACCAGGAATGAGTGGGGAGCTCGGGGAGACACGGGGGAGTCCTTTGCATCCCCAGTCAAATGGCAAGGCGGAAAGCGGCATCCATATCGTTAAGCGGCTCCTCTGCAAGGCTGCTGATGCCGGATCTGACTTCTGTTTAGCCCTGCTGGCCTATCGCTCGGCCCCATTGTCCACGGGCCTCTCGCCAGCCCAGCTGTTGATGGGTCGCACCCTCAGGACCACTGTGCCTTCCATTCGTGTTCCTAAACCCGACCATGCTCCAGTACTGCAAAGGATGCGGCAGCAGCGTGCTCAGCAGAAGGTGGCACATGACGCTCGGGCGACTGATCTTCCTGCCTTGGCACCTGGAGACAACGTCCGCATACACCTACCGGAGGGTGGCTGGTCGGCAACTGCCGAGGTTCTCCGCCACGTGGCTCCCCGCTCGTTCCTGGTTCGCATGCCTGATGGCTCCATTCGCCGACGTAATCGGTGGGCCCTTCGGCTGCTTCCGCGCTCGCTACGTGATCATGCACCGGTGCCGCGCCCTCCTATTGTCCCTGATGTCGACTTCGTGGAGCTTCCTGCCACTCTGCCTATTCCTCTATCGCCCGTGGCCAGGCCACTTCCTCAGCCGGTGGATCCTGATCCACCCTTGAGGCGGTCAACCCGAATTCGTCGCCCACCTGAGAGATTTGACTTATGAGCCTGTTTGCACATTGGACTCACTGAATTGTTTTACAGTACTGTTAACGTGTTTCTTTCTTGTCGTTCCAGAAGTTCTCTTTCGTTGTTTGCTAATTGCACTTGTTTTGTTAGTGGTACAACCTCGTTGCTCTGTTGCACCTGATACCTTCCTCTGTATATAGTTTAGCCTCATGTACATGTTGTAAATATTGCACACATATACTTAGATGCACTCAGTACACACCAATATTCATTAGCATGTAGAAAGGGGGGGATGTCATGATATCCACATTAGCATATCATGGTGCAATCACACACACACTGATGGACAGGTAGTTAGACCAACCAACACACACACAACATCGCAGCCAATCACCAGTGAGAGCACACGCACTATAAAACAGGGAACACCACAGTTCCCGCTCATTCTACCAGGAGATAGCTCAGAGCACAGAGCTCACAGCGTGCCACTCAGACATACACCATGTGCTGAGTGCCTCACCAAGATAGTGCAAGGGCTCGGTCCAAAGGTTAGCTGGTGAAGCACGAACCTCAGCCAGAAGTTAACAGTTATTATTGTACAGAACAATAAAACAGAGTTGTCCCATCTACAACTGTGTTGGTTAATTTGTGTATCGGAACACCCAACACGACACCCGGGGCCCCAGAAACCACACTACCAGAGGACCTGATAGGCACAAGCAACAAGAAGCGGGGCTATGTGGGAAAATATACGGACAGTTACTGGACGAGACCAGACAGAAATGGGAGGACGAACTGGGGATAGCGGTAGGATGGGGACTCTGGAGCGAAGCACTGAGCAGGGTGAACTCCACCTCCTCCTGCGCAAGGCTAAGCCTAATGCAGCTCAAAGTGGTGCACAGAGCGCTGACCAGAACCCAAAATGAGCAGGTTCTTCCCAGAGGTGGAGGATAAATGTGAGCGGTGCCAGAGGAGCCCGGCCAACCACACCCACATCTTCTGGGCTTGTCCCAAACTTGCTGCATTATGGACAGCCTTCGCCGAGGCAATGTCCAAGGTTGTGGGGGTGAGGGTGAAGCCATGCCCAATAGTGGCAATCTTCGGGGTATCAGAGGAGCCAGAGCTACACATGGGGAAGGGGGCCAACGCCCTTGCTTTCGCTTCCCTAATCGCACGCCGGAGAATCCTGCTCGGCTGGCGATCGACAGCACCACCCACAGCTGCAGACTGGCTCGCTGACCTCTCGGAATTTCTCCACCTGGAGAAGATTAAGTACGCCATCCAAGAGTCAGAGGAAGGCTTCCTGGATACTTGGGGGAAGTTCGTCGGCCTGTTCCAAAACCTGCTTGAGGCCAGCAACGAGGAGTAAGCTAAAAATAAAAAAACAAGATAGATGAGGAACCAAAGGACTGCGCAACTCAAGATGGGGGTGGGGGGGCCGGGGGAAAGATGGAAGGATGGTGGGGAAACCATAAAAGAAGAGAAGAGGAGGGAGGGGGTAACCCCCCTTTTTTCCCCCTGAAAATAAAAGCAAAACACAGCTGAAGCCAAAGGTGGGTGGGGGTGGTGGTGGGGGGGGGGGGGGGGGGTGGAGGAGGGGAGGACAAGGAGGGGAGGACAAGGGGGGAGGGGGGCGGGAGCGGGGGGGGGGGGGCACAATAAACCGATCCAGAGGACGGTGAAATATATATAGGGTCAATTAAATGAAAGACAAAATAAACCTCTCTGTACAATAAAGTAAATTCATACGGCTAAGAAAAATGTGGTGTATAAATACAATTGTTTATAAATATGAGAAATGCCAATAAAAAGATTTTTAAAAAAGAATATGGAACATCAGCAGGGACGTGTTGAGCTGTAGGCCTCTTTCCAGGCGTCGAGCGGTTGCCAGACCATGAGGCCGAGTGAGGTTGGGTCAGGGGGAGATGGAGGTGTTGGGGCATGGGAAGTTGGGAAGTTAGGGAGGTAGACGGGGGGTCACTCATGGGGTTGAGGGGGCAGGTTGAGGGGGTCAGTTATATAGTTACCCAGTATTTACACTGGGATTTCTAACTTTTCCTGAGTAACTATCTGGAAGGTAAGGAAGAAGTAGAGGTGTAAGAAAGACTTCCTGTGGTACAAGGTTTACACATGCCTTTCAGTCGAAGGAGTGACATTAAGATGTTGTAATCTAAGTTTATTGGCAGGTTATGTATGGTACAATAGCATGAGAAAGGAAAGGTGCAGAAGGGCAATGCAACACTGTGGTTTCTGCCCTAGGACTTTGCCAGCTCCAAGTTCCTCTGTTGACTGGACTCCACTAGCCCCATTATTATATCTTGAAGTGGTATGAGAGTTTGCAACTTATGGGTTCCATCAGATGTACCCAGTCTCTATCCTAACATTGTCTGCCTTCTCGTTTAGAGTTTAAAAATTCTGACTATCATAACTTGTCATCAGATATCTTTAGATCTGTGGTTTTAGCAAGTGTATTGTTACAGGGTGATAATACAAAACAAGCAATACTTACCATGTGAGGCTAATATTTGGTTCAAAGAGTCTTGAAACAAGCAGGCGAAGCCTGGGTGTTGGAAAGGTCCTGCAGAATTTTAATGTTAATGGTGAGGACTTGAAGCACTTAAACTCAGTACCAGGAAGGGTGGGTCAGTGGTATTGGCCTGAGCCAGAAATGTGTACAGGGATCCCATTGTACCTAGTGCCCATTAACCTGTGTATATGTTTTTTCAACGTAAGTGGTATTTGGAAAAGCACTTCTGGCATCCATTTCAAGTAATGTAGGGTACTCTGATAGCCATTATAAATGACCCTACTTTGCTTGCTGCCTACTCCTACCAAATTATCGGTCATATTCACAAGCCTGGTATGATTCCTCACTTAGCCACCAAAAAACACTTTACATGATTGGGATTCCAGCCATCTTGTGGCTAGTTTATTTAAAAAAAAACATCTATGATGCATTACTTTAGGGGTGCAGTAAAAATAATTATTGCTGTCACTAGTTGGCGTGGGTGAAATACCGGAGGGACGGATTATACTCCTTAGTTTTCCTTCATTACCATCTGCAATTAAGGAGTTTTATATGGTAACATTCTCTCAGGAGACTAAGTGGGTTGGGCAGAATCATTGATGGAGTAGATTGTATATAGTTTGTGGCAGGCTTGTTCAATTGTCTATTGCAAGGTGAACTTACAGACCACACTTGGAGCTGCGATGTCAATAATGTTTTGACATTATCAAGTGTGCTTTTTAGGTAACTGCAGTTAAAATATTTGCTGTTACACTTGACTGAAAAAACTGTCCTTTAGCTAGATGCAGTGTAGTGAAAATGCATAATGACAGAGAATATTAATTTTGGAAGAAGTATGGTTAAGGGATAGTAATTAAAATCTTGCTGTAAAACTGACCATTCAGTACAAATTAGTGGAGAATAGGGATTACGGCTATAGATGTCACCTTTCCATCTTGCAGTAGTACCATAATTAAACAGGGTTGAGGCAGACAGGGAGTTCCTCTTCTTGTTCTTAGGAATTTGTGTGAACGACGCTGCACTCCTATGTTTCCTGCAGGGTGTGGGAATGATTGCTGATAGACTGCCTGAGCACTGCAGGGGCTGGAAGGATGGAACACAGGCCTCAAGTTCAAAGCTACCTGTCAGTTCTAATGACTTCTTTTTAAGATGTTTTCTGTGTATGAGCATAATGGCCTGCAGGGGTCCTAGCAGCTAGCTGTCTGATAAACTACCAGAAAGTGCCTTATTTGTGACCTGAAAAACAGAAGCACGTCTCTTAACGTCGCTGCTTTGCATGCAGTGTGCGTATCTCTGAGAGGCACACAGCAGCCTTCCTGATATGGTTACTGTACAGCAGTTATTGCTGCGATGCACTGATGCTGTAATTTGTCTCAACATGGTATCATCCTTTGGCTAGATCCACAAACCCATGTCTGACAATTCAAAATAAAAATATTCAAGTTTTGTTTGCACTGAACCCGGCCAGCAATGACACAGGACCCCGACGAGCGGAAGACTGAAAATAACTAATAATTTAACCGATAATTTCAGCAATTTAACAAATTTGCATTTGGTCGTTTCCAATGTTGTCTTCTTTTCTGTAGCCAGTAGGTCTTTGTTACTCTGCTATGACTGTACAGGTTGGACTGTGGTCAATATATACCAGCCCTGTTTTTTTTCTTCCAATAATGTTCAAAATATGGAACTACTCCCTGGTATAGATGGCTTTTCAAGAGCCTGTTAGATATTTTGTCAGTATGTGTCAGTGTATAGTCAAGAGTATAGTGATCTTCCACCGAAGGCATTTTCAAAGTCTTGCCCACTTATTTGTTCTGGCTTCAGTTGCTGAGTGGGAACCTGTCAGTAAGTGGTTGACAAGCCTGTGAAGCTTTCTCAGAGTGTCACAGTCCCACTCACCCCCACCATTCTCCTCAAAACAAATGTTCACAGTCAATGTGTGCAGCAGCAGCAGCTACCAACTGTGATCTGTGACCTTGGCCCTGCTTACTGATTGTGCAGTTAGTTAACTTCTTATTAGGTTAGCCTTCTGCTATCTGTAAGGACATGGCTTCAGCTGTGCCACTACCTAATTGTAGCCAATCATCTACTGGGCTGACATTTACTGGTGGAACTGAGAGTTTTGTGCGGCAGCTGCTGGCAGAAATAAGTGCAAATCTGCCCTGTTTGAGGCGTTAGCCCAATAAATGAAGCAGAATATCTGGCCAACAGGGCAAAAAAATAGGGATATGAGCACTTAAGAGCTACGTGCCTGCAAACGGGAGCAACCCTTTATGTCAGTTTTTAACAAGGAAAGGAAGAAAGACTTGCATTTACGCAGCGTTTTTCACGACCACCGGAGGTGTCCAAGTGCTCTACAGCCAATGAAGTGCTTTTGAAGCGCAGCCCCTGTGGTAGAACAGGAAGTGCGCCAGTCAATTGTGTGCACAGCAAACTCCCGCATACAGCAATGGGATGAAGAACCACGGGCGCGATTTTCCGACCCCCCACCGGGTCGGAGAGTCGCCGGGGGCCGGCGTGAATCCCGGCGTGTCCCGAATTCGCCGCCACAGGAGATTCGGCGGGGGCGGGAATCGCGCTGCGCCGGTCGGCGGAAATCCCCCGGTGATTCTCCGGTCCGTGATGGGCCGAAGTCCCACCGCTGTCAACCCACGCCAGCCGGCGTGGATTGAACCACCTTTCGAATGGCGGGACAAGGCAGCGCGGGCGGGCTCCGGGGTCCTGGGGGGGGTGCGGGGCGTTCTGGCCCCGGGGGGGTGCCCCCACGGTGGCCTGGCCCGCGATTGGGGCCCACCGATCCGCGGGCGGGCCTGTGCCATGGGGGCACTCTTTTCCTTCCGCCTTCACCATGGTCTCCACTATGGCGGAGGCGGAAGAGACCCCCTCCACTGCGCATGCGCTGGGATGCCGTGAGTGGACGCTACCGCGCATGCGCCGCACGGCAAAGTCATTTCTGCGCCAGCTGGCGGGGCACCAAAGGCCTTTCCCGCCAGCTGGCGGGGCGGAAATCAGTCCTGCGCGGGCCTAGCCCCTCAAGGTTAGGGCTCGGCCCCCCAAGATGCGGAGATTTCCGCACCTTTGGGGCGACACGATGCCGGACTGATTCGCGCCGTTTTTGGCGCTGGTCGGCGGACATCGCGCCGATTGCGGAGAATCGGCGGGATTCTATGCCGCCGGTAGCGAAACCCCCGACGGGGAGGATAATCCCACATCAAGCAAAAAACGGGATCAGCGCCAATCCCATTCCAATGTTCCTGCCCCTTGTTGGCAGCGGCGGCAAGATACACGTACCGCGCCAGCGCAAGGATGTAAATTGGTCATTTGAACTCACTTGCATCTAATTAACGGGCTGGGCACTGGATTCTCCACATCTCTGGAAGCTTCCTCCCTCTTGGCTGGGATTCATGTGGCGGAGCATCACAGAGGCATGGAGCACAGTGGAACAAACACTCAAAATACATTTAAATGCTGGTGTTGCACGCCCCCGTCAGTACGGGGGGCATACCTGGTTATTGTCACTAGGAGGGATCGGAGCACAGCGCCCGATTCGGCTTCGGGCGCGGACCTCGATTTTGGCCGGATTCCCGATTCTCCCCCCGATCGCGGCTTGCAGCATCGCGAGGTGGAGAATTTAGCCATTAGTCTCCCAAACGGAGGATCCGACCTAGTCTCCCAAACCATCTGCTTTTGTAATGTTGTTTGAGGATCAATATGGCCAAGAATCAAGAGGGTGGTTTAAATTTGTCCTGTATGAATCATTCCTAACCCATATACACGAGTCGAGATTCTCTGGCAGCAGGAGGTGACCCCCAGTTTGCTGGCAGCGGGATCCTCTTATCCTTCAACTGAAAATGGCATTTTCCATTGAATCCACACCATGGGCGGAATTCTCCACAATCGGCGTGATGTCCGCCGACCGGCGCCAAAAACGGCGCGAATCAGTCCGGCATCGCGCCGCCCCAAAGGTGCGGAATCCTCCGCATCTTGAACGGCCGAGCCCTAACCTTGAGGGGCTAGGCCCGCACCGGACTGATTTCCGCCCCGCCAGCTGGCGGGAAAGGCCTTTGGTGCCCCGCCAGCTGGCGCGGAAATTACATTGCCGGGCGGCGCATGCGCGGGAGCGTCAGCGGCCGCTCACGGCATCCCCGCGCATGCGCAGTGGAGGGGGTCTCTTCCGCCTCCGCCATGGTGGAGACCGTGGCGAAGGCGGAAGGAAAAGAGTGTCCCCATGACACAGGCCCACCCGCGGATCGGTGGGCCCCGATCGCGGGCCAGGCCACCGTGGGGGCACCCCCCAGGGCCAGATCGCCCCGCGACCCCCCCGGGATCCCGGAGCCCGCCTGCGCCGCCTGTCCCGCCGGTAAGAGAGGTGGTTTAATCCACGCCGTCGGGACAGGCATTCCAGCAGCGGGAGAATCGCCGGGGGGGGAGCCCGCCAACCGGCACGGCGCGATTCCCGCCCCCGCCGAATATCCAGTGCCGGAGAATTCGGCAACCGGCAGGGGCGGGATTCACGCCAGCCCCCGGCGATTCTCTAACCCGGCGGGGGGGTCGGAGAATCCCGCCCCATGCTGCTGGGGAACCTGTGATGGGGATACAAGGGGCAGCACGGTAGCATTGTGGATAGCACAATTGCTTCATAGCTCCAGGGTCCCAGGTTCGATTCCGGCTTGGGTCACTGTCTGTGCGGCGTCTGCACATTCTCCCCGTGTATGCGTGGGTTTCCTCCGGGTGCTCCGGTTTCCTCCCACAGTCCAAAGATGTGCAGGTTAGGTGGATTAGCCATGATAAATTGCCCTTAGTGTCTGAAATTGCCTTTAATGTTGGGTGGGGTTACTGGGTTATGGGGATAGGGTGGAGGTGTTGACCTTGGGTAGGGTGCTCTTTCCAAGAGCCAGTGCAGACTCGATGGGCCAAATGGCCTCCTTCTGCACTTTAAATTCTATGATTCTAATATCCCAGAACAACCGGAAGATCTCACCCAAAATGTGTTTATATACAACTGCCTAAATTCGCAATTGAACAGTGTTTCCACTCAATGCCGTTCTTTTATTGAAGCACAATTTGCTTGAAATTGAGGCAACTTCTGCAAAAAGATCACAGAATATTAAGTGCCAATTGCGACCAATGCAACTCATGTTTCAGCCATCGCTTGGCTAGTTTTACCAACATTGCGCTAGAAGTTGGGCCTCTCCACAAAACATGCTGTGCCCCCCCATCAGGCTTCAAAGGATTTTCAAAAATTAAGCTGGAACCTTTGAGTGCAAGTATAGTTTTTTTTACGCATTTTAGAAAATTTAGTTGGGAACTCGCTACTGTACCCTAATTTAGTTGGAAAATGGTTGTATATTTTCCAGAAGCTACTTTCAGTAATTTACAAATTGGGTTACTTACTGATGGTGGATTGACGCTGTGATTTCGCCCACTTCAGCTTTATTGATCAACCTTTATTGAGTTACGACTTTTAAATGTATCAATGAATATATCGTGCTGGCTTTTGGCAGACTTTTTTGGGTGGCAAAATGCAAATGAACTTGAGTGAAAACTCGGGAAATAATACTTTTCAAAACGGGTGTAATGTTGGATACGATTTGCATTTGGAATTGTGCCCAAAGTAGAAATTCTACCCCACAAACTTTGCAGATGACTGGCAGACCCTTTGCACTAAAGTTACAAGCCTACAGATGGAATGCCGTGGACCGTAAAAATAAAAATTAAGACTGAAACAATTTCACACCTGCATACAATTCTGTGCTCATCGCTGGACTGCCTGAGGGTTAGATGTAAGTTCACTTCTATGCCACTAGGGAACAGTGATGCATCTCGCACCAAACTGCCAGGCAGGATTCTCTGCCCACTGGATGGCTGAGAAACAAATAAAAGGAAAACGTTTGAAATCTAAAATAAAACAGAAAATCCTGGAGATACACAGCGGGTCTGTCATTCGACAATGGATAGGTTCATATTTTGGAAAGAGATCCTTTGTCAGAATATCAACTGTTTTAGAAGAGAAAATAATCGGGTAATAAAAATTAAAAGCAGCACGATCAGATAAAGGTATATCTCCTTCAGTACTTTGCCTGGGGGTTTGGGAGATTATTTGGTGGGAATGAAACAATAAGTACAAGGGGCGAAATTCTCCGGTATCGGCGCGATGTCCGCCGACCGGCGCAAATCAGTTCCTCCGCATCTTGTGGGGCCGAGCCCTAACCTTGAGTGGCTGGGCCCGCGCCGGACTGATTTCCGCCCCGCCAGCTGGCAGGAAAGGCCATCCCACCAGCTGGCATGGAAATGACATCTCCGGGCGGCGCATGCGCGGGAGCGTTAGCGGCCGCTCACGGCATCCCCACGCATGCGCTGTGGAGGGAGTCACTTCCGCCTCCGCCATGGTGGAGACCGTGGCGAAGACGGAAGGAAAAGAGTGCCCCCACGGCACAGGCCCGCCCGCGGATCGGTGGGCCCCGATCGCGGGCCAGGCCACCGTTGGGGCACCCCCCGGGGCCAGATCGCCCCGCGCCCCCCCCAGGACCCCGGAGCCCGCCTGCGTCGCCATGTCCCACCGGTAAGGTAGGTGGTTCAATCCACGCCGGCGGGACAGGCACCCTAGCAGCGGGACATCGGCCCATCCGGGCCGGAGAATCGCGGGGCAGGGGGGGGCCGCCAACCGGCACGGCGCGATTCCCGCCCCCGCCGAATATCCGGTGCCGGAGAATTCGGCAACCGGCGGGGGCGGGATTCACGCCAGCCCCTGGCGATTCTCGCCCAAGGTTGCTGCTTTTCTACAGATTATTTTTCCATTAAAAGCTCTCTGGAATGTTGCGGGACAGAGGGAGAATGATGAAAGGCCAGAGAAACATGTTGCAAGAAAGCAAGTCAAACAGACCATGATTGGCACCGGTCTAATGTTTACCCATGCTACTGTGGGAATGGGCTGTAAATTGAGTGGGGGATGGGGGGGAGGGGGGGGGGGAGTGGGGAGAGTGGGCAGGAAGTTTTTAGCCAAGCTTCAATATGGTAAATTTTTTAAAATTCATTCCTGGGATGCATGCTTAGCTGGCTGGGCCTTGCCATCTCTAATTGCCCCTGAGAAAGTGATGGTGAGCTGCCTTCTTGAACCACTGCAGTCCATGTGGTGTAGGCACACCCACAGTGCTTATTAGGAAGGGAGTTCCAAAATTTTGACCCAGCAACAGTAAAAGAACACCAATATATTTCCAAGTCAGGATGTTGAGTGGGTTGGAGTGGAACTTCCAGGTGTTGGTGTTCCCATGTATCTAATGTCCTTGTCCTTCCAGATGGTAGTAATTATGGGTTTGGAAGGTGCTGTCTAACGAACCTTAATGTGTTCCTGCTGTGCATCTTGTAAATGGTACACACTACTGCACTGTGTGCTGGTGGTGGAGGGAGTGAATGTTTGTGGATGAGGTGTCAATCAAGCAGGTTGCTTTGTCCTGGATTATGTCGAGCTTCTTGAGTGTTGTTGGAGCTGCACTCATCCAGGTAAGAAGAGCATATTCTATCACGCTCTTGACTTGTGCTTTGTAGATGGTGGACAGGCTTTGGGGAGTCAGGAAGTGAGTTATACAAGATTCTTAGCTTCTGACCAGCTCTTGTAACCACAGTATTTATCGCCCCGCACCCCCCCCAGGACCCCGGAGCCCGCCCACGCCGCCTGGTCCCGCCGGTAAATACCAGCTTTGATTTACGCCGGCGGGACAGGCAATTTCTGGGCGGGACTTCGGCCCATCCGGGCCGGAGAATTGAGCGGAGGGTCCCGCCAACTGGCGCGGCCCGATTCACGCCCCCGCCCAATCTCCAGTACCGGAGACTTCGGCGGGGGCGGGATTCACGGCGGCCAACGGCCATTCTCCGACCCGGCAGGGGGCCGGAGAATGACGCCCCATGTCTTTCGGACTTGTGGGAAGAAACCGGAGCACCCGGAGGAGACACGGCGAGAACGTGCAGACTCTGCACAGACACTGACCCAAGCTGGGAATCGAACCTGGAACCCTGGCGCTGTGAAGCAACAGTGCTACCCACTGTGCTACCGTGCGCTGGTAAAAAAAAACTAGGATGTTGAGAGTGGGGGATTGAGTGATGGTAGGGCTGGGGGGTTGGCTTCCGTGGGGGTGGCAGGCTACCCACAACTGTGGACTCCCCCCCCCCCCCCCCCCCCCCCCCCACACACACACACACACACACACCTTTTCCCTGGCCAGTCAAGCCCAGCCCACCCCTCACACCCATCTGACAGAGCACCGAGGAATGTTGTTTAACAGATGTTTAATGTGCACAAATATTTACAGATACGTGCCTAGCCCCATAAATAAACTGTACCCTGCACCCATGTCGACTTAACTGGTGTCTAACTTTCTGGCCTTATGGGCCGTAACGCTACGTCTAGATGGATTTCCAGACAGTACATCAGGAGTGGAGGTGGCCTGTTGCGATTCCCGCCCTGCGACCTGGGTCCACGTTTGTGGTCGTCTTCTGAGGTGACCAGGCCTGGATGGGCCCAGATGCTGCTCGGGTGTCCCAGGTGGCGTGGTGCCGCCCTCTTCTTCCCGCTGCCCAACAGATGCACCAGGGACAGGAGGGGGGAGTCCGAGGTGTTACGGTGACCCGGCATCTTCCCTGCGGGAGTCACTGTCATGGGGCCACATCACCTTCTTCTCCCTCAGGGTGTCCGGTAGCCTCCAGGCTACTCCATGGGATGGGGGTGCGAGCAGAGCTATCCCCTGAGGCTCCCTTCCCACCTGGCGCTGCCAGTCCTGGTGGCCCGCTCTGGTCTCGGCCAGGGTCTGCATGCTGGCAGCCATGGAGCACAGGGGGTGGACCATCACCATCTGGTACTGCGCCATATTCCCCATTGACTGTGCCAGCACCTTCTGGGTCTGTGTCACATCAGCCAGTGACTGCGTCATCTCCGTCTGGGACTGGGCCACCTCCCTCTGTATCTGCACCACGTCACCCAGCGTATGGGCAATGCCACCGACTTTCTCAGCCATGGACTGCTGTGACTGGGCCACGCTTGGAAGCGCCGCTGCAATCTCCAGTTGGCTCTAACACATGGTTGCCTCTGAGGCGGTAACCCTGTCCTGAACCTTGGCCAGGGCCTGCACAGAATGCCACTGGCCTTGGACATGCTGATCCAAAGCCATAACCCTGCAATGGCTACCCCTGCAATGTTGGCCTGGGTGGCACGGATAGACGGCACCGCCTCCTGCTCCTGCATGCGGTTGGACTCCTCCAATTGCGACTTCAGGTACTGGATGCTTGCCGACAATCCCTCACATCTCTGTGACTGCATCTCCACAATCGATGGGATCATCCATTCCAGAAGCCAAAAGCTCTTCTGGGTGGCGGCTAGTACCTGGGGTTGGCCCAC